>NC_079190.1:412932963-413242338 GCF_029499605.1 Hyla sarda
TAATAACGGCCATTATTTTGTGAGGTGCATGCACTATTTCTCCCATTCATTCGCCCGTCACAAAATAACGGACGTTATTAATAACTGGCGATAACTGGTTAAAACGGCTATTAATAAAATCCCATAGACTATAATGGGATTTTCTAACGGCCGTTAGTGATTTTGTATCGGCCGTATAACTGCCCATTTTCTAACGGGCGTTCATAACGGAAGTGTTTTTAGAGTGTGAAAGGAGCCTAAGCCTATCCCTTTGTTTGTTTTTACAGAATAAGTTCACTTTTTTTTCTACATTGCTGCAGTACAAATTACATTTCATACTATATTTTAGTAGCTTGTCCCTTCTTTTTCCTTTAATCTTTTTATTAATTCTAACGTAAAAATATCATAAAAGAAACTCCTTTGTCCTTTTAAAAAAAACACACTTACACATGTAGAATTGGTTTCTCATTTCAGATTAACCCCTTAAGGATCAAGGACGTATGAGTATGTCCTTGGTCCCGCTCATATCACGGCGGGCCCGGCGTCATAGTGAAGCCGGGACCCGCCTCTAATAGCGCGCAGCACTGATCGCGGTGCCGCGTGCTATTAACCCTTTAGCCGCGCGCTCAAAGCTGAGCCACGCAGCTAAAAGTGAAAGTAAATGTGCCCGGCTAGCTCAGGGAGCTGTTCGGGATCACCGCGGTGAAATCGCGGCATCCCGAACAGCTGTACTACAGGAGGAAAGTCTCTTACCTTCCTTCCTGCAGTCCGATCGCCGATTGAATGCTTCAAGCCTGAGATCCAGGCTTGAGCAATCAATCGCCGAAAACCCTGATCAATGCATCCTTATGGAGATGCATTGAACACAGTTAAAGATCAGTAAATGCAATGTTATAGCCCCCTATGGGGGCTATAATATTGCAAAAGATAAGTGTAAAAAAATCATTAACCCTTTGAATTATCCCTTCCCCTAATAAAAGTTTGAATCACCAGGCATTTCCAATAATAAAAAAAAACTGTGTAAATAAAAACAAAAATAAACATATGTGGTATCGCTGTGTGTGGAAATGTCCGATTTAAAAAAATATACCACTAATTAAACCGCACGGCCAATGGCGTACGCGCAAAAAAAAAGTCTAAAATAGCGTATTTTTGGTCACTTTTTAAATCATGAAAAGATTAATAAAAAGCGATCAAAAAGTCAGATCAATGCAAAAATAGTACTGACAAAAACTTCAGATCAGGGTGCTAAAAATGAATCCTCATAGCGCCCTGAACATGGAAAAATAAAAAGTTATAGGGGTCAGAAGATGACAATTTTAAATGTATACATTTTCCTGCATGTAGTTATGATTTTTTTCTGAAGCAATACAAAATCAAACCTATACAAGTAGGATATAATTTTAACCGTATGGACCTATAGAATAAAAATAAGGTGTCATTTTTACCGAAAAATGTACTACGTAGAAACGGAAGCCCCCAAAAGTTACAAAATGGCTGTATTTTTTCAATTTTGTCGCACAATGATTTTTTTTCCTGTTTCGCCATAGGTTTTGGGGAAAATGACTGATATCATTACAAAGTAGAATTAGTGGCACAAAAAATAAGCCATAATACAGATTTTTAGGTGCAAAATTTTAAGAGTTATGATTTTAAAGGTAAGGAGGAAAAAACGAAAGAGCAAAAACCAAAAAATGCCCGGTCCTTAAGGGGTTAAACTTAAGCCACATTTTATTACTAGTGATATAACATAATCTCTTGTCATGTGGGTCATTCATGGGATGTAAAATGCACCCATAAAATACACACATAAAATACACATTTGCAGCTTATTTTCTAATTTTATGCGAGGGGATTTGTAATGTACATTAACTGGACAGCTCTATCTCTGTGGCAATACAATTGCTTGACAACTCTGTATTGCCATTGATCCAACCCTGGGCCCTGACATACATGTATTTGAAAAAAATCTTTAATCAATAGCATATCAAGTACCACACTTTTACTTGTCTCATTACTTATGCAGTTCTACCATCATAAACCCCTAGACCTCAATGAGCCAAAGAAATGTATGTTCACTAATGTCCCTTGTTCATGTATGTATTGTTTAATGTTGAGCTAATATATATAAATATATATATATATATATATATATATATATATATATATATATGTGTGTGTGTGTGTGTGTGTGGGAAGGGAAGGGGGGATGGGGTTAGTACAGCAGTGATGGGTAAGCGTAGAATCTCCATTGTAGAATGTATATTTTGACATCCTCTAAAAGCACTCTGCCATTATCCCTTTTGCTGTATTGGTTTTTAGGTCATCAATATCAAATCAGACCAAACCTAATTGCAATCAATCAGACTGTAAGTAATGGTTTAGCAGCTAACAGAGTGTAAGCAAACTGTATTATTAAACTATTTATGTAGTCTATTTGGTAAGGATTAACATGTAGATCCCTCTTCTTGGAATGTAAGATACAGCATTAATGATGATTTTAGAGACTGTATAAGATTGGCAAAAATCCTTTGTTTTCCAGAAATAATATGATCACTGCCAGGCATTGCAGTATTACATTATTAAAGGGGTAGTACAGGATTTTGTTTTATTTTACTATGCTACAGGGGCTGTAAAGTTAGTGTTGTTCATAATATAGTGTTTGTACCTGTATTTCATGGTGGTCTCACAATTGTTATGTGATCTTTGCCCCAATGTTTATTTTTATCAGCATAAAAAATTACTTACTTCTCAAAAACCACTCCCTGAATGTACCAGGTTGAGTGTGGTTCTAGAGCTCAGTACCATTGAAGTGATTGGAGGAAATGTGTAATACCACACCCAACCTGGAGACAGACAGGGAGCTGTTTTTGAAAGAAAATAGCTCTGTTTTTCAATTTCTGGATAACCCCTTTAAATCTGGTAAATGTGAATAGCTCAAACATAGGTTCTTCTTAGTTACACACTCACTGTGCAAAGGGTCCAGGGATACTACATTCCACACTGCCAATACCTACCCCTGAAACAGAAGAAGGCTTGCAGAGTTGATACTTCATGGAAGTAGACCATATTGACCAAAATATAAAGAAATAAGCTTGAACTCCTACAAGTGCTATACACAATATTCGATTACCTATCTAGCCACTGTGGGTGCAGAGCACAATTGATGACCAAGTGTGAATGCATCCAAAAGAAAAAGAAAGAAACCCAGTATCCAAAAAGCAATTTCTGTAAGAATTCAAATTCTTTATTTCTTCAGCAGGTAAAGGGTAGCAAAAAGTCACATTCAAGTGGCTGGCTAGATCTGTATTTGAGCAGAGATTTTTTTTTATATATTTATTTTATTATTTGTCTTATTTTTATTTTCTCTTTATGACTTATATCTAAAAAGAAAAATAATTGCAGGTGTGGTGTCCTGGTACAGGACCTGGTCCTGTCCCTTTGTCTAAAGTCCCCTCAGCCAGAGTCCCTCCATGTCAATAGGGCTCTCCTGTAGGACTAACCCCTAGTCGCCTCATATAAATTGTATTTAATGTATTTATAAATATTTAATATGTTATATAGGAATACCTCTGTATAGGACCTTAATTGTACTATGGTTTAAGAACCTTTAGGTCATGTGATACCCAGAGTTCACTGGGTCAGGATTTACAGGTCTGCTGACCAATGAGCTTTGTCCCACTCCCTTAATATATAAGGGACTGCAGCCACTAAATTCTCTCTCTTTTTTTCCTGGCTACAAAGCAAGCAACTCTCTTAGTTCCGGATTATAAAGCCAAGCACATCTCAGCACAAATATCAAATCAAGCTAGGCCTCGAGCCTACAGTCCAGCAGCCACAAAACCGTGAGTTACTCCAAGCTCAATCCTACAAATTCTGTGTGACTACTAGAAACTCAAATCTCCTAAAAATAGTAGCACAGTGGCTAGCACCAAAGCTCATTGATCCCAGATTCCCAGCAAACCTGTGAGGAACCTGTACCGCGGTTCTCTCTCGCATCCTCTTTCGCATCCTCTTTCCTTTTCTTCTCCAACCGGATCGGACCTCCATGACGACTTCTTCCATCCAAAACTTATCTCTTTAGCATCTGCAGGACAAACATGTTCAACTCTGCATTTTTACAGTGTCGTCCCCTCCTCTACACAATCTCCCCATCTATAGACCCTAAACTGTTATAATGCACTCCTTGGTGTCCTGCACAGAAAAGGGAAAGTAGGTTGGTAGCAAGGTAAGTAGCTAACTATATGGTTTGGTTGCCAGATATTTAGGTAGGTAACTAGCCAGGTAGTTGGTTAGGCAACCAGGATTGTGGGCCAGGTGGTTAGGCAACCAAGTATGTTGGCCAGGTGGTAAAGCAGCCAGAGATGTGGGTCAGGTGGTTAGGCAGCCAGGTATGTAGGCCAGGTGGTTAGGCAGCCAGGTATGTGAGTCAGGTGGTTAAAAAAAAAGAGAAACAAAATAAAAATGTTCCAGCTCACAGTACACTGTTCAAGTTAGTCGGGGCAACTTCATGGCAGATAGCACGGGAAAACAAAATTGAGCCACATCCTCAGTCCACACAATCGAAATCCAATAGAGCCAATCCAATCCAGCTCTTCAAATCCGGTTAAAACTTAAATACTTTAATGAAACTTCATATTAAAAATACATTGCACAAAACAAAAAATTAGTGCTCAAGTAAGATAAAACCCACATACGCCAACATGTTTCAAACACAACAGTTCTTAGTCATGGCTCGCCTGACTGCTTATATGACCAGACCATATATACTGTTTACAATCAAAGGAAGAAGATCCAGTGCTTTTAGGTAGAGTGGATACAATCACAGGCTTTATTAAATCCTCATAAAATAGCAGCTTACAGACATGAACAAATAAGGCATAGCTAAGCTTGACGTGTTTCGTGGTGTCCCACTTTTTCAAAAGCATTCGGCAAACGTTTTACACAACATTAAAACAGAGTGCAGCTTCATGAACTGATAACCATCAGCTGAAGACACACAATTAAAATAATGAGCAACACGAATGCACCACTTCTCATGAATAAGAGGTTCAATGTTAACCCCTGGAATATCCAAATACAAATGCACAAAAAATCGTATACATTGTTGTTATTACTCTTCTTTACATAACATGTTTTCATACACAGTCTCAAAAGGAATAAAGTCCATGGAAAAAATATAATGGATCATTCTAAACTGCATAATTGGGATAAGAGATGCATGTTACACTATGCGCTCCGGCCTCACACCCTGGCTGTGAGCGCATGGTCCCTTTACCTTCTGCTGCCCACGGGGCTGGGACTCGCATCGCGGGACGCGCCAGAATGCAAGCCCCAGTCCGTCACTCTCCAAGTTTTTCTCCTGCCCCTGCCTCCACCTCTCTGCTCCTGCGCGCGTGTCCCGGTCCCTTAGGGTGTGCGCGCAACGGAGCTTTAAGATCTAAAGGGCCAGTACGCTCATTAGTGTAACCCCTGTGGCTTGTTTATAAATTCCTCCACCCTCCTCAGTTCTCTGCCGGATCTTTGTTGCCTTGTGCCCCAGAGAAAGCGTTCCTTTGTATTGCCTTGCCATGTACCAGATCTCCTGCTCTTGTGACTTGACCTTGCTCCTCAGCCGCCTGCCTACTGAACTCCTGCTATGTCCTGACTATGCTACTGTGCCGCCTGCCCTGACCTACTGCTATCCAGAGTTGCCTCAACCCTCCTGTGCCTCGCATCTCCTCAGCCGCCTGTGTGGTCGAGCCGTGCCAGGGGTAGCGACCTGGGTGTCACCTGCAGCTGCAAGCCCATCCTGTTTTGCGGCCTGCTGTGGTGAAGACCAGGGGCACCTTAGACTCCACTCCCTGGTACGGTCCGAGTCCTCTTCCACACAGGTACAGCGGATCCACATACACCGGTGTCCTGTCTTCAGAAACGTGAGTGTTACAACGCATAATAGATAAAAATCATAACTTCATTAGTGTGAACAGAAACAAAATTAGAAGATCCAAAAGAAAGAATGTACAGGCTACAATACTATTACAATAAAATGAAATAAATATGTGAGAATCAAATCGGGATGTAAATTAAGTCCACGTGTTTGTCTACTTCCTGGAATAAATATTCAAAAACTTTCTCTATTTGCGATTTTATCCACTCTACCTACAAGCGCTGGATCTTCTGCCTTTGATTGTATCCAGCCTCCACCACACCATGGTTTTTCAGTCCGCTGGGACTGCTTCTAGGTTGGAGGGGGAGCTGATATTGTACTATATTTGTGAAGTTTGGTGTTCCCTACGTATACCTTTGAAGAGTGGAATTTATTTACATGTACTATGTCGCAAAAAGGGGTTTGAGTCACAAGGATCCTACGGCATGAAAAAGGATGTTCCAAACAATGCTGAACAGGGCACTAAAGCAACTATGTTTTATCTGCAAACCGAATCTTTGGATGATCCAACACTCTCAGGAAACGCATGGAAACTTTATCTCTAAAGGAATTGCGCCTATGGTGGGATTAAAAAACGCTCAGTACGAATATACAAAAGAAAATTATCCCCCAGGGGCTTGTGATTGAAAAAAATGACCTTCGACAATTTTTTCACCACAATTTGAAACTAAATGGTTAAATGCATTGTCTAAATGTTCCATTATACTTATGGACCTAATTGTAGAGGTCCTATTGCTTGAACAAATTCAGAAAGATGAACCATAAGTGAAAAAAGTGCTGATCTGGCTCCCAAGGAAAATTGTAAATTAAAACTTTAAACTTTAATAGTCTATATTAAAAACAAAAGGGCAGAAACATGTCATCATGGCCGGACGAAGCACTTGAGTGTGCGAAACGGAGCTTGTCGCCTCTGTATCCCCCTGCACTTCTTTTTTGTTCTCCCTCATCAATGTGTGAGTATTATGTCGCTGCAATAAAAACTTGAAGAAGGATTTCGTTGCTGATTGGCCGGCTTCTATTTCTTTTCTCTGCACATGAACATTTATGCCCGCTGTATTCTGTAAGTAGCCTGACCACCACCTATACCCAGACGCAAAAAACAACTATATACCCTATTCCACGTACCTCCTGTTCTCCTAAAGTCGCAGTGCCCAACAAATCTCTTTTGCTGTATAATCCATATATAGAACATCTGTCAGGCGAGTCCCCGTGTCAACCCCTTTATGTATAAACACTGCAGAACGGACAAGCTGACTGGTAGGCACAATGGCTATAATGTAGAAATTATGTAATATATATGACTACATGTGTACACTAGACATATAAAGAATCAGTTCTATAGCCATGATGCCTTTAGTAAACAAATGAATGCTAAATGATCTAGTAAATGAAATCATATAGATTAGAGATGGAAGGGTTGAAAAAAAAAAAAGGAAAAATGTGGATAATGAACAAATGCACAAAAAAGTAAGGGAAATTTATGTAGCAGTTAAACAAATATTGTGGAAAAAAACATGCTAAAGGAGATTAATAAAAATACATGGGGTTGTTAAATTTAAACCCTGGGGGGTTCTGGTGTCTAAATTTGAGATCCAGAAAGCCTCCCTCATGTATAGAACATGGGACCAGTCACCACCTTTTCTTGGGGGTATACTTTTTCAATCCCCTGTACGACAATACTATCACACATGCCTGCGTGTACCTCCTCAATGTGTTTAGATAGACCTGATATCTCTAAAATGTTCCGCTATTCTCCGCTTCTGCTTTCTTGTAGTACAACCTATGTATTGGGTATTACATGCTGTGCATGTGGAACAATACACCCCATGAGAAGACTTTAATGGGGTAAGTACAACCTGTAACTGTAGAAGTGAAGGTGTTTGAAATTTTTATGAATTTACAGAGATTGCATCTTGCTCCTATAACACCCCTTAGTGCTCAACCATGTTTTTGACATATTCTGTGAGGGAAAACCACTCAGTGACAAGTTATTGGCTAGGGATCTGGCTCTTTTGGCTACACATCTAAAGCCTGTTTGTAGAATGTGTGCAAGGGTAGAATCATGGTGTAAAACGGGAATGTTTAATAAGAATATTCCGTATTTGATTGAAATTAATGCTATAGGGTTTGAAAAATGTAAGATGTTTATTATGAGTGATGAGTATGTTGTTCTGAATTTATCCAGTTAAATTATTCCTGATGCAGAACGTTCATTAATATCTAAAGGTTTAAAGGGGTACTCCACTGCTCAGCATGTGGAACAAACTGTTCCGAATGCTGGCGCCAGCGCCTGGAGCTCACGACATCATAGCCCTGCCCCCTCACGATGTTACGCCCCGCCCCCTCAATGTAAGTCTATGGGCGTGACTGCTGTTCAAGTTGTCGTTGTATTGTAGGAAACACTATGTTGGTTGTACTGTAAATTCTCTGAAATCTCAGGTCAGAAGACATATTTCCAACATTTCACATAATGCTGTGGGAGTTTCAGCTCTGACACGACATTTCAGAGAACATCACAATGGAGATACTTCAAGCTTAGAAATACAAGGTATTGAGAAGGTTTATTTACCAAAGAGAGGAGGCGATTTTCATAGAAAGCTTTTAAATAGAGAAAATTTTTAGATATTTAGTCTAGGAAGTAGAAAACCACGTGGACTTAATTTACTTCACGATTTGATTCTCACATATTTATTTAATTGTATTGTAATAGTATCTTCTCATTTGGTTTCTGTTCACACTAATGAGGTTGTTATTTTTTCTATTATGTGTCTCTTATCCCAATTTTGCAGTTTAGAATTATCCATTATATTTTTTCCATGGACACTGTGTATGATTTCCTTTTGAGATTGTGTATGAAAATTTGTTATGTAAAGAAGAGTAATAACAACAATGTATACGATTTTCTGTGCAATTGTATTTGGATAGTCTACGGGTTAACAATGCCCCTGTATTCATGAGAAGTGGTACATTCATGCTGCTCATTATTTTAATTGTTTATATTTAAACTTTTGCCGTATGCTTTTGAAAAAGTGGGATACCACCAAACATGTCAAGCCGAGCCATGCTTCATTTGTACATGTCTGTAAGCTGCTTTTTTATAAGGATTTAATAAAGCCTGTGATTTTATCCACTCCACCCACAAGCGCTGGATCTTCTTTCTTTGATTGTATCCTGCCTCCACCATACCGTAGCTTTTCCGTGCGCTGGGACTGCTTCTAGGTTGGAGGGTGAGCTGATCTTGTACTATATATATATACTGTTTAGTTACAAAAGTATAGATATCAGACACGCCCTCCGTACACACCAGAGCTAACGAGGTCCGGGAAGAGAGGCATAAACAAGGGAAAATCAAATGATTAACCCTATAATGTGCACTCTGCAAACAAAGCGAAAAAGCAAATGGAAAAAAAGCCAGGTGGTTAGGCAGCCAGGCATGTGGGCCAGGTGGTTAGGCAGCCAGGTATGTGGGCCCCCCCTTCCCTTCCCAGTTGAAATAAAAAAAAGTAAGAAACAAAACAAAAACATATACTCACCTGTCCCACGCAGCAATTTCCTAACGCCTTCTGCCGGCCAGAGGTCATGTCTTGAGCATGAGCCGCGCATACAGCATAAAGCTGCACTCACCTGCCTGGCGATGCGGGACAAGTTTCCAGGATTCCCAGTAGTTGCGACAGCAGTGGGCCCTTTATCTGACTGGGCCCTCAGACCATTTCCGAATTGACCGGACGGTCATTCTGCCCCTGGATGGATTGATCACATCTGATTGTGACATTACTCATCCGCTTTATATACAAATGTATCCACACTTACCATTTCTTCAAAAGGCTTCATTTACACACAGTCACATGTATATATCAAGATAGAGTGTCACCAAATCAAGTTGTCGTGGAAAGCTGGAAATGTCATGTCTAACATCTCAGGATATGTTGATTTTAGAGGTAAGTTAAGAAGAGACACTTGCTTAGGTAATTCGCAATAAAATTACAGCAAATGGTGAAAAGAGCTTTCAAGGGTATTACAATATTATAAAGTGATGGCATAAAGTGACCCCCACCTATCAGAAAGTTATGGAATAGCTTTTTTACATCCTGACATTACATGTTTAACATGGGAATACCCATTTAACCCTTGGAACCATCTGTCATAAATGCATGGTGCAAACTTAAAAGCTAAGCCCACTTCATACAAAGAGGGTGTCAGCTGTATATAACAATATATATTCTTCTGATGATTAATTGGAGGTTCCAGAAGGGCTCCTCTTATTGTTAAGTGATAGTCATGAGAAATTTCAGGGCCCCCTACTGCTAAACCATCTAGGCCCTAAGATAATGTAGGGAAAGGGGGAAGAGTAAGGGACCACTTTTTATGTCTAATTTGGCCCGGGCCGCTGAATACAGCATATCCCAGTGATACCCCTTTAATGTATATACAATATTTCCTAGAAGACCTGCAGTTAAAAAGGTCAACACATTTAAATGACACTAAAGTGTTGACTTTCAGCCTGCAGTCCAAACCATATATCAGCCATTCACTTATTTACCACACAGTAAGGGCTGTCACTGTAAAGTGACATCATTTATCTCCGCTGCTTTTGAAAGACACGTGCCAACATCTGGAATAATCCCAACTGTTTTGTCAGGAATGGCTGATCAGATCCCAACACCCAAATTCTATTGTTGGTGCCAAGGGTGAATTTAAAGTATATCACCTACAAAAGACTAACAAAACAATACAAAAGATTAGCCCTTTTAGTACAATAACCCACCCTTAAAAAAAAACAAATCCAAAAAGAGCATACAAAGGAATATCAAAATCACCCCTTACATAGTACTGACACTATTAAACATTATAAGGATAGTAACATAGTTCATAAGGTTGAAAAAAGACCAGAGTCCATCAAGTTCAACCTATATCCCTAATGAGTCCCTCTTGAATTGATCCAGAGGAAGACAATAAACCCTCATACTAGAGGTAAAAATTCCTTCCCGACTCCAAATATGGCAGTCAGAATAAATCCCTGGATCAACGTTCTGTCCCTATAAATCTAGAATCCATAACCTGTTATTATTCTCCAAAAATGCATCCAGACCCCTTTTGAACTCTTCTACAGAGTTCCCCATGACTACCTCCTTTGGCAGAGAATTCCACAGTCTCACTGCTCTTACAGTAAAGAACTCCCATCTGTGCTGGTGTAGAAACCTTCTTTCCTCTAGATGTAGAGGATGCCCCCTAGTTATGAATACAGTCCTGGGTATAAATAGTTCATGGGAGAGATCTCTGTACTGCCCCCTGATATATTTATACATAGTTATTAGGTCTCCCCTAAGCCTTCTTTTTTCTAAACTAAATAACCCTAATTCTGATAATCTTTCTGGGTACTGTAGTCCTCCCATTCCCGGTATTACTCTGATTGCCCGTCTTTGAACCCTCTCCAGCTCAACTATATCTTCCTTGTACACTGGTGCCCAGTACTGTACACAGTATTCTATGTGTGGTCTGACTAGTGATTTGTACAGCGGTAGAATTATTTCCTTGTCGTAGGCATCTATGCCCCTATTGATGCACTACATGATTTTATTTGCCTTGGCAGCAGCTGCCCATCACTGGTCACTACAGCTAAGTTTACTATTAACTAAGACCCCTAAGTCCTTTTCCATGTCAGTCGTTCCAAGTATTCTCCCATTTAATACATAACCCAAGCCCAGATTTTTCCTCCTCATGTGCATTACCTTACATTTATCAATGTTGAACCTCATCTGCCACTTCTCAGCCCAAACCTCCAACCTTTCCAGATCCATTTGTAACAGTGCACTGTGCTCTATTGTGTTTACCGCTTTACAGAGTTTAGTATCATCTGCAAATATTGCTACTTTACTATTCAACCCCTCTACAAGGTCATTAATGAATATATTAAATAGAACAGAACCCAAGACTGACCCCTGTGGTACCCCACTAGTAACAGTCACCCAATCAGAATAAGTGCCATTAATAACCACCCTCTGTTTCCTATCACTGAGCCAGGTATTTACCCACTTACACACATTTTCCCTCAGCCCAATCCTTCTCATTTTATGCACCAACCTTTTATGTCGTACATTATCAAATGCTTTGGGAAAATCCAAATATACGACATCCAGCGATTCCCCCTGGTTCAGTCTGGAGCTCACCTCCTCATAAAAGCTGATCAGGTTAGTATGACAGGAAGATCCCTCATAAAGCCATGCTGCTATGGGGCCATACATTTATTTTTATAAAGATACTCCAAAAAAGCCTCTCTTAGGAAACCGTCAAACATTTTACATACAACCGAGGTTAAACTAACAGGCCTATAATTCCCGGGGTCACCTTTTGACCCCTTTTTAAATATTGGCACCATATTTGCCATGTGCCAGTCCTAGGGGACAGTCCCTGTCACTATCGAGTCCCTGAATACTAAAAATAGGGGTCTGTCTATTACATTACTTAATTCCTTTAGAACACGGGGGTGAATGCCATCTGGACATGGTGATTTGTCTATTTAGATTTTTTGTAGGTAGCACTGTACTTCTTCCTGGGTTAGACAGGTGACCTGTACTGGGGAGTTTACCTTATCTCGCTGTATTTCACCTTGCATTTCATTTTCCTCGGTGAATACAGTGGAGAAGAATTTGTTTAACATATTTGCTTTTTCCTGATCCCCGTTTATAATTCTTTATCATTTTTTAAAAGGCCAACACTTTCATTTTTAACCTTTTTGCTATTTATATAGTTAAAGAACATTTTTGGGTTAGTTTTACTCTCTTTGGCAATGAGTCAATGAGCATGAAGATATTGATAATCACCTGACTTGGACATGTTGTCGACTCCATTGATGCACCCCACCTCCACCTTGAAACGTGTTTCAAATTACACATACAGAATTTGCTGCAGATTTCAATGTCAACTAAATGATTGAACACAGCATCAAATGTACAGCATAAAATTTGCAGCATCAAATATGTCCATAAGGCCAGCATTTATACATCCGCAGTGCTTTTGTAGATTGTCTGCTCAGGTAATGTAATTCATTATAAAAACAACTAATTTTCTAGAAATCTACTTTTTTTTGAAGAGTTCTTGAAGATTTTGACTTCAGCATATCCACAGCATTATTTGATATGCTATAGATTTACTTGATGCCTTGTGGATTTTTTTCTTCATGGTTTTAAACAGATTGTTTTGCATTATTGATACTGAATGATGCTGACTGAAGAGATGCCATCCATTGCCCATACATTCCCATGATATGAAAAAGTACATATTTAATGTAGAGTGTGTGGCATCCCTGTGCGGAACACACCTGTCTTCCTGACCTGTCAGGTGGATGTCACCAAGCGTGTCTGCTCCGGGCCAATACTCAGGTTTGAATGTACAATTTATTGCCCTGTAATATACTGTCAATGCACTTTTATGCTTTACTCTGCCCTGTTCAGAACACTGGGTTCTGGCGGCCGTGGTCGTGATGTCACGCCATACTCCCTCCATTCATATCTATGGGAGGGGGCGTGACGAGTGGGCAGGATACTACTTATTACCTGTCCACAGCATGAAGGATAAGTGTCTGATCGCGGGGACCAACCTCAGGGACCCCCTGTGATCCCCAGAACACCCCCGCTTCTCCGTGGGAGCGCCAAAGATACACAATATCAAGAATGCATGGAACACATGCTGACCCAACGCCCCATGAAGCAGGGAGGTTTTGGGGTTCCAATAGTCAGACCCCGCTTTATTAGTTCTTTTAACTCTGAATATCTATTTTAGATGCACATGTTCTGTGTATTGTAGTAATCACAGGGGTGCAGGAGTTGGATCAGCACATTCACCTCCTGTAACAGCTAGGACAAGAGAAATCTCATAGAACTCATATAACCCCAAAAGAGTATTTACGTCCTAATATATCTAATTTTGGCGCAGGCAAGAATCAAGGTGTTTTAACCAACCAAACTGTATGACATTCCAAGAAAGTGGTATCCAGTGTACATGTTGAAGTAAAGCAGGAATGCCGACGTGTTTCGGGTCAAGATCAATGCGTCGGCATTTATCAGATGAATTAAAGTGTTCCTGTTTTACTATACCGTGTGAACTAGAAACCACTTTCTTGGAATATCTGCTGTTGTGGATCAGAGATGCTGCCGGTCTGTCCATGCTCAGGCGTCAGTGAGTGTAGGTGGATTGCAGTTCATTTGGAACCAAACTGTATGGGTTTGCTTATCTTTATTTATTTGCTTTATACTGCATATTTTGTAGTGTAGAAATACCATTGCAAATGTAGTTTCAGTAAACATTAACAATTAGATTTACTGTGGAAAGAGATTATCTCTGCATGTCAAGGTATCTGCAAGGTGATTTCTATTTCACTCAGCTCTCCGAGCACATTTATTACAAAGAAGCAATGCGGAGAATCTCTTTGATTTGTTTATTCTCATGAAGAGCGAAGATAAAAAGATACACTTGTCTTGAAACATTGTTTGTATATGGTTTTGCATTGATGAAATAATTTAAATACACTATGAAATCAAACAGAATGAATGCTTCAATTACTTTTTCCAGAGTTAAAAATGTAGAACCTTTGAAAAACAACTAGCGACTAATGCAATAAATACTTTCCCATGCAGCAAAATCAAATATATTGAATTTTCTTTGGTGGTGCTTAAGTATAACATTAATTATAAAGTTCAATAGAAATGATGTGTGGTACGCAGTTGTTGTTGTTTTTTTTATACAGCAGCAAATATTAGAAGTAAAGGAATGTTAATGTGTTTCTATAGATTTTAGTTATTATTTGTTACATTTTCACAGGTTATTCCTCTAAAAACATCATAATCTCAAAATACTAGAAAATCATTGAGAAGCCAGTTGTACCTGACTATGGCATACAGATACATCAGAGTTAACAGTCATTGATGTTAACTAGATGTTTTAATGCACCAAGTCTGACTGTTAAAGGGGTACTCCTATGTCGGACACCTTATCCACTCTCCACTTTCTTAGAGCATGCAAGAGCCAAATAAATTTGCTATTTGTAGGCATGTTGTTCTCAAGGTCTTATACTAAACTGTTTTTAAATCTGCACGTGTGTTATGTCTATCTGAATACAATATACTGAACATGTGGTTGGTACAGTTGTACAAGCTTTTCTTTATAAACAAAAATAGAGAAACAGAAACACAGTCGCACAGCCACCATTTGTATTTTGATCTACTTGCTTCTCAGCATAATAATAAAAAAAAAAACTAACAGGTTGTTAGTATACAATTTGATCAAAAAGTACAAGCCCACTTGCCACGTCAAGGCCACCTAGTCAGAGCGGGTCCCAAACCTAGCACTGGTGTAGTATGACCACTGCCTCCGTGACACCAAGCCCACAGAGGGAATGACCCAGGGGCCAGGCAGCCCCATTGCTGCCCCTGGCTCTGGGCCACACCACTACACAGAAAAAGCATCACAGCAACAATGTCCGCTACAGAGCACCACACCAGTGGGAAGACCTTTCTTTGTATCCCCTTTTTTATTATAGTTTAATCATATTGCTATGCACTTTGATACTCAATCCCTTCATGTGGAATTCTTTAGTATGCACGTGATGCAAATTATGCAATTATTTTCTAAGGCGCATAAGAATGATTTTCTAAATCACAATATTATTTGGTTAGGGGATGACCATTGCAAGCTAAAAGCAAACTGTAGCCAAAACTATAACTATGTAACCCGTAATTAGAAAAAAAAATATTGGGAAAATATTAGGAGTAGGAAAGTGAGACACTACTAGAAGCTGTGAATCACTTTCCATGCTATGAATAGGAAGTTCTTTATTGTCCTAGACACAATGTACTAGAAAACTTAAATAGATTCACCCTCAATTGGTATCCACCGCAGCAGCTCATCCTGGCATAAGTTCCTTTGTTACTGACAACAATGTTTTCTGAGAAAATCAAGCCATGCCAACTGGTGAAATACCATGGGGACAGTCTTCCTAGCTCCTCCCTGCCTAGCTTAACAGGATTGTAAGATCTCTATATACATATAGTGTTGGGCGCGAACAGGATCAGTGGAAAACTTTGTAATGACTGACTCTGGCTACACCGAGAGGGTTAAATCTCTGTAGCCTGGTTGTTTACAATGGGTACTAGGACAACTCCTTTGGCTGCTTGGGTGTGGTTGAGGTTTTCTTTAGCCTATATGTTCTCTGATTTCTTTCACCTATTAGGATTCTCCTTTACATCCACATATGCTCATACTCACATATAAGGAGATTTTGGTCCCTTCTTTGGTGTTTATGAAAGTACCTGTTTACTGAAGCTGATATGCTTTGTACTTTTGGCTTTCCTGTTATACTGATCTTTGGCTTGACTCTTGACTTCTCTCTTTATATTTGCATTGTTACTTCGTGATCTCCTGGTATAGACTTCGGCTTGTTGACACTGATTGTGTGTTTGTCTTTATTGTTTTTTGTTAGTGTTGTCTATCCTTACTGTTTACAGACCCCATACTGTATTGTACTTTCTTGTTTTGACCTACTCTGGCCAAGCACGTAGCAGGCAAAGGAACATCATTGTGGTTATGGACCCGTTAACTAGGATGGGTACGCAATAGCAAGGGATAGAGGCTGTGGTTGAGCTAGGGCTTCATTTGTCCCTTGCCCAAAACTTGTTTGTTAATTTTACAACCTACCCATAAACACATAAAATTTAAAATTTTGCAGTAGAACCCCTTTTTAGCTATGTTTCCTATTAAATTAGTCTTACTGACAATTGCAGACATGTATCATTTGTTTTCTTTTCCAATAAATATAATTTTCAATTCTCATATCTGTAACTCTTTACTTGGACATTCAGTCTATATCCTTTTCAACTGAAATTTTGGAGCACACTTGTGACTTTCAAAATAAATATTTTAAATCCATTATTTAAAAAGCATCTATAGTTAACATGACAAATTCTCTCATGTCGTAAAGGCATTGAGATTACTAACTAACAACTGCAGTCAAAAGTTTAGGGCTCAACATAATGTATTCTTAAAAAAGTGTTATATTTTATCTAGAAACTACTACCTGTAACTAAAATTAAATGTATGATTCATGGATTGTTGAACAATTATTCCTATTATCCTAATTTCAGTACAGTGAAATTCAAGTCCATATAATTATACTTGTTATAACACCTGCAAAGTCACAGGCACCTCTTGATCTCTCCATGATCAAGAAGCTGTACCCTTCTCTGGATACAATTACTGGAGCTCTTACATTGAAAAGAAATAAAGAAATGATTCTGTAATTTCCTTTTTTATACATTTTTTTAAGCAGATTCGTCAGCTGAATATGGTGCCCTACATAGCAGCCTTTTATTCACAGGAAAGAGGGGCTCAGGAAGGTCGGGGGAGGAAGGGGATGGACTTTATTTGGTGCTTATCAATGTAATTATTAAGATAACCCCTGTCCATATGGCAAATTAGCAGATATGAACACTATAAGGGTATGCTTACACATTCAGGTGCTTAACCCCTTAAGGACAAAGCCCATTTTGACCTTAAAGGGGAACTCCACTGCACACATCTTCTCCCGTATCCAAAGGATAGGGGATAAGATGTTAGATTGCGAGGGTCCCGCCACGCACCCCTGTCATTCAGGTCACAGAGCAAACTCCACTGGTGACCTGAATGATGCAGGCCACCTTGCCCCCTCCATTCAAGTCTATGGGAGGAGGCGTGTTGGCTAGTACATCATGCAAGCTTCCGTGTTCCGGTGGCCACAGCTGTTGGCTCGGAGATCATGGGGGACCCCCGCGATCTAACATCTTAACCTTTGAAAGGGGTTAAAATTTGTGCAGAGGAGTACCCTTTAAGGACCAGGCCAATTTTCCTTTTTGCACTTTCGGTTTTTCCCTCCTCCCCTTCCAAAAAACACTTTCAATTTTGCACCTACAGACCCATATAAGGGCTTGTTTTTGCATCACCAATTGTACTTGGTACTGTAATGACATCAATCATTTAACCACTTAAGGACCCAGGGCATACCTGAATGTCCTGAATCCGCTCCCGTTCCATAACGCGGGGCCACGGCATGGCAACGGCCTCTAACAACGGCTGGGACCCGTGGCTAATAGCGCACGTCACTGATCGCAGTGCCGCGTGTTATTAACCCTTTAGATGCGGCATTCAAAGTTGATTGCCATGTCTAAAATGAAACTAAACTAATGCCGGTTAGCTCAGGGGGCTGTTTGGGACCGCTGCGGTGAAATTGCAGCATCCTGAACAGCTGTAGGACAAGAGGAGGGTCCCCTTACCTGCCTCCTGGTGTCCGAATGCCGAATGACTGCTCAGTGTCTGAGATCCAGGCATGAGCAGTCAAGCGGCAGAATCATCGATTAATGGTTTTCTATGAGAAACCATTGATCAATGTAAAAGATCAGTGTGTGCAGTGTTATAGCCCCCTATGGGGGCTATAACATTGCAAAAAAAATGAATCAAGATAAAGATAATTTAACCCCTTCCCTAATAAAAGTTTGAATCACCCCCCTTTTCCCATAAAAAAAAAAAGTGTAAATAAAAATAAACATATATGGTATCGCCGCGTGTGGAAATGTCCAAATTATAAAAATATATCGTTAATTAAACTGCACAGTCAATGGCGTACGTGCAAAAAATTAGCGTAGCATATTTTTGGTCCCTTTTTATGTCATGAAAGTCCGATCAATACAAAAATGGTACCGCTAAAAACTTCAGATCACAGCACAAAAAAATGAGCCCCATACACAGAAAATTAAAAAAAGTTATAGGGGTCAGAAGATGACAATTTTAAACGTATACATTTTCCTGCATGTAGTTATGATTTTTTTCAGAAGTACGACAAAATCAAACCTATATAAGTATTATATTTTAATCGTATGGACCTACAGAATAAAGATAAGGTGTCATTTTTACCGAAAAATTTACTACGTAGGAACGGAAGCCCCCAAAAGTTGCAAGATGGCATTTTTTCTTTTATTTTGTCGCACAATAATTTTTTTTCCATTTCGCCGTAGATTTCTGGGTAACATGACTGATGTCATTACAAAGTAGAATTGGTGGCGCAAAAAATAAGCCATCATATGGATTTTTAGGTGCAAAATTTTAAGAATTATGATTTTTTTAAGATAAGGAGGAAAAAACGAAAGTGCAAAAACAGAAAAAACCCTGGTCCTTAAGGGGTTAATTACAAAATCTACCGCTAAAACAAAAAATATATATTTGTGGGGAAAAATAAAAAATAAAAAAAATACCATTTTGTAACACCAGTCTGCACATAGCCTAAGGCTACCTTCACACATCGGAAAATCAGCATGGAAAATCTATGGGTGGACATTCGACATTCTGTGCGGGGGGGGGGGGGTGTCGGCATAATATGAAAGCATAGATGGCTATGCATTCCGTGTGGAGTCTGCAGAAAAAAATGAATGTGTTTAATCTTTCTGCGGACACGGTAAACTAAATTTCCGTACCGGAACACATCTCGCATGAAAATTCTGCCGGGTGCACAGCGAAGCAGAATCCCATTGAATTGCAGTGGAATCTATGTGCCGATTTATAATGGGGAATTCCGCCATGTAAACATGGCCTAACAATTTGAGCCAGAATGGACAGCTGCTAACATGTGGCAGCTTCTTAATCCAGCAGATTCAGGCTATCAATGTATTACAAGATGGCCAATCACCTGAACCGCAGCCATATTACACTTAATTTCTGCTGGCGTGATGGGTTCAGATACTATTCAAGGAGATTAGAAAGCCATTCCCAATCCCAAGGTTCCTAGTAGTCACCATCATTTTGTGTTGGCTAGAACTGGAGTGATAGGGTACGCTCACACTGCGGAATGTCCGTTTGCAGAATTCCACGAGCAGAGATTTCATCTGGTGGCTGCTGCCGAAAACACTTCAGCGGTAGGACCGTGCAGCACTGCGCCTTCACCATTGACGGCTATGCAGTGCTCGCCGAATTCTGCACAAAGAATGAACATGTTCATTCTCTGTGCAGAACAATTTCAGCAGCAGAATTGTCAGCCACTGAAATTTCTCAGTGTGAACGGGTCTGGTGGAAAACCCATTCACACTGATGATAATGTTCACTGTACGGAATTCCACTTGCGAAATCACGCGGGAATTCCGCAGAGTGAACATACCCATACAGGGAGCAGAAGTTTTCAACTATAGTTACAGCAATATCTTTTATCCCGATCCTAGTATTTACTGTAGGATGATGACTGTCAAAAACGATTTACTCTTCCTGTTGATGCGGCTCCTATTGCCATGACATCAACGAGACCAAATTTACAGTAAAACGCATCCGATGCCTACTGTCTGTTCTCAACATTTATGGTACAGTGTGGACTGGGTAATGCATTATAAATATTTTTTAAGACAATATTTTCAACATTTTCAAGTTATAGATATTCATCAGTAGGTAGAACAGCTCCCCGGAAAGGTAGTTGACCACGCTCTGATCCCTGCAGTGTCTGCGTTTGTAGAGATATGAAACTTAACTCTGCAGCTGCGCCAATTACTATTTACTAAATATCACACATTAAGATTAAATATTTACATAAAGTAAAATGTCTTTTATTTACTAGAATTTACTATTCATTATTTCTGTACATTTCCTACTCTTTATACACAGGAATATCAGTGTAGAATATATATATATATATATATATATATATATATATATATATATATATATATATAAATACACCGTATATACCCGAGTATAAACCGACCCGAATATAAGCCGAGGCCCCTAATTTTACCCCAAAAACCCAGGAAAAGTTATTGACTCGACTATAAGCCTAGGGTGGGAAATACATCATCCCCCCCATGTCATCATCCAGACCCCCGTCATCATCCCCCTTTTGTTTTGTACTCCCCTCCCCTCGGCGGTTAGTTAGGGTGAGCTGGTCAGGGCCATCTATGCTGCAAGGACCGTCTGGTGGGGATGGTTAGTCGTTGCGGGCTGTCCATTTTCACCGGAGGGGGGCCTCTTCTCTGCGCTTCGGGCCCGGACTAGTGACGTTGCCTTGACGACGACGCACAGGGATGTTGCGCATGAATGTCCCTGTGTGTCGTCGTCAAGGCAATGTCAATACTCCGGGGCCGGGCCCGAAGCGCAGAGAAAAGCCCCCCCCCCCCGGTGAAAATGGACAGCCCGCAACGACTAATCCTCACCACCATCACTGCAGCATAGATGGCCCAGACCAGCTCCCCCTAACTTCCCGCCGAGGGGAGGTGAGTACAAAACAAAAGGGGGGTGGGGGGGCTGGATGATGACGAAGGCCGCAGTGGTATTCATCCTGCGGACCTCCAGAGGTTTCGAAACTAAACACCCAGCATGCCCGGACAGCCGATGGCTGTCCGGGCTTGCTGGGGGTTGTAGTTTTGCTACATCTGGAGGTCCACAGGTTGAAGACCACTGATGAAGGATTGACAGGCGGAGAGTGCACTCGAGTATAAGCTGAGGGGGGCGTTTTCAGCACGAAAAATCATGCTGAAAAACTCGGCTTATACTCGAGTATATATATATATATATATATATATATATATATATATATATATATATATATATATATATATATTATGCTAGCACTTTGTCTTAAAGATGTTTTCTATTTTTAGAGTGATCTATTCAGTCTGCACATGTCACAATATGTGCCATCGAACTATATTTAGATCAGATGATAGCATTGCAATGATTCTTGCAGACATCTGCTATAAAATTAAAGACGTTCATTCATTTTCGCTGTATGGCATTATACACACTTAGTCAGACATACAACAACATAGTAAGTTAGCGCACATTTTAGCTGACCACGTAGGTATACAGAGTAAGGAAGGTTAATACAAAGTCACAATGGCCTCGTAGCGTTTCACTGATTAATTATGTCCACCACAGCCTTATCTCAGAATTGGCTCTACATTTTTTACTTGCTATCTCCATGAATTTAAAGGGTGTCTATCATTTAAAAGAAACTTTTTATATGTCCTAGAGAATAAAACTTGAGTCTTATGTAGTGCGCCCATAATAGGACAGATTCAGATGTCAAAATTAAACAACATTTTAATGTAATTTTGAAAGAAATTACTCACCCTGACACCTGATTCTGACCCCTGACCCTGATGTCTGACTCTAATGAATTTGATCTTTGAGCTCTGACTCTGATACTTGGCACAGACCCTTGATGCTGACATGTGACACTGACAACTGACATCTAGCAGATACAATCACTTACATTTACTATGCCTGGTGCACCAGAATTTTTACACTACATTGTGGCACAAATAATGGGCAGCATATTTATTATTAGGTTTTTGCCAGAAAGAAAAGTAAAATGCTCCACACTCCCCACTTTCTACACCAAAAGAGACATGGGTAAAGATTGTTCATGTTTATGCAACATTTACAAAGCAGACTAGACAGTTTTATGGTACATAATAGTAGCACTGTATAAGCCATGATAGAACTGGAATAAATACTTTAGAAAACCTGTCTACAACATAAATAGTGCAAAGATATACAGTTTTAGTAAATTCCCTCAATGTACAATACATTATACTTTTGCTGACTCTAAACAGTAAAAAGAGGTGAGAATCAGGCAGAATTGTGCCCCTCATTTCTTTACAATGTCCATTTTTACAATAACTATGGTTGAAGGGGTACTCCGGCCCTGAGACATCTTATCCACTTTCCAAAGGATAGGGGATAAGATGTCTCACTGCTGGGGTCCTGCCGCTGTGGACCCCCCCAATCTTGTTTTCGCCACCCACCTGTTTGCGCCAGAGTATTGTGACGTCACGACTCCGCCCCCGTGTGACGTCACCACCCCCCCCCTGCCATGCAAGTCTATGGGAGGGGGCGTGATGGCCGTCACGCCCCCTCCCATAGACATGCATAGCGGGGGCGAGGGGTGACGTCACACGGGGGCAGAATAATGATGTCACGATACTCTAGCCCCTTGGTCGCCACCCGGCTGTTTGTGAGCTGGCATCGCGGCATGCAGCTCAAACAGATGGGTGGTGAATACAAGATTGCGGGGATCCCCAGCTGTGAGACATCTTATCCCATATCCTTTGGATAGGGGATAAGATTTCTCAGGGCCGGAGTACCCATTTAAAGTGTTCCTTGGATACCTTGTACCTCCTAGCTAGTTAGATTACAAACCCAAATGATCTTTGCTCTTCTGTTTCAGCAATCAGTAGGGGTCTCAATACCTCAACACCCACCAGTGAAAACTTATGTTACTATTAGAGATATATTTTCAGAAATTTTGTTCGGTTGTTGTATTTTTCTTTTTCTTTCCTTTTTATAAAAACCGGCAGAAGATAGTTTTTATTTTATTTTTTTCTTCAAGGATTGAAAGGGTTAACAGTATTTTTTATTTTAATAAAGTTTTTTTTTTAAGCAACTATGTGTATTTTTTTTTCCTTTTTTTGAACTAAATAGCAAAAAGCCGCCTGACAGATGGCGTTTGTTATTAAGCCAGGGCTTAGCGTTAGCCAGTAAAAAACGGCCAGTGATAACCCACCATTATTAATCTGGCACCCACTGGTACAAGGGGAAACCATGATGCCAATGGTTCCTGGGGTAATAATGGTGGGGGTTAACAATAAAATAAATACAAAAAAAAACCACACAAGGTTTAAAAAATATACATTTTGAAATGAAAACATCAACATTAACTCTTTTATTAAGTAAAAATAAATTGCAGATGAACAAATGTGGCACTGTTTCATGTTTTCTAACCCTGGACAACCCCTTAATTGTTGGATATTAAAGGAGTACTCCGGTGCACACTTTTTTCATGTTATCCCGTCCGGGCTGCAAAATAAAAGAAAACGCACTTTATCTTACCTGCCAACGAGCCCCCGGAGCTCCGGTACAGGTGTTCGGTCCCCGGGCTGTATTCTTCTTACTTCCTGTTAGCCCGGCACGTCACACGGAGCTTCAGCCTATCACTGGCCGCAGCGATGTCCCGCCTCGGCCGGTGATAGGCTGAAGCTCCGTGTGACGTGCCGGGCTAACCGGAAGTAAGAAGAATACAGCCCGGGGACCAAACACCTGTACCGGAGCTCTGGGGGCTCGTTGGCAGGTAAGATAAAGTGCGTTTTCTTTTATTTTGCTGCCCGGACGGGATAACATGAAAAAAGTGGGCACCGGACTACTCCTTTAAACATGATATGTTACATGGAATAAAGCACAGTTTGAGCTGTTATTCACTCATCTGGCCTGTCCTGCAACATGCTCGTGTGTTACTACAGTGTCTTTCTATGTGTTTTAGTTGGTCACACCCTACCATTGCTGCAGTTTGTCTTTTTCTATGCTCCATATCTGATCTTGTGTCTGTCCCATCATCACTTCTGCGTACAGCTGCTGTTTGGTGATTGTTCTAGGGTTTACCCTGCATCAAATATTACACCTGCTTCAGGGGGTTCAAGGGGTAGTCCGGAAAACTGAACTTATCAGACACTTATACCCTATCAACCTGATAGGGGATAAGGGGTCTGACCACTGAGACCCCTATGATCTTCTGTATGGAGATCATGGCATTTGGGGGGGGGGGGCAAGCAGTTGGATCCCCGCAATAAGACACTTATTCCTTATCCTGTTGAAAAGGGATAAGTGTCTGATATGTTCAGTTCTCCGAACTACCTCTTTAAGGGTAAATACTATTGATCCCTCAGACTTCAAACCCCAGCTAGCACCAAAGTGGTTACAGGCATTACAACCTAAATCCATGTCAAGAAACATTATTGTCTAATAACATTTTGTCACTTTCATCATAACATTATCTTATGTCAGAAATAAATCATTAATACTGATTATTTTTGGTTGTTTATTTGTGATCTGTCCATTTATTTTTCCTGTAATTGTACTTTCTGCATTTTGAGTGTCGAGGGGGATCCGTTCTGTATTTTGAGAGTCTTAGGGGGGCGCAATGCCGTATATAATCATCAAGATTGTGTATTTATTTTAACACTCTGTTAGATCCTTTTTCTCTTAAAAGCATGTCCCCTGTAAACCTGGATGTAGGGGCATGTCATTCTAGACAGTGCTGACATATTCTCTGCTATGACTATCAAAATCCTAAATGCATTATTGAATACGAATGGTGTGTAAGGCATATTATAAATTGTTATTCTGCATTATGACTATAAGCAAAACTGATCAGATAAATTAGATGACTATTTCATATAAAAGAGGACTTTGAGGCAGAGATACCCTTTAGTTATTGCTCTTTAGCAATATCAAGTTAGTTTTCACAATTTGACAGTAAACCAGTAATACGCAATTCTGACTGAAGACGGAATATTTTCTTTTATTTTATGTTATTTCCAAACAGTGCGTAAACCCAAATCTTTGAACCTTCTCCGGTTCCTGGTTCAGGGAATAGTTAAGCTTTGCTTGGGCTAACAGCATGAAGCACCAGACCCCAAGGCAAAGAGAAAGCAGTTTGTGGTATGAAGACTTAAATGAAACAGCTCTTCTTTTGTCTTGGAAAACATTTGAATTATGTTCAGCGGAGTCATAAAAGCAAAAGACTTTCATCTTATTTTATTCCGTTTCCAAGCAAATATTTCTTTTGCTTGGTCACTTGATACAACTTTTCACTTTCGCTCTTCGTTCCTCTTTCAGAAGCTCTTGAGTCAAATGTGTTTAGCATATTTCCAAGTTTAGTTATTTCACCCTGTGGACAAAGCACAAATAAGCTTCGACATTTCAGAAGTAAATAAGGCAAGATATGAAAGATGGAACATTTATCATCCGAAAATAGGATGCAAATATCAAATTCCGAAGGTAACATTAATATACTGGGCAAGTTTGTAAAGTTATGCTATCTTTTTCAACTTTTTATTGCAATACAGATAAGCACTATTGGACATGTTTGACAAAAAAGCCAATGATTTAAACTTAAACTCCTTATTTCTTTGAAACACTTTATTTATCAAAAATGATGAAATGGAACTATAGCTGCCTTACTCTGTGAACAGCTACCGTATATACTCGAGTATAAGCCGAGTTTTACAGCACAATTTTTTGTGCTGAAAACGCCCCCTCGGCTTATACTCGAGTGAACTCTCCGCCTGTCAATCCCTTCATCAGTGGTCTTCAACCTGGAGACCTCCAGATGTTGTAAAACTACAACTCCCAGCATGCCCGGACAGCCATCGGCTGTCCGGCCATGCTGGGTGTTGTAGTTTTGAAACCTCTGGAGGTCCGCAGGTTGAAGACCACTGCGGCCTTCGTCATCATCCAGCCCCCCCCTTTTGTTTTGTACTCACCTCCCCTCGGTGGGAAGTTAGGGTGAGCTGGTCCGGGCCATCTATGCTGCAGGGACCGTCCGGTGGGCAGGATTAGTCGTTGCGGGCTGTCCATTTTCACCAGAGGGGCCTCTTCTCCGCGCTTCGGGCCCGGCCCCAGAGTAGTAATGTTGCCTTGACGACGACGCACAGGGACATTCATGCGCAACGTCCCTGTGCATTGTCGTCAAGGCAACGTCACTAGTCCGGGCCCGAAGCGCGGAGAAGAGGCCCCCCGGTGAAAATGGACAGCCCATAACGACTAATCCTCCCCACTGGACGGTCCCTGCAGCATAGATGGGCCGGACCAGCTCACCCTAACTTCCCGCCGAGGGGAGGTGAGTACAAAACAAAAAGGGGGGGGCTGGATGATGACGAAGGCCGCAGTGGTCTTCAACCTGCGGACCTCCAGAGGTTTAAAAACTACAACTATCGGCTGTCCAGGCATGCTGGGTGTTGTAGTTTTGCAACCTCTGGAGGTCTGCAGGTTGAAGACCACTGATGAAGGGATTGACAGGCGGTGATGATAAAGCGGGGGGGATGATGACGAAGGCCGCAGTGGTCTTCAACCTGCGGACCTCCAGAGGTTTCAAAACTACAACTCCCAGGATGCCTGGACAGACGATGGCTGTCCGGGCATGCTGGGAGTTGTAGTTTTGTAAGTTCTGGAGGTCTGCAGGTTGAAGACCACTGATGAAGGGATTGACAGGCGGTGATGATGAGGGGGGGATGGTGACGGGGGTCTGGATGATGATGGGGGTCTGGATGATTACATGGGGGGATGATGTATTTCCCACCCTAGGCTTATAGTCGAGTCAATAACTTTTCCTGGGTTTTTGGGGTAAAATTAGGGGCTTCGGCTTATATTCGGGTCGGTTTATACTCGAGTATATACGGTATATGTAGTAAAATTTGGTATAATAGTCTTTTTAAGCCTTTTAACTTAAAAGCATTGAAATGTCCTAATTTACTAAGAATAGGAAAACATTCCGCGCCTCTACTAAGGATCGTGACAAACCATTATTTATTATGTGATGAGAAGTGACTAGATTTCAGCAATAAACATCTACCCTTAAGTTTCCCAACCAGTGGACCTCCAGGTGTTGTAAAACCACAACTCCAGCAGTTTTGCCAACACGTTGTGCCAACCACTCTAGTTTGGAAACTGTTTTAGTCCTATAAAGCGTACCTGTCATATCGCTAGGTCATGCAGATGCTTAACATGTCTTTTTATGTGTTTATCCACTGTATTTGGCTTACAAATCCCTCTGTTCTGCTGCTCACTCATTCCGACATCCACTGCTTAGGAAGGAGCATGTCTGAAACAAACACTGAGCCTTCACTCACCATGAATTCACTGTCTTGATGAGTCTGCTGTGCTGTGCTGGGTCTCTTCATCCAATCACTGCAGGCTGCTCTGTCACCCACTCCTCTTTTCTATTTTTAGACAGACGCCTGATAAATAGGACATGAGTGAGCAAAGAGGATGCTAGCCCTACTCTCAAACAGGATTGTGTTCTGGATGGTATGGGACCCCTAGTGATCTTTTTCATTAGCCATTATTTCTATAAAAAGGAAATACATTTTTTATTAAGTATATCATTTTTTTTTATGTTTGCCAAGATTTACAACAAAAAAGTTTTTAATTCTGACAGTGCCCATTTAAGGACTTTATACTACTTCAGAATCAACTTAGACTCCATCAAAGTACTCATGCCTGATCATTATTTGGGGGACCATATGAACCATGTGTGTTTGACTTCCCTTGAGGGCCTCATTTGTGTTGGATGGTAATAACAGTTTTTATTAGGAACATATTTCTAACCTGATGTCTGGCTTTATGGTCAGTGTTCGGAGATGGTACCAGGGAAATAATGAGGGATAGTTCGGGTCAATATTTCTTTGTACAGTGGGGATCAAAATTTGGGCACCCCAGGTAAAAATGTATATCAATGTGCATAAATAAGCCAAGGAAAGGTGGAAAAATCTCCAAAAGGCATTAAATTACAGATAAGACATTCTTATAATATGTAAACAAAAGTTACATTTTATTTCCATCATTTACACTTTCAAAATAACAGAAAACAAAAAAATGGCATCTACAAAAGTTTGGGCACCCTGAAGAATTTACAGCATGCACTGCCCCCTTTGCAAAGCTGAGACCTGCCAGTGTTATGGATAGTGTTCAGCGGCATAGGCCATATTCCAATTCGCGATTCAAAACCCATGTTTGACTGCACAATCCCTCAAGAAAGATCTAGCAGACACTGGAGTTGTGGTACACTATTCAACTATAAAGAGATACTTGTACAAATATGGTCTTCATGGAACAGTCATCAGAAGAAAACCTCTTCTACGTCCTCACTACAAAAATCTGCATTTGAACTTTGCAAACGAACATATAGACAAGCCTGATGCATTTTGGAAACAAGTTCTGTGGACAGATGAGGTTAAAATTGAACTTTTTGGCTGGAATGAGCAAAGGTACGGTTGGAGAAGAAGGGAAACAGAATTTAATGAAAAGAACCTCTGTCCAACTGTTAAGCATGGGGGTGGATCAATCATGCTTTGGGGTTGTATTACAGCCAGTGACACAGGGAACATATCACGAGTAGGAAAATAAAAAATGGATATAATAAAATGTCAGCAAATTTTGGATGCTAACTTGATGCCATCTGTGAAAAAGCTGAAGTTAAAGAGAGGAGGGCTTCTAAAAATGAATAATGATCCTAAACACACCTCGAAATCCACGGGGGATTACATCAAGAGGTGTAAACTAAAGGTTTTGCCATGGCCTTCACAATCTCCTGACCTCAACATAATTGAAAATCTATGGCTAGACCTTAAAAGAGCAGTGCATGACAGACAGCACAGAAATCTCTAAGAACTGGAAGACTTTTGTAAGGAAGGATGGGCACAGATACCTCAAACAAGAATTGAAAGACTCTTGTCTGGCTACAAAAAAAGCTGTGATACTTGCCAAAAGCGGCAGTACAAGATATTAACTCTGCAGTGTGCCCAAACTTTTGCAGACGCCATTTTTTGTTTTCTGTTATTTTGAAAGTGTAAATGATGGAAATAAAATCTAACTTTTGTTGACATATTATAAGAATGTCTAATCGCTAATTTGATGCCTTTTGGAGACTTTTCCATCTTTCCTTGGCTTCTTTATGCATATTAATACAAATTTTTACCTGGGGTGCCCAAACTTTTGATCCCCACTGTAGTTTGTTTCTGATCTTTGTCTATCTGTTTCTATTCCTGAATGATATCTTCATCATTCATGTGGGCCTTTCCTTAAGACCCAGGAAAGATGACTGCTATAGGTAGAGTGCTGCCATCTTGTGACCAGTCCCCATTGTTAAAATGTAGACTAAAGATCAAAATAAGAAATTAAAGGGGTTATCCAGGAAAAACTTATATATATATATCAACTGGCTCCAGAAAGTTAAACAGATTTGTAAATTACTTCTATTAAAATCTTAATCCTTTCAGTACTTATAAGCTTCTGAAGTTAAGGTTGTTCTTTTCTGTCTAAGTCCTCTCTGATGACACCTGTCTTGGGAAACGCCCAGTTTAGTAGCAAATCCCCATAGCAAACCTCTTCTAAACTGGGCATTTCCCGAGACAGGAGTAATCAGAGAACACTTAGACAGAAAAGAACAACCTTAACTTCAGAAGCTCATTAGTACTGAAAGGATTAAGATTTTTTAATAGAAGTAATTTACAAATCTGTTTAACTTTCTGGAGCCAGTTGATAAATATAAAAAAGTTTTTTCCTGGAATACCCCTTTAATCAATGTGGTTAGTACAATAATGAGGGCCGGATCTGAACTGTTAACCCCTGAAAGACACGGCACATTTTAGCTTTAAGGACACAGTCAATTTTAGTTTGTAAATTTTAGTTTTTTCCTCCTCACATTTTAAGAGCCATAACTCTTTTATATTTCTATCCACAGACCCATATGAGGGCTTGTTTTTGTAAGACTAATTGAACTTTGTAATTTCACCTATCATTTTACTATAAAATGTAGAGTGCAACCAAAAAATATTACCGTATTTATCGGCGTATAACACGCACTTTTTAGGCAAATTTTTTTAGCCTATAGTCTATCTGCGTGTTATACGCCGATAAGCCGCTGCAGTTCAACGATTTAAAGCTGGCGCTTTAAATCAATGAACTGCAGCGGCTTTTGCAGGTGCAGAGACCTGCCGTCACTGCCGGCTTCTCTGCCCCTGCCTCTCCTGGGGTCTAGAGCCCTGCTGCCAGCCCTTCTCTCCCCCTGGCTATCGGTGCCGCTGCCCGTTCTCTCCCCCTGGCTATCGGTGCCGCTGCCCCATTGCCGGCGCCGATAGCCAGGGGGAGAGAAGCGGCGCCGGCAATGGGGCAGCGGCGCCGACAGACAAGGGGAGAGAAAGGTCAGCGGCACCCATTGTTGGCGCCACTGACCTGTTGCCTCCCCCATCCCCGGTTGTATAATTACCTGTTGCCGGGGTCGGGTAAGCGCTGCTTCAGGCCTCTGGAGTGCGTCCTCTGCGTCGTTGCTATGCGCTGTGAGATGCAATGACGAGTGACGTCCCTCGTAAAATTGCGCCCCGCCGTGCAGCGCATAACAACGACGCAGGGATGCACACCGGAGGCCTGAAGCAGCGCGGACCCGACCCCGGCAACAGGTAATTATACAACCGGGGATGGGGGAGGCAACGGGGCAGTGGAGCCGGCAATGGGTGCCGCTCCCCCTTCTCTCCCCCTGGCTATCGGCGCCGCTGCCCCATTGCCGGCGCTGCTTCTCTCCCCCTGGCTATTGGCGCCGGCAATGGGGCAGCGGCACCGATAGCCAAGGGTAGAGAATGGGCAGCGGCACAGATAGCCAGCGGGAGAGAAGCGGCGGCAGCAGGGCTCGAGCCCCCAGGAAAAGCAGGAGGAGAGAAGCAGGTCTCTCTCCCCCTGCCTTTCCTGGGGGCTTCTGTGGGGTCATAAACAGTGTATCGGGGTACACGCATGCACACACACGCACCCTCATTTTACCAAGGATATTTGGGTAAAAAAAATATTTTACCCAAATATCCTTGGTAAAATGTGGGTGCGTGTTATAGGCCGGTGCGTGGTATACCCCGATGAATACGATATTTGTGAGGAGAAGTTGAAAAGAAAACCAAAGAAATGCAATTTTACAACTTTTTTTGTGGGTTTAATTTTTACGGAGTGCACCTTATGGTGAAACTTGCATGGGTTGTGGGTTCAGTAAACGTGAAATGATACCCATGTTTACGCAGCTTTTCTATTATTGTCCAGTTATGCAAAAGAAACATGTAGTTCTCACCATACATATTTACCGTTATGTACTATTATTGTACTACCTTAATAAAATCTTTTTTTAAACAAAATAAGTATGTTTAAACATGCCCAATTCAAAGGATAGGGGATAAGATGTCAGATTGCCGGGGTCCCTCTGCTGGGGACCCCCGGGATCGTTGCTGCAGCACCCCGCTATCATTACTGCGCAGAGCGAGATCGCTCTGCACGTAATGACGGGCAATACAGGGGCCGGAGCATCGTTACGTCACAGCTCCGCCCCTCGTGACATCACGTCCCGCCCCCGTCAATAAGCAAACTCGCTCTGTTCAGTAATGATGGCGGGGTGCCGCAGCGGCGATCCCCGGGGTCCCCAGCAGCGGGACCGTGGCGATCTAACATCTTATCCCCTATCCTTTGGATAGGAGATAAGATGTCTAGGGGCGGAGTACCCCTTTAAAGACCAAGGGCGTACCTGTACGCCCTGGATCCTTAAGCCACTTTGAAAACAGCGCAGAAGATGCGCTCACTTCAGAGCAGTGATTGTCAACTACTATCAGTAGCCTCACATTCACTGCTTATGCCAAGCAGCGGAGATCCCGCTGCTGCTGGGCATTCAACCCTTTTGACGCTGTGATCAATGCCGATCACTGCTTCTAAAGTGAAAGCGAAAGATACCGGCGGCTCAGTGGAGCGGGGGGTTACATGAACAAAAATGGCAGAGGAGGGTCCTCGTATGGGGATTGCCAATCACACTGTGTAACACCTGCGCTCCAGCAAGACACGCTGGCCGTAAGCGCTCTCTGCTTATGTCTCTGCTGCCAGCGGGGCTAAGATTTGCATTTCGGGGCGTGCCCGCATGCGAATCCCAGCCCGTCACTCCCCTCCCTCATCTTCTGCCTCTCTGTGTCCTCGCAGCAGCGGCGCGCGTACCCCGCATAGTGCGCGCTGGAGCTCTTTCACTTAAAGGGCCAGTGCTCTATTAATAGTGTTGCTCACGAATATTCGCATTTCGAATATTCTCAGCGAATATTGTATATTTGTATCATTAAAGACCCAGGGATGAGACTGTGAGGTGAAAGGATTATGCATGTGAATATTCTTTGAAATTCCGCCCTACTTATGCCTGTGAGCCAATGAGAGTTCTGCAAGCACAGTTGTCAGAGCTTAGCAACGTCCCTAGCAACCAATAGAAACTTGCTGGCACGACCAGTATATAACATAACTCCCCGCCAGCATTCCTTTGCAGATTCACATGGTGGTTTAGAGAGGAGAGTGTTTCTGTGCTTTTGCTTGCGTCCTTTGTGCCTTGTATCCTGTGACAACCAATTGCTTTTTTAAAAGCAGAAGAGAACCCAATAGTTTTTTTAAATACAGAAGAAGCACAACTGATAACTAGTGTTGAGCAAAATAGGCCATATTGGAATTTGCGATATTTCGCGAATATATGGACGAATATTCTTCATATATTCACTAAATTTGCATATTTGTAATATTCGCGTTTATTTTCGCATATGCGAAAATTCATACGCCAGTCTCACACAGTAGTATTAGAGCCTTCTTTATACCACACAAGCTGGAAGCAGAGTGGGATGATCACTTTGATGTGTACTGTGAATGAAGAAAAAAACAAAAAAACAAATATTCGTAATTGCGAGTATATAGTGCTATATTCGCAAATATTCGCAAATTCGCGAATATGCGATATTCGTGAATAAAATTCGAATTGCGAATATTCGTGAGCAACACTACTGATAGCACAGTGATAACTCTCTGAGTACAAATAATGTAGTAGATGTGACCTGCAGTACTATGTAACACCACAGATAACAGTGATAACTCTCTGAGTACAGATATTGATAATGTAGTAGATGTGACCTGCAGTCCTATGTAATACCACAGATAACACAGTGCTCCAAAGTGAGAGCGCCATGCGCATTTGAGGACTAAATTAGGGAATTGCATAGGGGTGGACATAGGGGTATTGTACGCTAGTGATTCCCAAACAGGATGCCTCCAGCTGTTGCTAAACTCCCAGCATGCCTGGACAGTCAATGACTGTCCGGTAATACTTGGGAGTTGTTTTGCAACAGCTGGAGGCTCCGTTTAGGAAACAGTGCCGTACCAGACGTTTTTCCTTTTTATTGGGGAGGGGGGCTGTGTAGGGGTATGTGTATATGCAGTGTTTTTTTACTTTTTATTTTGTGTTAGTGTAGTGTAATGTAGTGTTTTTAGGGTACAGTCACACGGGCGGGGGTTCACAGTAGTTTCCCGCTGAGAGTTTGAGCTGCAGCGCAAAATTTTCTTCAGCTACAAACACACTTTAAGCCCCTGCCCATGTGAATGTACCCTGTACAACACAATCCAACACAATGGGCAGCACATTGAACATATTTTATAAGTGGTCAGAAACTTGTAAAAAGCTCATGAAAGAATAAAGTTATGTTAAAACCAAGCACATCATTGTTTTTCTTGTGAAATTCCCAATAAGTTTGATGTGTCACATGACTCTCTTCCTATTGAAAAAACAAAAGTTGGATTTAAAATGTCCAACTTCAAAATGGCCACCATGGTCACACCTATATTGAAAAGTTTCCCCCCTCACTTATACTAATGTGTCACAAACAGGAAGTTAATATCACCAACCATTCCCATTTTATTAAGGAGTATCCATGTAAATGGCCCACCCTGGATATACTCATTTAATACATCTATCTATATGTGTCTCCCTCTATCCTCAGGTCCAAGTTACATTGTGGGGATACAATACTTTATATATACATATTTCCATGAATACATTAACCCATTAAACATTTGAAGTTTGCCAGGTCTGAATGCCATTGGAGGCTGAGTATGACGTCAGCCTCCTGGGTCTATTGGTGGTGTATAGCAATAAATGGGTTAGATCTATAACATCGTGATTCATTGGGATTCCCACCTCCTACATCTGTACTTAGATTTACAATTCAGGAAACTTTTCTGACCAGCTTTTTCTAGGTGGAAATTTCTAGCCATTTATCCATAGTATTTTCGGTGAATACAATAGTAAATAGCTCGGGTTGTGAAACCACGCCCTTTTGGGGTGACCACTCCCCCACATGTGATAGACCACGCCTCTTTTGGCTTTTCACAGTGCAATGTCGTGTTTGTCATATTTTTCTAGTGCACACTGTCGTACACTGGCGCAGACATGTCGCAGACACAATTGTTAAAACAACCCAACAAAAAAAACTCGTCGGTTTCAGCTTAGTAAATGAGGACCAATGTATAATTTAACCATAAAGTGCACTGCGTGAAAATCAAGCCTCCCAAAAGTTGCAATATTGCAGTTTTCTTATAAAATCTTCTCCCACAAATAATATTTTTTGGGTTGTGCCGTACATTTCATGATAAAATGAAAGATGTCATTACAAAGCACAATTGTTCGCGCAAATAACAAGCCCTCATATGGGTCTGTAGGCGAAAAAATAAAAAGAGTTGTGAATTTTAAAAGGAGAGGAGGAAAAAAGCAAATGCAAAAATGAAAATTGGCCTGGTCCTTAAGGCCAAAATAGGCTTTGTCCTTAAAGGGGTACTCCGGTGAAAAACTTTTTTTTTATTTTTTTAAATCAACTGGTGCCAGAAAGTTAAACAGATTTGTAAATTACTTCTATTAAAAAATCTTAATCCTTCCTGTACTTATTAGCTGCTGAATACTACAGTGGAATTTTTTTTCTTTTGAAAGACAGGGCTGTCTGCTGACATCACGATCACAGTGCTCTCTGCTGACATCTCTGTCCATTTTAGGAACTGCGCAGAACAGCATATGTTTGCTATGGGGATTTCCTTTTACTCTGGCAGTTCCTAAAATGGACAGAGAGCACTGTGCTCGTGATGTCAGCAGACAGCTCTGTGTTTCAAACGGAAAATAATTTCCACTGTAGTATTCAGCAGCTAATAAGTACAGGAAGGATTAAGATTTTTTAATAGAAGTAATTTACAAATCTGTTTAACTTACTGGTACCAGTTGATTTAAAAAAAAAAGTTGTTCACCGGAGTACCCCTTTAAGGGGTTAAGTTTATGCAATCTATCATATTGGATCATAAATATGTTTTAATAATGTTTTAATTACTCATTGTTATCAGTGATCTATTGATAGAGCTTACCTCTATGAGCAGATCAGACAGGGAACCTGAATGGAGCAGGTGAGTGGACATCCAGCGGGCATTCAAACCAATCAGACCTCCGAATATATGTTGCAGGGTTCCCGATCTGACAGAAGAATTGTACTTGCAGCACACTATTTCCCCCAGCACTTAAATTGGTTATTAAAGAATAGAAAAACAGAGGTAATTTCTTTCAAAAACCACCCCACTTTGTCTCCAGGTTAGGTGTGGTCCTGCAGCTCAGTTCCATTGACGTGAATGGAGCCAAGTTGTAATACCACACCCAACCTGGGGACAGACGTGGCGCGTTTTTTAAAATACATTTCCTCTGTTTTTCTATTCCTGGATAACCCCTTTAAGGGGTTACTGTCATATCATGATGGATCGCCATTGTCCAACATTGGCTCCAATGCTTGCTTTAATGCTGCTCAGGACATCAATGTACATCCTGGTGCATTAAGTATCAGGGCACTAGAATGTAGATTTAAAGGAGTACTTCAGGATAGGGAATAAGTTACAGATCGCGAGGGGGTCGACCATCCCAGCAGTCAATACATCTCTATGGGAGGGGATCTCCTGCTCTGCCATAGAGATGTATTGAGGCGGGGGGAGTCGGCCGCTGCATCATGTGGTGATCGACACACGCTATTTCGGCAAAGAGCTAGGGGCCCCGTAAGGGAGACTGCGGGGGCGCGAGCGGTTGGTTTCCCTGCGCTCTGAACTTTATCCCCTATCCTAAGGATAGGGGGTAAGTTTTCATATTCCGGAGTACTCCGGGTACAAAGAGGTTAACTATAATAATTCAATCAAAAATTCAGATCCCAAAATGAGTAGAAAAAGCTTGTATGTAAGATACAGAAAACTAGTCATTTTCCTTATTGTTTCTAACCAAGTCAGATGCCTTTATGCTGTCATGGACTCTTTACCTCTATAGTGTCATTACAGGTTGTTGTGGCAACATGGAACCCCATGCTACCATGCTTGGTGCTACCAAGTGCTATTGTTTTAATTATTATTTTATTTTTATATCTATTTAGTACCTGAAATTTTTTAAGTGCTACAATTCAGTTAAATGCACAGCTTGACTCTTTTGGTATGCTACTGACTTTACAACTCATGTTTGGTGTTTCAACACATTTTTTTGAAGAACTTTGAGTGGTAGCGAGGTCAACCACTTCTAGAGTCCATATCCTGCATTATAAAGAGAGGAGAGAAGCGCTCAGTCAAGTGCTTTTTCTTGTTCATTCTATAGATCAGTGGGGTCTGAAAACCCAAACCTCAAGCGATCAAAACTTTTAACATGTCTCTGTGAAAATGCATGTAATGTTTTAAATCCACTTTGCAGGTCTTTCTATATAAATGGCTTGTGTTATTTCTGCATGAATCTCCATGGATATGTACTAAAGGCAGTGGATGTGGCTTTATTAGTAAGTGCAGGGCAGGAAAGGAGGCAACTCTGTGAGGATGGGTCCTTTATGTACTATGCAAAAATAAAGAGACAGCTCCATGTCACTGTTCACACCCGGTCATGAAAACTGCACAGGACTGCACCCATATGTCGTTATGCTGGTGGTGCTCGACTCCAAATAGCAACATGGAATGTATGGTACAAAGATAGAAAAGCGGCATTCACCAAGTTCGAGACGACATCTGTGTGTACTTCCTCTTGCCAACGCCCCAGCAAAAAGAAGTACGCACAGACGTACAAAATGGTCGTTCCGAATGCCCGTGCCATCTGTCTTGCTCCCTCATTTTAATATATATATATATATATATATATATATATATGAAAGAAGAAACAAGGTCCGCCACTAGGTTGCAGGTAAAAACTTCTTATTCTTTTATTTCAAGATTCTGCGGTACAGGGTAGAAAGTCTGACGCGTTTCGCTAAAAAGCTTAATCGTAGACTACGATTAAGCTTTTTAGCGAAACCCGTCAGACTTTCTACCCTGTACCGCAGAATCTTGAAATAAAAGAATAAGAAGTTTTTACCTGCAACCTAGTGCCGGACCTTGTTTCTTCTTTCACAAGTGAGTAGCCGGAGGCGGTACCGGCCGGTCTATGGCACAGGAGGCGAGCTGGGCATGCACTGGGTGAGCGACTCACAAACCAGCCTTGATATATATATATATATATATATATGCATCGTATTAAAGATTAAAGGGGTACTCCACTGCTCATTGTTTGGAACAAACTGTTCTGAACGCTGGAGCCGGCGCCGGGAGCTTGTGACGTCATAGCCCCGCCATCACGGGTTCCCACAGGACATCACAAACATCCGGCGCCAGCTCCAGCGTTCGGAACAGTTTGTTCCAAACGCTGAGCAGCGGAGTACCCCTTTAAGTGCTACTTTTCGATGTTTGTACATCTATGTAATGTGTTGTATATTGCCATAAAAAAAATGGTTCCAGAATATTTGTGTGGCTTTTTCCCCACATAAAAAAGAAACATATTGGTTGATAAATATGATTATGGTAAAACTCTTTTATGCTTTATTACTCTCTGAATGTAAAACCGTTCACAGTTGCATCACCTATTCATGAGGCCTGTCAGAGACCTTATTAATACACTGAATTCTTTTCAGCATTTTGAAGCAATTATTAAACAGTGTAGCAGAAGAATTTAAACAGATGAAATCCATGATAATGTTTCTGTCCCCAGACCCATTTGCACTCTCATACAGTGTATATATATATATATACACATTTGACACTTTCAGTGGAGACATCCATTGGACCTTTTGACTTCTCCATTCTGATACCTTCTAAAACTGAGTCTACACTGCTAGAGTTGAACATGACAGTATCTCTGGGATGGGCAGGTGTTACATTTCTTATTAATGTGCAATTTATTAATAAATGCTTGACTTGGTGAACATGTGAAAGATACGTCTTTTCTTTTTGCTTTAATGGTAATTTATTTTTCATAAGGCACCGCTGAACACATGCCATTGAACTGTCCTCATATTAAACAGAATAGAGCAAAATGTATATAAATATTCATTGAATTTTTACAATAACATTACCATTTTGTTTTCTGCTTGACTGTGTTTCACTCTCCTCTCTAAAGCAGATCCAATAACTTCTAAAACAATATATCTACTATTATTCCCAGTGATCAGAAAACAGTGAAATCACATTCCCAGCAGAATGAAATGTATTTCTTCAATAGGCGCAGTATTTGATTATACAGTTATTGCCGGGCTAATACAACATAATTCTTCCACACCTAAATAAATCAAATAATTAAAGTGGTGAACCTTTTGATAAGTGACAAACATATTGATTAATATTTCCATATACTGTTTTGAATCATTCCATTTCAAAGCACAATATAACAATATCAAGAAAATCCATTTGAAATGTCTGCATAGGAAATGTGAAAGAAAGGCAGAGGAAGAGTCTTGAAGACATTTCAAATTGTACAAAGTAAAACACAATATTTAATAATAAAAAGCTAGATCTTTTGCATGCAGATGGTGCATCTGGTCGGATTCAATCCAAGGACTTTAGTACTGTATTGCAAGAGAACAAGGTTAACTGCTGAAACACTTTGTTGCCTCATTTAAAATTGGATAGTTGTGTAATATACCAAGTTGTAAGGCAAAGTGATAGTGGCAGAGAAGGCAATTGGACTTCACGCAACCTTGCAGACAAGCCGGGGTCTAAGTTGCTGACATTCAGTCAAGTAAACAGGTAAAAACTGAGGCAAAGAAATGAACAAAAAAAAGGTACAATAAAATGACAAGAAATCTGCCACCAAATTGTATCCTACACAACAGAAAAAATAAGAATCCGATCATCCACCTTAAGATTCCATGTTTCTTATCAGGAAAGGGTCTGTTGGTCCTAATTTGAAATACAATTAAAATAACTTTCCTTAAAAAAAAAAATAACTGATTTACAAGTGTTGTGGACCTGTACAGCTTCAGGGGAAAGAAGACTAGATGCTCCAAATGTACGTCATTCCTAAAATTTTTGTCAGCAAAATGTGCATCAGGCATTTACCCCGCAGCAAATGGTTTGGGTAAAATATAATTTTTTTTCTTCCATACTGTGAATTTATAAAGATGTGACATTAAGGGAAGATAAAGGCTGTAGGGGAACTATAGTATAAAATGTCAAGAGGAGAGGTTTGCTATGGGGCTTTGTTCAAGCTCTGGACAACTCCTAACATGGACAGAGGTGGAAGCAAAGAGTACTATGGGCAGACTGGAAAGTACTACACAACTTCCTCTAGAGCATACAACAGCTGATAGGTACTGGAAGGATTAAGATTTTTAAATAGAAGTAATTTACAAATCTGGCTCCATCTTGTATTTTTTTGCTCCAGAGTACTCCTTTAACATATTGCAACATGTGTCACAAAAAAATATGATATTCCAATATCTGGAGATGTATCTGATATATGTGTCTATGCATGGTTGTGATAACAATACGACCAAATGTTTTCCTTCTATGCAGTGATAATTAGACAAGAGGAAATTTTTTGAAACATTCGATTTGTCCAAATTTATTTATGGCAAATTGCTCTTAAAAATGGCTATTTCTGGGCAAGAGAGCCGCAATAGGGGTGTAGAACACTTTGCCTTGTCGTAACACTCATAGCGAGTGTGCTGTGTTAGTGAAATATTACTGTTATTCAGTATGACATGCAGATTACAGGCGTCGCTATTAGATTCACTGTCGCAGAGCGGCATCAGTAGGTGGCATCAGTATGAGGAGACCATATGATGGCAGAATGACACAGCCTGGAGGTGGTGTCAGCATGAGGAGACAATATAGTGGCTGAATGACACAGCCTGGAGGCGGCAGAAGCATGAGGAGAACATATAGTGGCTGAATGACACAGCCTGGAGGTGGCGACAGCATGAGGAGACCATATAGTGCCTGAATGACAGAGCATGGAGGTGGCGGCAGCATGAGGAGACAATATAGTGGCTGAATGACCCAGCCTAGAGGTGGCAACAGACTGACAAGACCATAGGACCTCACAATTGAAAAGTTTAAAGATATTTTTTTACATTTTAATTGAAGATTTCAAATAGATGAACCGAAAAAGTTTTATTTATTGTGCCAGCAGCATGAGAAATCCACATGGTGGCTCAGTGACAAAGCCTGGAGGTGGCAGCAGAATGAGGAGACCACAATCTGGCAGAATGACACAGCCTGGAGTTGGCAGCAGCAAGAGGGGACCAAATAGTGGCTGAATGATACAGTGTGGAGTTGGTAACAGCCTCACGAGACCATAGGGCCTAACAATTGAAAAGATTAAAGATATTTTTTAACATTTAAATTAAAGATTTCAAATAGATTAACCTAAAAAGTTTTATTTAATGTGCCAGCAGCATGAGGAGACCACATGGCAGCCCAATGACACAGTGTGGAGTTGGCGGCAGCAAGAGGAGACCACATAGTGGCTGAATGACATAGCCTGGAGGTGGCGGACGCATGAGGAGAATATATAGTGGCTAAATGACACAGTCTGGAGATGGCGGCAGCATGAGGAGACAATATAGCGGCTGAATGACACAGCCTTGAGGTGGCGGAAGCATGAGGAGAACATATGGGGCAGAATGAGACAGCTTGGAGCTGGCATCAGCAAGAGGAGAACATATGGTGGCCGAATGAGACAGCCTGGAGCTAGCATCAGCTTGAGGAGAACATATGGAGGCAGAATGAGACAGCATGGAGCTGGCATCAGCATGAGGAGAACATATGGTGGCAGAATGAAACAGACTGGAGCTGGCATCAGCATGAGTAGAACATATGGTGGCAGAATGAGACAGCCTGGAGCTGGAATCCATATGAGGAGTACATATGGTGGCATAATGAGACAGCCTGGAGCTTGCAGCAGCTTGAGGAGAACATATGGTGGCAGAATGAGACAGCCTGGAGCTGGCATCAGCATGAGGAGAACATTTGAAGGCAGAATGAGACAGCCTGGAGCGAACATCAGCATGAGAACATATGGTGGCAGAATAAGACAGCCTGGAGCTGGCATCAGCATGAGAAGAACATATGGTGGCAGAATGAAACAGCCTGGAGCTGGCATCAGCATGAGGAGAATATAAGGTGGCAGAATGACACAGCCTGGAGCTGGCATCAGCATGAGCAGAACATATGGTGGCAGAATGTGGATGAGTGACAATACCAGTACCCGGTGACAAAGGTGGGTGAAAGAAGGAGAACTTGGCATCAGATGTGTGGCATCAGGCGGGTTGCAGGATCAGAATAGAAGCTGAGGCAGGTAGACAGAAGAAAATGGTCTCTTTTGTGAAAGTGTTAGTGTTCACAAGTAAATATTGAGGCTATGCATTACGTAAAACTAAACTTTTAATAATATTCTTAGGCTAAAATATATGTACCCAAATATTTTTTTATTTAACAAAAGGAAAGGTGTGCAAAAAACACCATGTGCCACCTACACCACCAATTATTGATGTGATGGAAAGACCTCTTAAAGGGGTACTCCGGTGAAAACCTTTTTTCTTTTGAATCAACTGGTGGCAGAAAGTTAAACATATTTGTAAATTACTTCTATTAAAAAATCTTAATCCTTCCTGTATTTATTAGCTGCTGAATACTACAGAGGAAATTATTTTCTTATTGGAATGCTCTCTGATGACATCACAAGCACAGTTCTCTCTGCTGACGTTATAATAATAATAATAATAAGACTTTTTTTTATTGATGTCCTTTTTATTGTTGAACCCAAGTCCCCAGCACTGCTAACCACTGAGCCACCATGCTGCACTTAGCATACATCTGCTATGAATGGTTGCTAAAATAGACAGATATGTCAGTAGAGAGCACTGTGCTCGTGATATCATCAGTGTTCCAAAAAGAAAGGAATTTCCTCTCTAGCATTCAGCAGCTAATAAGTACTGGAAGGATTAAGATTTTTTAATAGAAGTAATTTACAAATATGTTTAACTTTCTGGCACCATTTGATTTAAAAGATAAAAGATGAAAGGGAAGATGGAAGGGAACAACATATAGTCCATTGTAACCAGTGGTGCTAAAAACTTCCCCTGTAAGGCACTATTCTCGCACTATTAATTCCCTTCTTGGCAAGTGTTACTCACCCTAAAAAGGGCAGCCCCACACAGGAACCTCTCCCTATTTCCACCTGCAAACACTGCCATTTCTCAGGGTTTTTGTTGGAAATAGCGAGAGGTTCCTGTGTGGGGCCGCCCTTTTTAGGGTGAGTAACATTTGCCAAAAAGGGAATTAATAGTCTGAGAGTAGGGCCTTACAGGGGAAGTTTTTTCCCCCACCGGTTACAATTGACCATACGTTGTACTTCTACCTTTTAGAGGTCTTTGCATCACATCAATACTTGGTGGTGTAGGTGGCGCATGGTTTCCTTTTCTTAGATATAAAAAAAAAGGGGGGGTCCATATATTTTAAGAAAAGTTACGTTTTAGCTAATGCATATCCTCAATGCTTACTTGTGGTCTGATGCAGAGACATTTCTGTAACTGGGGAGCAGTACCTTACATATGTTTTACACTATCCATATTTATGTAGTGTTGATTTGGCACCATGGTCAATCTACTCTGATGCATCAGGCATTGGTGGGGGGAAATCCTGGCTGATCCATGCCTGATTCATCTTCACAAAGGTCAGTCTCTCCACATTTTTCGTGGACAGACAAGTTCTCCTTGGGGTTACTATAGCCCCAGCCGCAATTAACACCTGCTCTGATGGCACACTACTGGCTGGTCAGGACATCTTTTCCAGGACAAACTTTGCTAGTTGCAGCCACAAATCAAGTTTGGCTGCCCAGATGTCCAGCGGATCTTCAAAGTGTGTTGGCAGGGCCATGTCAAGGTATGCCACCACCTGCTGGTTCAGGTCCAGGTCTACCTGCTGCTGATGAGTTGCTTCACTATGCGGGCGAAGAAAGCTACTCATTAGTGACTGTAAACTCAGGCAGCTGCTGATGGAGCTGGTACTGCTCCTGCCATCCGACCCCTCCCCAGCAGCCATGGCAGTGGAAGGTGAGCGCAGAGTACCCCCTGAGTCAGACCTGTGAGAGGATGGACGATGGCACAGATAGGTATCGGCCAACTTACTACATAGGATGTCTCTGTAGTAGGTCAGTTTGTCCTCCCTCTCAGTGGGTGTAAAAAAGGCCCCCATTTTGTGCCGCAAGCCAGGGTCCAATAAGGTGGAGAGCCAGAAGTCATCCCACTGCCGAATGGCGACAATTCGGCTGTCACTACGCAAGCAAGTGAGCATGCATCATGTCATTAGTGCAAATGACTTGGAGGGACTCCCTGTCCACTGCATACTGCCACAGTGTATCTGGGTCCTCTGTCTTTCCTTCCTCATAACCCTCTAGCTCCTCTGGCTGCTCCTCCTTTCCTGTCAGATGACTATAAAAAAAAGCATTTCATGAAATCTAAACTTTACTTCACTGCCCCCCTCCTTCTCCTCCTCCTCTTCCAGTTCAGCCCCCACAGGGCTCATTTGGCCATGAGATGTAGGCGCTATGTCTCCAGTGCCCTGACCAGACATCGTTTCCAACAAGTGTTGTAGGAAATGAAGCAGTGGAATGATGTTGTTCATCCCGTAATCCTGGCGACTGACTAATAATGTGACTTCTTCAAAGGGCCTGAGCAAACGGCAGGTGTCACGTATGAGCTGCCACTGGTGGACATTGAAGTTACACAGTGGAGTCGACCTATCTGCTTGAATCATCAAGAAATCGGTGATGGCTTTTCTCTGTTCATATAGTCGGTTCAACATATGGAAGGTGGAATTCCAACATATGGAAACGTCGCAAGTCAGACTATGTTGGGGGATGCCGTTCTGACGCTGCAGCTCAAGGACGGTGTGCTTTGTGGTGTATGAGTGGCTGAAGTGCATGCAAAGTTTCCTTCCCATTGTTAGGATGTCTTGAAGATGGGTAAAACACTTCAGGAACCACTTGACAACCAGATTGAACACGTGTGCCATGCAAGGTTCTCCCAGGCCACTTTATGGTGACACTGCATATGTTGAGGAAGGGCCGTGGTGCAAACATTGGGACTCTTGCCACGCTTCACCTTCTGCCATCACATCTTGCATGTGGCCAGGTTAACATCTTCCGGATGCTTGATGAAAAACTGCCACACCGCCGAGTAGCTGATCTTCCCACCAACAGTCCGCACTGATTGATTGCTACTGCCGCAGACTCCAGGAACCCCTGTTCCACCATGCTGACTGCCAACCATGCTACCACCTTGCTGGCTCAGCTGCTGGCTCATGGGCAACCTGCAACTCTCGTCTCCTGATGATGATGAAGCCCCTTCTGCACCCATCTCCCAAGTGTGATCTGCTTCATCACCATCGAGTTGTGTCTGCACATTATGGATGTACTCCTCAGGTTCCTCAACAGTGTATGCTTCAGGAGCCTGAACGCTCGCAACACCACCTCCCATGCCACTCTCCTCATCACTACTTGCCCACCTAGCAGAGGAAATGGCAGGTGTCTCCTCCCCTTCTTGGCTGTCCAGTAGCTGCTGACTGTCCTCAAGTAGATCGTCCTCACTAAATAGTGGAGCTGAACCCACAGCATATGATACTTCTGTGGGGGAGGGAACAGCATAGGACAGAGGCAATAGGAGGACAGGGACTGCTCCCGGGCCATGCAAACTGAGGGTTGCGTCTGACGAACCCACCGACTGTTGACTGGGGGTGCCAGATGTCACTTGTGATGAAGTGGATGACCCAGACGTGACCGCTAGCTGATACCAGAAGCTCAGGCCACTCGCCCCTACTCTGCTGTGACCTCTGCCTGATAAATATAGTTCTCTGCCACTCCTCTGTGCATGTCCTGGCACTTCTCTGCCTGACAGTTATACACCAGCTGAGTGCGTATATGTTACACTTATGAGAGGAGGACAATCCCCTTCAATACCCATAAAACTGTATCAGACTACAAAAACAAGTGTGTAGCTTTGCCTGGCCTTTCACAGTAACTAGGCCCAAATTAGTTTTTTCAGGAAGAAAAAAAAAAAAACTACACCACATAGGTGTATGTACAGTTTACAACTATGGAAGCTGGACAATTCGCTCAGCTTAAAAACTGTATAAGGCTACAAAAATAAGGATATAGCTTTGGCTGGCCTTTCACAGTAACTAAGCCAAACTTAGTTTTTCAGGAAAAAAAAAAAACGTACACCATGTAGGTGTACCTACAGTTTACACTTTTGAAAGCCTGATAATATGCTCCGCTTAAAACTGTATACTCATCCTAACTGGCTCCTGTTAGCTTTACAGTTGTTGTACAACCAACTGCAGCAGTACAGAATCGCTGTGTAGTAGAGCCCAGTACGGTATTATTAGGCACTAAAAGCAGGTGACAATGGCTTTTAGTGCTCTGCCTAACCGGGCCCTTTAAGCTTTAGAATCGCTGTACACCCCACTGCAGCAGTGGAGTCGCTTTGTATTACACCCAAAAGTGTACTTTCTCTCTATCAGTGCTTTTATGTAGTGATTTGGGCTTGTGGTGAATCGCTGCTGTCAAAGCTCTATCTCTCCCTGTATTTTAAACGTTCTCTGAAATAGAACGCTGAAGTGACTGGCCGCAAGAAGGCTGCTGGGCTGGCTGCTGATAGGCTGCATGCTGCATGTGATTTAGGGTCATCCCACCTACCCGCCTTTCCAGAGTTCCTTGCCCCATGTCCTCACATGTGGATGCACCATTTTAGATGCCCTGGAGCCTTGACCGCACTAAATGGAGTTTAATGAAGTGATTTGTGCGATCAAATCGCGGCGATATTTGGATTCGTTGCAAAGAATATTTTTCCTGAAATTTGGATTCGTCAGATTCGATTCGCTTATCCCTAGTAATAATGTATTCAATTTGTATCATGAGAAATTAGCACCCTGAACTAAATTCTGTATGTGTCCAGCATGCTGTATGCCATTAACTCTTGCAAATCTACATAATAGAGCTTGTTACACTGTTTTCAAACAAAATCTCAAAGGAATTGAGTTTTACTATTAAACTTCTTTACCCAAATAGTCTCTGTTGTACCTCACTTAAACAGCAATTAAGATTGGAACCATATAAACTGAATTATAATCCCGGCTGTGGAGGTCAATGCTTTATAGTCGGCAGGGACCAATGCTACATCTTACTGCCACAATGTCAGACAGCTTTGATCTTATGTGTGTATCCTTATTTTCTTTTAATTCTATAATCGGTTCAAAAGCAAAATGATGGACATTCCAAATGCAAACAAAGCATGTATCTAATAACATGAGAGTCTTTACAGAAAAAAAGAGTATCAATTCTTCATTGTCTATGCTATTTGTTCACATGGATCATTGTTTATTATTACATTATTACATAAAGGAGAATTATTTGAGCTTAGTTATTCTATTATGCCAATATAATAAACTTGCATATAGTTCCAGCAGATCAGTTTTATGGTGGATGTTTTTTGGCTACTCTACCTACAATACAACAGACAATCTGAGTAGAAAAGACTAAAATAGGAATGTAACACTAGTGGAAATGCAAGAATCTTGCTTGTGTGTGGCATGCCCATGTAGGTCTATCTGCAATGTGAGGACATTCAGGCTTCATCTTCCATTAATGTATTCAGGGCCGCCATCAGGGGGGTACAACCCATAAACCTGTAAGGGGCCTAGAGCTTCAGGGAGGCTCGGCTGGCTCTGTGTTTTTTTTCTTCTTGTCAGTGAGTGACTGTCTGTCACTCACTGACCGCTGGGGGCCTGCCACTGTACACTACTCGCTGACTAATTGACTGACTACATACAGTCAGTCAATCAGCCAGAATCCTTTGAAAATGCGGCGGGCCCCCTCACACACTGGGCCGGCGCTACCTGTGGACCCGATGCACATATGACGGGGTAACCAGTCTTGCCCTGTCACTCAACTGCTACTTACATCTGCCTTTTGGTATTTCCTGGCGGAGGTGCGCGCAGTGAGTGACATCATTGCAAGCACTGCGCCGGGATGCCAACGTCCTGCGTGGCACGTACGATGACGTCACTTAAAGCGCACCTCCACTAAGAAGTCCTCGCAGGCAGATGTAAGTAGCGCAGGCCGTGTAATTGAGTAATTGAGTGTGTGTGTGTGGGGGGGGGGTGCTACCTAATGTGGGGAAACTATGTTACGCTACCTAATGTAGGGAAACTATGCTGCGCTACCTAATGTGGAGAAACTATGCTTTGCTGCCTAATGTGCGGAAACTATGCTATGCTACCTAATGTGGGGAAACTATGCCATGCTACCTAATGTGGGGAAACTGTGCCACGATACCTAATGTGGGGAAACTGTGCTACACTACCTAATGTGGGGAAACTATGCAACGCTGCCTAATGGGGGGAAACTGTGCTACGCTGCCTAATGTAGGGAAACTATGCTACGCTGCCTAATGTTAGAAAACTATGCTATGCTTCCTAATGTGGGGAAACTATGCTATGCTGCCTAATGTGGGGAAACTATGCTATGCTGCCTAATGTGGGGAAACTGTGCTACGCTACCTAATGTGGGGAAGCTATGCTATGCTGCCTAATGTGGGAAAACTGTGCTATGCTACCTAATGTGGGGAAACTATGCTGTCTACCTGATGTGGGGAAACTATGCTAAGCTACCTTATGTGGGAAAGCTATGCTACCTAATGTGGGGAAACTATGCTACTCTACCTAATGTGGGGAAGTTATGCTTCCTAATGTGGGGAAACTGTGCTATGCTACCTAATGTGGGGAAACTGTGCTACGCTACCTAATGTAGGGAAACATGCTATGCTACTTAATATGGGGAAACTATGCTACGCTACCTAATGTGGGGAAACTATGCTATGCTGCCTAATGTGGGGAAACTGTGCTATGCTACCTAATGTGGGAAAGCTATGCTACCTAATGTGGGGAAACTATGCTATGATACCTAATGTAGGGAAACTATGCTATGCTGGAAAATGTGGGTAAATTGTGCTACGCTGCCCAATGTGGGGAAACTGTGCTACGCTGCCAAATGTGGGGAAACAATGCTACGCTACCTAATGTGAGGAAACTATGCTATGCTGCCTAATGTGGGGAACTGTGCTGCGCTACCTAATGTGGGGAAACTGTGCTGTCTACCTAATGTGGGGAAACTATGCTGCGCTACCTAATGTGGGGAAACTATGCAACCTAATGTGAGGAAACTATGCTATGCTGTATAATGTGGGGGAACTGCTGCCTACCTAATGCAGATTAATGTGAGTTGCAGTGCAGTGTTAGGGCATAGTACTTTTTTTTTGGGGGGGGGGGCAGGCACATTCTTTGCACAGGGGCCCTCTGCTGTCTGTGTCTGCCCTTTAGGCATAGGCTGCATCCCTCTATATGGGGGTGCAGCCCCATTCCCTGAAAGAAATCTCTCCCCCTGCCAGCCTGGTCCATCACACAGACCCCCCTCACCGCCCTATTGCCCACGCAGTCACGCTTTAAAAAGAAAAAAAAAGAAAAAGCGCAGTTCACACGGCACTTCTTTCATCACTGCTGCTGCCCGGCAGCACTGTATGCGCCTTTAAGTTGCACAAAGCATTCAATATATGCAATATATGGGTGGAGTGACAGGAAGGAGCCAACAGCTTCATCCTGTCACTCCAGCTCAGGCTTCCTGTGTGGCAGCTGCTTAGCACGAGGCTGTCCACACAGAAAGCAGAGAGAAGAGGAGAGACAGCAGCTGCAGGGGAACAATGGAGAGGTGAGTGATTTTTTTTCATGTTGTGAGGGGCATAATATACGATGGGGCAAAGTGAGGTGGGGATATTATACAAAAGTGTGCACTATGAGGGGATAGTATATGATGGGGGCAATATGAGGGGGATAATATAGAAAGGGGAGTATGAGGGGGATAATACAGAAAGGGGAGCAATATGAGGGGGATAATATAGAAATGGGGGCAATATTATGGGTAATATAGAAAGAGAGCAATATGAGGGGGATAACATGGAAAGGGGAGTAATATGCGGGGGATAATATGGAAAGGGGAACAATATGAGGGCGATAATATAGAAATGCGAGAAATATGAGGGGGTAATATAGAAAGAGAGCAATATGAGGGGGATAATATAGAAATGGGAGCAATATGAGGGGTTGATATAGAAAGAGCAATATGAGGGGGATAATATAGAAAGGGGAGCAATATGAGGGGGATAATATAGAAGGGGAGTAATATGAGGGGGATAATATAGAAAGGGGAGCAATATGAGGGGGATAATATAGAGAGGGGAGCAATATGAGGGGGATAATATAGAAAGGGGAGAAATATGAGGGGGATAATATAGAGAGGGGAGCAATATGAAGGGGATAATATAGAAAGGGGAGCAATATGAGGGGGATAATATAGAGAGGGGAGACATATGAGGGCGATAATATAGAAAGGGGAGCAATATGAGGGGGGTAATATAGAGAGGGAAGAAATATGAGGGGGATAATATACAATATGGACAAAATTAGAGGGATAATATACAATTGGGGGCAATATGAGGGGGGTAATATACAAAGGGGGCAAAATGAGGGGCATAATATACAATGGGGCAATGTGAGGGGCATAATATACTATGGGGTAATGTTTCTGGCATAATAACCTATGGGGGCAATGTTTGGGCCTGCTAATAGATAGGGACAATGTTGGGACCTAATACTATACAGTTGCAGAGAGGGATCTAATACTATCTGGGGCAGTGTAACACATGTAGGGGGTTTGTATAGAGTTGAGGATTTTGCTGTAGCAAGAAGCCTAATGTGGTGTCCAGGTACCGTATTGCATACTGTACCTTGTATGGTGGTCCATAAAGTCAGAGTTATTACATTCAGGTAGGGTCCCCCAGGTGGGAGAGCCCCTAGTCGCCTCTTCCTTTTCTAATTTCATGATGCTATTATGTATATATTTAATAGTATGTATATTTAATATAGTGTATATTAGTCTACTTACCTTGTTAGCGTCGCAGGACCTTCGGTCATGTGACCATGTTAATTCCTCTATGGAATGTTGGAGGACCTTTGGAAGTTCTTGGGTCACAAGTTTACCCATAACTCTCTGTAAAGGAGATTGACAGTTGTATGGACCAGTGAGCTTAAGTCCAGCCCCTACCTATATAAGGGAGCTGTAGCCAATGATCGCTCTCTTGGGTTGCTGCTCTCGTGGATGCTGGACTAGCAAGACGGATCTGTGCAACTTTCAAAGACAAGCTAGCCCAGAAGCCTGCCGGCCTCAGCATAAAACTAAACCGTCAGTTTAAATCTCAATCCCCACTAAAGTTAGCGTGATTACTAGACCGAATCTAAACCCCTAAATCCAGTGGATCACCGCAACAATTACCTTCTTAAACTCAATAGACTTACGAGGTACCAACCACTTGTCAAGCTCTAATAGACTCTGTTGTATGGACTGTTCCTGTTCATTATTGCCTAAAATCTTCAGTGAAAGTTCCGACAAGTTTCTGCAAATCTCCGGTTGTGGACAATCAATTATTTCCCATATCCCTATCACTTTTGGGAAGGGTGGCAGTAGGACAAGCATACAGAGAATAGCCTTCACCCTGGCATCACAAAAAAGAAAGGGTTAAGCAGGCACCCTTTAGTAATCGCACAGCTACACCCCCATATACACTACTCCCTCAGGCTATCACACTAAAATGTTTGTCTGGCAGTTTTGGTGAAGATGAGTTGTGATCGGGATACGTCTTCGTAATGACCCAGGACAGATGGAGAAGAAAGGGAAAAGTGAACAACTCCGATCAGAGAAGAGGCCCAAGGGAGTATGTCTCTGTAATCACTTATGTGGTCTGCAGCACCTGTGTACAGCTCAAATCTACTTCTATATAGGGGTTATTGATCTTTTGTATAGTGGTTTTTATTCGATAACAATATAGGAGTATTAGTCAGTGGTAATGGTAGTTATCATGGTATGGCGGAATTATACGTCCCTTGTATTGTGATGTTGTTAGTGATACTGGTCTGCGTATAGTGGCTTTTACTTCCTTACGGTATGGTGGTATTATTTAGTCACTCTAGATAGTGGCGATATTATTTTATGTTTCTAAGCCGGATACTAAGATAAAATCCAGCGTGTGCCACAGTGAGGGGGGGGGGGGGTGGCAGACTACAAGCCATGTAAGGGGCCCCAAAATTTCTGATGGCAGCCCTGAATGTATTAGTACATATACATTTTAGTATGGTGATCCTGCCCGGCCCATGCAATGTTAGTGGTCATTTTAAAGCCAAGAGAAGGCATGGATGTTACAGGCTCTTCTTTATTAAATAATATTTACAAAATAGTATTGTAACTATGGTAAGTTATTTGACAATAGGCTGTAGTCTGCATTGTTTATCAATACCATTTTGGTTTAGGTGGGCCTTTAGATCATTTTTTATATTTTTATTCTCACATGATGTAAACAAAAATGAATGATTCCGGCACATGGTGTTTGTTTCATTTATGTCATTTACGTAGGATTAATAACATTTGTTTTAAATTTATATTTAGGTTGGACAATGCCAAACATTAGAATATTAAAGGGCTTATCCACCATAAGGTGATTTTAGTACGTACCTGGCAGACAGTAATGGACATGCTTAGGAAGAATTGTCTTGGGGCTAAATGCGCTTGTCTTGGGGCTAAATGGCTATGTAGTGAGATTACCATAACACTGTGGCTAGCTTTTTGTGAACTGGTATTTCCTTTTTGAGTTTTTTTCTTTGCCTTGAAATCCCATAATTAAATTTTCCTCTCCCTCCCACACATCAGCCACCCCACCCATTGAAACATAAATGAGCTGCATCCATTCAAAAGACCTGTGGTTTTCAATCAGGGTGCCTACAGCTGTTGCATTAGATGCAGATTGATTTATCTCCCACCAAGCGATCGCTCCACCCATTGAAGCAGAAAAACTCCTTGTCATCAGCTGACTAGTGAGGTCAGGTCTCGGCCGCATTGCAACCTGGGAAAATTCTGAGACCAAAAATTGTCATAAATGGGAATAAGCCCTTTTCATGCGGAAATGCTTTTAAAATATAATGTTAAACTGCATGGTGAATGGCATAACTGTAAAAAAAAATAAAAAATTTACCAAAGTCTAGAATTGCTGATTTTTTGTCACTTTATGTGCCAGAATTTTTTTTTTTAATAAAAAGCAATAAAAAGTCACATGCAAACAACATGTGAGCCCTCATCCATCCTTGCATATGAAAAAATGAAAGTGTTATAGGGGTCAGAACTATTAAAACATTAAAAACTACTAAAACAGGACGGCAGTGAAGAAGCATTAAAAAGCTATATAAAAAAATGTACAATATGTAAATAACTGAAAAAAAAAAAGCATAAGTAGAGACAGAAAGACTAATTGCCAAGGAGAGTAAAACTAACCCCAAAATGTTCTTTAACTACATAAATAGAAAAAAGGTTCAAAATGAAAGTATTGGCCCTATAAAAAGTGACTAGGAAGAAATTATAGACGGGGATCAGGAAAAAGCAAATATATTAAACACATTCTTCTCCACTGTGTTTACAGAGGAAAATGAAATGCCAGGGGAAATACAGCGAGATAAGATAAACTCCCCAGTACAGGTCACCTGTTTTACCCTGGAATAAGTACAGGTAACCTGTCTAACCCAGGAAGAAGTACAGTGCCGCCCACAAAAAAATCTAAATCGACAAATCACCAGGTCCAGATGGCATTCGCCCCTGTGTTCTAAGGGAATTAAGTAATGTAATAGACAGACCCCTATTTCTAATATTCAAGGACTCTGTAGTGACAGTGATGGTTCCCCAGGACTGGCATATAGCAAATGAAGTGCTAATATTTAAAAGGGTCAAAAAGTGACCCCGGGAATTATAGGCCTGTCAGTTTAACCTCCGTTGACAAATAACCAGATCCAGATGGCATTCGCCTCTGTGTTCTAAGGGAGTTAAGTAATGTAATAGACAGACCCCTATTTCTAATATTCAAGGACTCTATAGTGACAGTGACAGTTCCCCAGGACTGGCACATAGCAAATGAAGTGCCAATATTTTAAAGGGGTCAAATAGTGACCCTGGGAATTATAGGCCTGTCAGTTCAACCTCCGTTGTATGTAAACTGTTTGAGGGCTATTTTAGAGTATCTTGATAAAAATAAAAGTATGATCCCTTATCAGCATGACTTTATGAGGGATCGGTCCTGTCAGACTAATCTGATCAGCTTTTATGAGGAGGTTAGCTCCTGACTGGACCAGGGGCAATCGCTGGATATCGTATATCTTGATTTTTCCAAAGCATTTGATACGTCGCCACATAAAAGGTTGGTATATAAAATCTGAAGGATTGGGCTGGGGAGAATGTGTGTAAGTGGGTAAGTAACTAGTTCAGTAATAGGAAACAGAGGATGGTTATTAATGGTATTAATTCTGATTGGGTGACTGTTATTAGTGGGGTATCACAGGGGTCAGTTTTAGGTCTTATTCTATCTAATATATTTATTAATGACCGTGTTAAGGGATTGTATAGTAAAGTAGAAATCTTTGCAGATGATGCTAAACTCTGTAAATTAGTCAAAAAAATAGAGGAAAGTGCACTGTTACAAATGGATCTGGATAGGTTGGAGGTTTGGGCTGGGAAGTGGCAGATGAGGTTCAACACTGATAAATGTAAGATAATGCACATAGGGAAGAAAAATCCGGGCTGGGATTATGTAGCGACCAGTGTGGGGCAGCTGTGCCAAGGCAAATAAAATCATGAAGTGCATCAATAGGGGCATAGATGCCCACGACAAGGAAATAATTCTATGGCTGTACAAATCACTAGTCAGACCACACTTAGAATACTGTGTACAGTACTGGGCACCAGTGAACAAGAAAGATACAGTGGAGCTGGAGAGTATTCAAAGACGGGCAACAAGAGTAATATGGGGAATGGGAGGACTACAGTACCCAGAAAGATTATCAGAATTAGGATTATTTAGTTTAGAAAAAAGAAGGCTTAAGGGAGACCTAATAACTATGTATAAATGTATCAGGGGACAGTACAGAGATCTCTCCATGATCTATTTATACCCAGGACTGTATCTATAACAAGGGGGCATCCTCTAAGTTTAGAGGAAAGAAAGTTTCTACACCAGCACAGATGGGGGTTCTTTACTGAGTAGTGAGACTGTGTAATTCTCTGCCTGAGGAGGTGGTCATGATGAACTCTGTAAAAGAGTTCAAAAGGGGTCTGGATGCATTTTTTGGAGAGTAATAACATTACAGGTTATGGATACTAGATTTATAGGGACAGAAAGTTGATCCAGGGATTTATTCTGACTGCCATATTTGGAGTCGGGAAGGAATTTTTACCTCTAGTATGAGGGTTTTTTGCCTTCCCCTGGATCAACTCAGTAGGGACTCATTAGGGATATAGGTTGAACTTGATGGACTCTGGTCTTTTTTCAACCTTATGAACTATATGTAACTATGTAACTAGAAGAGGACAATTTTAAGCATACTCATTTCCTTACAAAAAATATATTTTTTCAAAGAAGGTAAATTAAAAAACCTATATAAATTTCAATCATTGTAATCCTCTTGACCTACAGAATTCAAATAACATGTCATTTTAACAGAAAAAGCACTGCGTAGAAATCAAATAGCTAAATTGCTTTTTCATTTTTCCTTAAATATTATTTTTTTTTGCCTTACCGTGGATTTTGTGTAAAATGAATGAAATTATTTCGATTTGGTCCTGCATAAAACAACCCCTATATAGTTCTGTAGGTGAAAAATTAATAGCCCTAAGGAGGAAAAAAAATAAACCAGAATTAAATTTCTTTGAAATATTTTCAGGTCTGTCCAATTGTCAAAAAAATCTTGTTCTTGCTATTTAATAGGGACAGAGGGAGCTGAGGTATTGCAGAAGTTAAAGTGATTTTCCAGGACCTTTTTATTGATGGCCTATCCATATCAGGTATAGGTCATCAATATCAGATAAGTGGGGTGCCAACACCTGACACTCTGTGGATCATGGTACCCATATATATAGAGAGCAGAGCTACAAGCAGACAACTCCATACATTTTTCTAGTGGCCTTGTTGGGTTACTGCAGCTGAGCTCCCATTTAAAGGGGTACTCCGGCGCTAAGACAACTTATCAAGATAAGATGCCTAATCGCGGGGGTCCCGCCGCTGGGGACCCCCGTGATCTTTCACGCAGCACCCCGTTACCATCAGCTCCGGAGCATGTTCGCTCGGTCTGATGACTGCCGATCGCGGGGCCGGAGTATTGTGATGTTACAGCTCTGCCCCTGTCTGACGTCCCGCTCTGCCCCCTCAATGCAAGCCTATGGGAGGGGGCATGACAATACTCCAGCCCCGTGATCAGCAATCATCAGACCCGGAGCGAACATGCTCTGGGGCTGATGGTAACGATGTGCTGCATGAAAGATCACGGGGATCCCCAGCAGCGGGACCCCCGTGATCAGGCATCTTATCCCCTATCCTTTGGATAGGGGATAAGATGTCTAAGCTCCGGAGTACCCCTTTAAGGAAAGTATTCGGCTCTTATGTCTATATATGTACAGGTAATCTACAGGAATTAGTGTGCCTGCACCCCACCAACTTTATATTAATGACCCATGACTTTGAGGGTATGTTCACATGGCAGAATGTCGATGCGGAATTCCACTGGAATATTCCTCACGGATTCCCCTGCCCTTCAAATTTTACAGCACCCACAGTTCTGGACTCCTGTGTATCTCTTACATGTTATCTGCTTGTGATGCTCTTAGTATTAACAACAATAATATTATATACAGTACAGACCAAAAGTTTGGACACACCTTCTCATTCAGAGTTTTCTTTATTTTCATGACTATGAAAATTGTAGATTCACACTGAAGGCATTAAAACTATGAATATCAAAAAAGTGTGAAAATGTGTCATATTGTAGGTTCTAGCCACCTTTTGTTTTGATTACTGCTTTGCACACTCTTGGCATTCTCTTGATGAGCTTCAAGAGGTAGTCACCTGAAATGGTCTTCCAACATTCTTGAAGGTGTTCCCAGAGATGCTTAACGCTTGTTGGCCCTTTTTGCCTTCACTCTGCGGTCCAGCTCACCCCAAACCATCTCGATTGGGTTCAGGTCCGGTGACTGTGGAGGCCAGGTCATCTGGCGCAGCACCCCATCACTCTCCTTCTTGGTCAAATAGCCCTTACACAGCCTGGAGGTGTGTTTGGGGTCATTGTCCTGTTGAAAAATAAATGATGGTCCAACTAAACGCAAACCGGGTGGAATAGCATGCCGCTGCAAGATGCTGTGGTAGCCATGCTGGTTCAGTATGCCTTCAATTTTGAATAAATAAGCAAAGCACCCCCACACCATCACACCTCCTCCTCCACACCAGCACACCTGTGAAGTGAAAACCATTTCAGGTACTACCTCTTGAATCTCAACAAGAGAATGCCAAGAGTGTGCAAAGCAGTAATCAAAGCAAAAGGTGGCTACTTTGAAGAACCTAGAATATGACATATTTTCAGTTGTTTAATACTTTATTGTTATGTTTATAATTCCACATGTGTTAATTCATAGTTTTGATGCCTTCAATGTGAATCTACAATTTTCATAGTCATGAAAATAAAGAAAACTCTGAATGAGAAGGTGTGTCCAAACTTTTGGTGTGTACTGTATATATATAAATAAATACAATACATTTTAACATATTCTTTGTATTTTGAACCAAAAATAAATAAGAAATAATAATAACAATAATAATATCAACAGTGAATTTATCAATTCTAATATAAAATTATAATAAAAATGTTATGACATTTCATCATGGTCAATTGAGTCTTTGTGGTTTTTCACAATTTGTCGTTGACTTGTCTATACTGTTTGAGGTGTCCTTGTTTCCTGGTAGTTGCCTATTGAATTTCATACAGTATATCCACTGTAGAAGCTATTATCTGCTTGTCTGGAAGGGACATCATTCTGTTTGGTTTCTTAGATGTCAATCCACTTGTCATCCGTGTTATGTGTGCACATGTTTACTGCTACTGGTAACTTTTTCTTGTTTGTCATCTGTCCAGTAAGCATCCACAGGTAAGTGCTGTTCCATGTCAATCCTTTCATAGCCTGTTTCTTCTGTTGACAGGCTGCATTTTGGACGATCTAACTGCATTATGTCTTGTGCTTCTGGATTCTTTTTGTAAATACCTCCTACCTTTCCTCAATGATTTATCATCATTTGTATAGACCACATAAGAACGAGGTAATATTAGTTGAACCACTTGTGCTTTTTACTTTATCTCTAAACACCAGGTTTTCATGTTTTTCTGCATTTTTCACAATTTCTCTTCTGTCTCTTGTTGTCTGGGAAAAAATGTAAATAATCTGAATCTTTTTATATAATCTGACAAATGAACAATAGTGGCCCATTTACAGGTCAAAAAGCTTCACATTATCTTGTCTTTTTAAAGATTATAAACCCACAAGATAGATTAATATATGGAGGGATGCATCATAGATGATGGCCAATTCGTGTGATACTACGCTTCTTCTGGCCTGTAACATTTGACATGTATGTGGGTTCAAATGAGCCTATTTGTATTTGCATCACCAAATCATTTTCCTATAACATGGTAAGCAATAAGCTTATGATCACATTAAGAATTTTATATAAAACATTGCCAAATCACTTCTATCGTTCATTCCCATGGCTTCCATGAGAATAATGCATTTAGCATCCCTCTGTAACAGAAGCTTTGTTCAGGATTTTCTTGGCACATGTTCCAGATAAGGAGTCTGAGCACTCAGTGGAGTCTCCTAAATTTTGCTTGATGTTATGAATTCCTCAGTTTAGATCAGCCATTTTGTACCTTTTTCATCGTGTCTGTGGTGCCCTAGCATAGGGTACCATAAAACCATGTTACCAAACAGGGGTAATACTGTAGGATCCCTGTTATGTGCCTCATTTACATGATCAATCATGGGAAGCTTGATCCTGACTTTAAAATTGTCTCCGGACCTTCAATACAGGCAATAACTGCATACACAACAAATTTCAATTTGAAAAGAAAGTCTAGCTAGGTAGGCCTAGGTGCTACATCTACAGGAGCAGGGACTTCTGTAAAAAAAAAAAAAAAAGCCCTGCTCTTTCATGAATTTTTTTGTGGTGCTCCACACTAGGGGATCGTGAAAACTACATAATGAATAGGAGGCATAGGTTGTATGTGAACACATGGAGAAGAAGGAAAGTCGGCACTGCCGCACTCACGATTCTGCCGGAGTAACTGGATCACTGCACCTTCACGTCCAGATGCCACAAATCCGGTGCTCAGTCCGCCATAAGCATAAGCGTAAGGAACTTGAAAGAAGAGATCGCAGACGGCACTCACGGAAACAGCAAGAAGTTTATTCGGGATCGCTGGTCCACGCAACAACAACGACAGGTAAGTCGACCGGTTTCGCGCTACACAGAGCGCTTACACGTGACCTCTGACATCACTTAACCCTACCCCCTTAAATACATACACCAAGTAGTACAAAAATAGAAAAATAAAAAACTAGACATTACAGGGTTAAAAGCACAAAAATGGTGTGTGGTATAGAGAGACTAGCATTAGTATTTACTAATTAGCTATAATAGCGCCTTAGACTGTATAACATTATCAGGAGGTATAGTATTAAAAACGCTAGGTGTGAACATAGATCCTATGCTAACAACATACACCTGCACTATGGAAATACATTTAAATCCTCCCGTAGGTTTAATCCTAGTGGTCCTAAGGCGTCTGTAAGTATAATCATTTCTGATTCTTTTTGTAACAATAATTTATGTCTATCTCCACCGTATTTTAAGGGTGCAACTGTTTTCAATCCAAGGAATTTTAAATCTCCAATTCTATTATTATGTTTATACTTCATATGTTCTATTACTTTTGGGCAGCCTTTTCCAGTATTGAGTGAGCGAAAATGTTCCCTAATTCTTTTATACAAGGGTCTTATGGTCTTCCCAATATAGTAAAAACCACATGTGCAAACTAATGCATAAACAATATAGGTAGATTTGCATGTCATAAAATCATGAATATCTATATTCTGTGATCCTAAATGTATACTTTTCGTTTGTATCATATGCGAACATAATTTACACTGTCCACATTTAAAACATCCTTGTGGTTTTGATTTTTCTATCCAGTTTTTGGACGGATCATCTTGTAATCTACCTCGTACAATATAATCTCTAATATTCTTAGTTCTACGAAAAGAAATTAATGGTTTATTCAGCTGTATTTTGCTTAAGATATCATCCTGCTGGAGAATATGCCAATTTTTATGTATCGCTGACCTGATTTTATTTTCCATAGGGCTGTATGAGAAGGAAAACGTAAAATTTTTTGTTTGATTTTCTTTAGCACAGTCTTTATCATGTGTTTTATGTTTTTTATGCAATAATTGACTACGAGGTATTTTCCTGACCTTAAAAAGTGCCTCACTCAGGATCGATATAGGGTAGCCCCTCTCTTTTAGTCTGTCCCATAATTGTTTAGCCTGTATTTCAAATGTTTCGGTAGTAGTATTTATCCTTTTCAATCGGACAAGAACAAGATAGAGATGTTGTATCGTTACTAATGGAAATAGCAGATGATGAAATTATTCATGATCCAGATAAAGTTACAACTTACAGACCTTTTACAGGAGGTGTTCCATCCACATTTAACCCCCCCTTGCCCGCAGGCTCCAATATCCAGAATTTTATGGAAAACGTCATTCAAGACGTTAAAGCACTTATTTACCCTAAATCTACCCCGAATCTTACGGGGGGAGAAAGGAGTGCTCTAAAATGGCTATCTGAAAATAACGAAATTGTAGTGAAGCCTGCGGATAAGGGAGGCAATGTTGTGCTCTTGACCAAAGATTATTACCTACAAGAGGCAAATCGTCAGTTGAGTGATTTAAATACTTATACAGCATTACCTAAAGACCCCACCACACACTACCAGGAGAGTGCTAGATCACTACTTAGGAGGGGAGTGGAAAATAATATTTTTTCGGAGAGATTTGCCAACAAACTTTTTATTACTCACCCAAAAAAACCATACTGGTACTGGACACCCAAAATTCACAAAAATGCACAAGTACCGCCAGGTCGGCCTATTGTTGCGGGCAGAGGCTCAGTTACTGAGCCTCTGTCCCAATACCTAGATTGGGTCTTACGTCCATTACTACCTACTATACCAGCTTACTTAAAAGATACCCAACACTTACTGCAAATTTTGGAAAATTTTGGGTGGCAGGAGCATTTCATTTTGGCTAGTATCGACGTGGAGAGTCTCTACACTCGCATTCCTCAGGGTGCGGGTGTGGAGGCTGTCCGACGTCGACTAGACCAAACGGAAACTCATAGCCCTGTTTATATTAATTACATTTGTGAGATGTTACAGTTTGTACTATCTCATAATGCTTTCCAGTTTAATAATCGCTGGTTTAACCAGCGATCTGGGACTGCGATGGGGACCCCCGTGGCACCTACTTTCGCAAATATTTTTTTGGGGGTCCTAGAGGAAGATAAGGTCTTCTCCACTAACAATCCCTTCATTGAATATCTGGCCCTTTACGTTAGATATGTCGACGACGTGCTGGTTATCTGGTCGGGCAGTACGGTCCAGTTCCACCAGTTCGTCGCCTACATGAACGATAATAACTACAATATGCATTTTACTAGTGTGGTGGGCACCAATAGTATAGAATTTCTCGACACTAAACTTGTTGCTAAAAATGATTATTTGGAGATTGAGGGATTTAGAAAAATTACAGCTACTAATTCCTTACTTAGATATGACAGCTTTCATTCTCATCATGTCAAAAAATCCCTTCCTTTCGGACAATTTGTCCGATTGAAAAGGATAAATACTACTACCGAAACATTTGAAATACAGGCTAAACAATTATGGGACAGACTAAAAGAGAGGGGCTACCCTATATCGATCCTGAGTGAGGCACTTTTTAAGGTCAGGAAAATACCTCGTAGTCAATTATTGCATAAAAAACATAAAACACATGATAAAGACTGTGCTAAAGAAAATCAAACAAAAAATTTTACGTTTTCCTTCTCATACAGCCCTATGGAAAATAAAATCAGGTCAGCGATACATAAAAATTGGCATATTCTCCAGCAGGATGATATCTTAAGCAAAATACAGCTGAATAAACCATTAATTTCTTTTCGTAGAACTAAGAATATTAGAGATTATATTGTACGAGGTAGATTACAAGATGATCCGTCCAAAAACTGGATAGAAAAATCAAAACCACAAGGATGTTTTAAATGTGGACAGTGTAAATTATGTTCGCATATGATACAAATGAAAAGTATACATTTAGGATCACAGAATATAGATATTCATGATTTTATGACATGCAAATCTACCTATATTGTTTATGCATTAGTTTGCACATGTGGTTTTTACTATATTGGGAAGACCATAAGACCCTTGTATAAAAGAATTAGGGAACATTTTCGCTCACTCAATACTGGAAAAGGCTGCCCAAAAGTAATAGAACATATGAAGTATAAACATAATAATAGAATTGGAGATTTAAAATTCCTTGGATTGAAAACAGTTGCACCCTTAAAATACGGTGGAGATAGACATAAATTATTGTTACAAAAAGAATCAGAAATGATTATACTTACAGACGCCTTAGGACCACTAGGATTAAACCTACGGGAGGATTTAAATGTATTTCCATAGTGCAGGTGTATGTTGTTAGCATAGGATCTATGTTCACACCTAGCGTTTTTAATACTATACCTCCTGATAATGTTATACAGTCTAAGGCGCTATTATAGCTAATTAGTAAATACTAATGCTAGTCTCTCTATACCACACACCATTTTTGTGCTTTTAACCCTGTAATGTCTAGTTTTTTATTTTTCTATTTTTGTACTACTTGGTGTATGTATTTAAGGGGGTAGGGTTAAGTGATGTCAGAGGTCACGTGTAAGCGCTCTGTGTAGCGCGAAACCGGTCGACTTACCTGTCGTTGTTGTTGCGTGGACCAGCGATCCCGAATAAACTTCTTGCTGTTTCCGTGAGTGCCGTCTGCGATCTCTTCTTTCAAATAGGTTGTATGTGTATTCCATGTTTTTCTGCTATTCATGCCTGGACAGATTTTTCATGTTGTGTTCTTTGGTCAGGATAGTGTAATTGTTTCCATCCAATAGCCTCCCGGGTGAGATTATTTAGACTAATATTCCTGGCAGCTTATTGCATGTTTCACAAAGCACCTTAATCTGTCCATATGTATCCTGCATTCAGCAATGGCTTCTTATCCTGTATTCATGTGTCTAGTTTTTAGCCTTGTTATGTTTGTACTTTGCTCAGGGTTTTAGTGTGATGCTTTGTATATATTTGATGCTTTGTATATATTTAGTGTACCTTGGCTAGATCTGTGTTTAGATTGTATTCTGTTATCAGTCCTGTTTAGTTCTTGGACTCTATGTTCTGTATTAGGTACTCCTGCTTAGCTGGTTAATGACCAAGGACGTGTATACTTGTGCATACTTGTGCCGTTAACGGTGTAAGCCGCGGGCTCCCAACTCGAGCCTGCACCATACCGGCCGGCACCCTCAGCTGAGGGCCAACGTTAATAGCCGACAAGTGGCGATCACCGCGACCAGCTATTAACCCTTTAGATCACCGCTGTTAAAGCTGACAGCGGCGTCTAAAGGGACCTGTAAACACTCCCTGGTGGTACAGTGGGGTGGATCGCCCCTTGCAGCGTGATTGCAGGGGGGCGATCCACTGCTGAGGTAGCAAGAGGGCTTACCTCTGTTCCTCTGCCTGTCCCGGCTCTCACATTGATTAAGCCTGACTGAATCAGGCTTTATCAATCAAGTGCAGATCACACAGATCAATGTAGTTCTATGGAATTACATTGATCTCTATGAGGAATCTAATGATTCCTCCTAAAAGTCCCCTAAGGGGACTAATAAAGTGTAAAAAAAAAAATAAAGTTGAACACAGATTAACCCCATCCTTATTAAAAGTTTTTTTTAAACTTTTCCCAAATGTCATATAAAAAATATGAAAACATAATAAAAATAAACATATGTGGTATCACCACGTGCATAAATGTCTGAACTATAAAAATATAATGTTAATTAAACGGTCAAATGGTCCATGGCATATACGTAAAAAAAAAGTCCAAAATTGCGTATTTTTGGTCACTTTGTATACTCTATAAAAGTATATAAAAAAATGATCAAAAAGTCCCATCAAAACAAAATTGATACCGTTGAAAACTTCAGATCATGGCGCAAAAAATGAGCCCTCATACTGCCCCATATATGGAAAAATGAAAAAGTTATAGGGGTCAGAAAAGGAAACTATAAACCTGCCAATTTTCGTGCATTAAGTTATAATTTTTTACCAGAATAAAACAAAATCAAACCTATATAAGTTGGGTATCATTTTAATTGTATGGACCTACAGAATAAAGATAAAGTGTCATTTTTACAGAAAAGTACGCTGTGTAGAAATGAAAGCACCCAAAATTACAAAATGAGTTATTTTTTTTTTTTCAATTTAGCCCCACAAATATTTTTTTTTCTGGTTCCGACATAGATTTTGTGGTAAAATTATTGATGTCATAACAAAGTAAAATTGTTGTTGCAAAAAACAAGCCCTTTTATGAGTCTGTAGGTAGAAAATTGAAAGTGTTAGGATTTTTAGAAGGTGAGGAGGAAAAAGCTAAAGTGCAAAAATGAAAAAAAAAAACTGTGGTATTTAAGGGGTTAGAATCTTGACCCATATTCCTCAATGTCATGGAGCCAATGTTTGGCTTTTAAAATGATTTTTGTATCTGTCTACTGTGAATTGTGTTCTAGTAATCCTGACCTGCATGGTGTCTGATCACCAGTTAATCCGTTCATTCCCTGCATATTCTGGTCCTGTTTAGCTGTATTATATTTATCTAGTCTTGTTCATATTATTATTTACCGTTTATCTTGTCTCTGGTTCCTTAACTGATTTTCAGTATGCTATATTAAGCATTTCTGCCGTGTATTAGGTCCTTGGTCCTGTTAGTTGGTTATTGTGTTATCATTTTGTGTTCTTGACGTGTATCCCGGCCTTGTACAGTTCGTATGTTATTTTGACTCTGACACCCCAGCACATAAGTGCAGTGTATGGATCAGCTCCTAGTTGTGATTTACCGCTTAGGGTGTCTTTGCATATAGGCAGGGAAAGCGGCTTTAGGTAAAGTTAGGGCGTACTTCTTCCCTACCCTACTTGATGTGATCATGACAATATGCCACCTGCTTAGCGAACACTAGTATTGGGCGCGAATATTCGCATTTAGAATTTTTATCGCGAATATCGCAAATTTGCAAATTCATGAATATTACGAATATATTCGCTATATATTTGAAATGACAAATAATCACTTTTTTCTGCATATTCGCATATGTGAATATTTGCATATTCGAATATGTGAATATTTGCATAGTCTTTCTTTTCAATTGTGGGCCAATTAGAATTATGCAAATACACTTGTCAGAGGTTATCAACAACATCCCTAGCAACCAATAGTAAAGTTGTCCACCCCCTCACTGTTTTCTTCCTCGAATATGCAAAGGTGAAATATAACTAACACGCGAAATTTGCGAATATAGGATGAATATCTGTCTATGTATTCGAGAAATATCACAAATTTTAATATGGGCAATGCCGCTCATCACTGCTGAGCGAACACCTGCTGGTCAGTTGCACATTGCTTCTACCTGGACCTGGCAGTGTCTCATATAACTATTCTATAACTATAAACTAGAACTATCCCAGGAAGCATGCAAAATGCTTATAACTAAGGACAGAAGGAGCCTCAGCAGTGTGCTCACTATAGGCCCATTTGTTTATTACATTTGGACTTAAAGATCTGGGACAAATTCATATTAACATGAATTAAAAAATATTTCCCTGTCACTTTTAATTCCAGTGCTCAAAACACAACTCCAGAAGATTAGACAGAATCCCATCATTAGAGATGTTAGTTTGTCTGAGCTGAAAGTTTTTGCCTTTTCAGGTCAGCTTAGCCAGTTGTTATAGATAGCAAAACAGGCAAACAAGGTATAAATGACCCCAAAATTCTCTATGTTCTCCATCTTCACATCAAATATGCACAGAATACTTACTGTATGTGTGAATAAACCCATAGAGTGAAATAATACATTTGACTATCACTTCTATCCTTTCACCCTTTCCACTGCATGAGCCAAAGCCATACTTTAAGGTGACTTAATATTGTACAGTAAGCTTCTGCGTTGCAAAAAAAAAAATGCAAAAAAATCTGGACAGAACGTTAACACATTTGGAACGTGTTATCACAAGATGTACTGTAAATGTTGTGTGTCCCTATTTTAGATGTTTTAGATATTATTCAGTGTAATGCATTAGGGATGTTATTCTCTGCGTAATAGCGTTGTAGACTGGAGATGTACAAGACAAGGGCTTAAAGGCATTTTTTTTTCTTATTCTAGAGACAAGATGTTTCTCTGCAAAGGGAACAGCCTTGTCTGTGCCCTTGAGTTGTCATCTTGACTGAAATGTGCTTCTGATCACTTCATTGGTGGAAATGAATTCTGTTTACTAGCTTCTTGGCCTTCATCCAGCTGTGCAAATTCTTTACATCTATTCATGTTGTGTTGCTTATAAAACCAGACGGTAATATTCAATTCTGGCCAACGATGGTTTAAAACAGTGAGATTTCTTTTCTCCACTTATGTCAAATAAGCAGAGTTGGGAAATGTATACAGGATATAACAGCTTCATAATCTGGCACAGTGCAAATAAATACTAAAATCTATCTTCAATGATCCACCCCAAAGCTTCTTACCTTAAAATTCTTATGGAATAGATAGAGGGACAAGCCTCTCACATGCCTTATTTATTTTTTATTTTTTTGACCCATGCTCGTTTCAGTAACAGGATCCCTTGTGTTATGACAGGATGCGGCAGTAACAATAGAAACTGTGAAGAGGAGACAGTGAAGTGACATCATATACCGTCTGTTCCCTTCACTGAAATAACACCGAAATATAGGCCAAGGAACAGGAGTAGGGTGGGGAAACAATAGATGCTGATCCCTCCCAACATGGATGTAGGATCACCACTTCTATCTGGCTTGGCGGAATAGCTGTACTTTTAACAACCTGTTTGCGGAAACCAAGGAGAACCTGGATGCCACCTCTGGCCACACCATTGAGGGACCACCCTCAAAGGAGTATTTTAGAATTCTATTACTTCTAGCATGCCATAAAGAAATGTCTACAGCTCTCAGGTCAAAATAGGAGGTTGGGTTTCCTAATAAAAAATCTATAGAGGGTCACAGGTACCTGAGAAAACTTAGACTCAGAGTTTTATTTTCTTAAAGGGTAGCTCCCACCATGCTATTTTTTTTTCTGTCCCTGCCTATTGCCAATCTGTCCCGAACCCCCTCCCTGCATTTAATTTTTAATTTTACTATATTAAAAATGCTTTTTGTCTGCCTGGCAGTGTGCTCACTACCAGGCAGACTTCCCCAGCAGGCACCACGTCACTGATGCCTGCTGGGGGGGACTTACGCCCTTAGTTCATCTACACAGGGTGCCTCCAGCTGTTTCATCACTACAACTCCCAGCTTGCCCTGACATCTATTGGCTGTCAGGGCATGCTGGGAGTTGTAGTATTGAAACAGCTGGAGGCACCCTGTGTAGATAAACTGTTAGTTACATGCGGCGCTAGCCCGTCCCCTCCGTCTCCCTCTTCCCCCACCATACCCCGTTCCCTCCATCACAAGCCCCCCCCCCCAATTACACTTAATGCAGAGTCCGGCAGCGGGCGTGCAGGGACAGCGGTGGCAACGGCGATGTGCGGGAGGAGTGGCCTCCCAGCAGGTGGCCGGGGAACCAATGCGCTCGCTCCCTGCCTATCTGATTGATAGGCAGGGAGCGAGCGCAGACTGAATGAAAAAGGACCGATGCCCGGCCGCATCAGTCCTTTTTCAGGCATGACGTCCCGCCAGGCTGCAGCCGGCCACTAGGAGGGAGACCCCTAGTGGCCGGTTTTTAAATGTAAATTAAACAATTTTAATTAAAAAAAAATAATAATAAAATTATATTAGAGATATGTTGTAGTACATAAGTACTACAACATATCAAAAAATAAAGTTGGTGACAGTGTCCATTTAACAACTTGGGATTATACAATTCCATGCAGCACATATACACATCAACATGCAGCACATAAACTCAATTACATAAAGCCCAGAAACAAAATTACATGCAGCACATATACACAATAACATGAAGCCCAGAAACAAAATTGCATACAGACCATATATACAATACCATGCATCCCAAAAACACAATTACATGCAGTTTATATACACTACAGCATGCAGCCAATATACACAATACCATGCAGCACATATACACAATACTATACAGCCCATGTACACAATAACATGCAGCTCATATACACAATAACATGCAGCCATATACACAATTCCATGCAGCACATATATACAATACCATGCAGCCCAAAAACACAAGTACATGCAGTTTATATACACTACAGCATATACACAATAACATACAGCACAGATACATAACTGAATAAATTCCATATACACAATAACATGCAGCTCATATACCCAAATGCATGAAGCCCATTTACACAATAGCATGCAGCTCATATACAAAATAACATGCAGCACATATGCACAACTGCACAAAGCCCATTTACACAATGACATGCCACACTATACACAATAACATGCAGCCCAGATACACAATAACATGCAGCCCAGATACACAAATGCATGAAGCCCATTTACACAATAGCATGCAGCCCATTTACACAATAACATGCAGCACATATGCACAACTGCATGAAGCCCATATACACCATATGCAGCCTGTTATTCTGTAGAGTTCACTCCCATAAATCTCTATTTGTTTCCTGTGAAAAGGCATGTGCATATGGGTATATTCCATGCCAATGTACAGGACTGCGCCACAGCGTTCTCTGGGGGGGCATGCTCTGACACTGCCACAGATTTCAATGGGAGCTTCAGCACATGACCACCTTAATGTTACTTATTCTCTACATGTCTCCCTAGTGGCATCTGTTCAGTTTTTGATGTGGAAATCAGAGTGGGTTCTATGCCAAAACTCACATATTCATTAACCATGGGAACATACCCTAAAGAGAGAAAGTAGGAATTGGAAAAACACCACAGCATAAAAGGTCATAAAAAAAACCTCAACCACTAAAACATGTCATCCCAGATATACAAATACAAATTCCACAGAATTCTGGCACAATTTGTGCCAAAACTGTCACAGACTGGAGAGTGTAAGAATGCCATACATTTATCAAACAGCCTGAGCCACTGTGATAAATCTGGAATATTCTTAAACTGTCTAGTCTAAGTTTATATTCTAACAATTAGGCAGTTTTAGTTAATCTGGGTCAACATATTAAAAAGATGCCAGAAAAAAAAAATAAACTTTTTTTTACCTTCAATAACAACTGGCTTTCAAAGCAGCATTTAGGTCAGTATTTGCAACTAGGACTGAGTCCAAAACACAGAAGGGGTATACATATTTCTATTCTTCTCCGTGTTTGTTCAACTCTAAGTTTTGGCTTACAAATACTTGTACTGACCAAAATACTGCTGTGAGCAGACAGCCTTAGGCTTTTATACACACTTTTTATTGCTTTTTTTTTGGCTTAAAAAGCTTTTTTTTCTCCAGTTATTTGACATCTTGCAAAATAGTTGTTTAAGTACATAGTTTTTCGTTTTTTTTTTGTTGCATATTTTTCAGATTTGACTCAAGAACCAAATGACACAACAGAAAATGCAATAAATGTTTAGGGTTGGGTCACACGCAGTTTATCCACAGCATATTTGGATGGAGAAGAGGTACGGTTGGATGGAGAAGAGGAACACTCTGACTTGCCATAGTTGACCTTTGTTTTAGGAGCCTGGCTAAATTCTTCACAGGGCTGGACGAGCGCAGTCACCAAAGCTTATCGGAGTAGAAGATGGTCACGTCGGCCTTGTACAGCGAACACTTTGCCACTTGACGGTCTCATCCCTTTGACCTCCAGATTTTGCTGAATAGACTCAATGAAGATCTTGTAGTCCACATTCAGGAAAGAGATGGGATGTCAGTTTTTTTAACCCCTTAAGGACTCAGGGTTTTTCCGTTTTTGCACTTTCGTTTTTTCCTCCTTACCTTTTAAAAATCATAACCCTTTCAATTTTCCACCTAAAAATCCATTTTATGGCTTATTTTTTGCGTCGACAATTCTACTTTGCAGTGACATTAGTCATTTTACCCAAAAATGCACGGAGAAATGGAAAAAAAATCATTGTGCGACAAAATCGAAAATAAAACGCCATTTTGTAAATTTTGGGGGCTTCCGTTTCTACGCATATTTCGGTAAAAATTACACCTTATCATTATTCTGTAGGTCCATACGGTTAAAATGATCCCCTACTTATATAGGTTTGATTTTGTCGCACTTCTGGAAAAAATCATAACTACATGCAGGAAAATTTATACGTTAAAAAATGTCATATTCTGACCCCTATAACTTTTTTATTTTTCCATGTACAGGGCGGTATAAGGACTCATTTTTTGCGCCGTGATCTGAAGTTTTTATCGTTATGATTTTTGTTTTGATCTGACTTTTTGATCACTTTTTATTCATTTTTTAATGGTATAAAAAGTGACCAAAATACGCTTTTTTGGACTTTGGAATTTTTTTGCGCGTACGCCATTGACCGTGCAGTTTAATTAATGATATATTTTTATAGTTCGGACATTTACGCACGCGGTGATACCACATATGTTTTATTTATTTATTTTTTTACACTGTTTTTTTTATGGGAAAAGGGGGGTGATTCAAACTTTTATTAGGGAAGGGGTTAAATGACCTTTATTAACACTTTTTTTTTTACATTTTTTTTTGCAGTGTTATAGACCCATAGGGTTCTATAACACTGCACACACTGATCTTTTACACAGATCAGTGTGATCAGTGTTATCGGCGCTTGACTGCTCCTGCCTGGATCTCAGGCACGGAGAAGTCATTCGCCGATCGGACACCGAGGAGGCAGGTAAGGGCCCTCCCGGTGTCCGATCTGCTGTTCGGGACGCCGCGATTTCACCGCAGCGGTCCCAAACAGCCCGACTGAGCAGCCGGGTCACTTTCACTTTAGAAGTGGCGGTCAGCTTTGACCGCTGCTTCTAAAGGGTTAATACCGCACATCGCCGCGATCAGCGATGTGTGGTATTAGCCGCGGGTCCCGGCCGTTGATGAGCGCCGGGACCGACGCGATATGATGCGGGATCGAGGCGCGATCCCGCTTCACATCGCGGGAGCCGGCGCAGGACGTAAATATACATCCTGCGTCGTTAAGGGGTTAAATCCCATCTCTCTCCCTTCCACTTATACAAAATCATGATCATTCTCTCCCTCAGGGACTGAGACATTCTGCCCTTCACCGCCATCTCCCTGTATGGCTTCAACAGGTCCAGACCAATGAGGTCCCACAGCACTATATAGAGCTCTGCTGGGATACTAGAGGCAGTGTGAAGCTCCTCCACCATCAGGGGACCTTCCATCTTCAGGTGCTCCATTCATCCCTCTTCCTCAAACTAGTTGAACAAGCATGTTAGCTGGGTTTCCGAGAGGCTGTGTGAGTCTGGCTCAAACACCAGCTCACCCATGACATGCTCCATCTCTTCCTACTCTATTAGTAGTGGGACCTAGGAGACCTCCACTAACTTCTTTTTGGATGGGTTGTTGCATGAGCTTTCCCTATACTTCCTCTTCCTCTGCCGGGCACCTGAGGGGACAAAAGGGAAAAAACCTCCAGGAAGAGGGTTTCTGCAGTGGGTAGAGGGTGGGTTCTCACTGCTGCAAGGGAAGTGGGGAGGCTGGGTTGGACAGGGACATGGGGACAGGCTGGTCCCTTGGCAAAAACCCATGCATAGGTCCTGGATCTCTTTGGACAGTTGTTGTAGATATGAGCATCCTCACCACAAAAGTTGCACATAGTGTTTCTGGGACAGTACTTGATTATGTGCCCTGCCACACAACAAATCCTGCAGTCCTTCAGTCCATGTCCTTTTGCGACATTTCCTGCAGGTCTGAAGCATGTCAGATTAGAAAATTAGGCCTGTAGAGTTTCCCAAAGAAAATGATTGAGCATCTGGTGCTGAAGAGTCCTTGTTCAGGTGCACAGTCACTGACCACATGCCATTCCAAAAACCATGTGCATCCAGGATGTGGGTGGGATCCTTCACCACTGTACGGAATCGTTTCAGCAAGTCATGCAATGTCGGATCCTGGGTTCCTCATTGAAACTGTAATCCTCCTCTCTTTCCTTTGCATGGGACATTTCCCAGTAAAGAGAGAAAGGGGAGGGGGAAGGGCATCCTCACAGATTTTACCATATATTAGTAGCACTAACAAATTCCCATGGCAAATGGGAGGTAAAACATCCTAGTGAAAAAAGACTGGATGCTTATTATATTCGACTTGGAGAATCCCTGTTCCAGGATTATCTTCTCAAAGACATCCTGTCTCATTTCGGGGATCCTCCCATTAACCTCTTTGAGCATGACGGTCTGCCTCATACAAGGCTCACTGTATTTCAAGTCCTCATGGTAGGGTATTGGGAAAGTTTTTTTTTTTTTTAAATCACACCTTGGTGAAACCTCATGGGCTACTTAAAGGGGTACTCCGCCCCTAGACATCTTATCTGCCTACAATATCTTGTCTGCAACCCGCGGCTCCAGAGCCGCATGCGGCTCTTTTACTCCTTTGCCGTGGCTCCGCGAGTCTGTCCCGGGTCCCGGTCACCCTCATTCTGGGACAATGCAGTGTCCCGGAATGATGAGCCCGTGAGCCACCGTCATGGCGTCGTCGGTTTACTTACCTGCCCTGGTTCCATCGGAGCGGAGTCTCTTCTCCTGGGGCCGCGCGGATCCTCACTGTCATGTGACAATGTAACGTCACATGACAGTGACGTCGCCGGCCTGCGCCTCAGTCAAGGAGCGTCGCAGGGAGAGGAAGACGCTACGAGAGGAGCTGGTGAGTATGTAAAGTACATTACTCACTTGACAGCGGGGCGTTAACCCCTCACCCCGTAGCAGCATTAATGCTTCTGCGGGGTGAGGGGTTAATGCTACCGCTGCCATGGGGTGAGGGGTAACTTAACCCCTCACCCCATGGCAGTGGCAGCATTATCGCTGCTGCGGGGTGAGAGGTTGATGCTGCCGCTGCCATGGGGTGAGGGGTTAAGTTACCCCTCACCCCATGGCAGTGGTAGCATTAACCCCTCACCCCGCGGCAGCATTAACCCCCCTCTCCCCAGTGCATTAACCCCCCCTCTCCCCACCCCAGGCCTGGGCCCCAAAAAAGCCCACCCCAGGCCTGGGCCCAAAAAAGCCCACCCCAGGCCTGGGCCCAAAAAAAGCCCACCCCAGGCCTGGGCCCAAAAAAAGCCCACCCCAGGCCTGGGCCCCAAAAAAATATGATTATGATTTATGGTACACTGGGGCCCTGATTAATTTTCTATGGCATTTTGGGGCATTGATTATTGGGCATAACAAATTTTGCTATGGGGCCCTCTGATTTCTAATTACGTCCCTGTTTTGGACCCCTGTAGGCCAGCCATGGATAAAGGCAAGAAAAGAAAATTTTCTGAATTTTATATTGTTAAGTGAAAGTCCTTTTTTTCTTCAGATTGACAGCTGACTGCACGATCCTGTATATATAGCATTAAGGTAAGAAACAATATATGCAGTGTTATATTTGTTTTAAATGTCGCAATGGTTTTGCGGCTCCCAGTTTTTTTTTTTCCCTTCGGAAACGGGTCCAAGTGGCTCTTTTTGTCTTAAAGGTTGCAGACCCCTGCCCTATCCAAAGGATAGGGGATAAGATGTCAGATCACAGCGGTCCTGCTGCTCGGGAGCCCCGAGATCCCCGCTGCGGCACTGCGCTATCATTACAGCACAGAGTGAGTTTGCTCTGTGCGTAATGACGGGCGATACAGGGGACGGAGCAGCGTGACATCATGGCTCCGCCCCTCGTGACATCACCGCCCGTCCCCTTAATGCAAGTCTATGGAAGGGGGCGTGACAACTGCCACGCCCCCTCCCATAGACTTGTATTGAAAGGGGCGGGTCCTTACATCACGAGGGGCGGAGCCGTGACGTAACGATGCTCCGGCCCCTGTATTGCCCTTCATTACGTGCAGAGCGAACTCACCCTGTGCTGTAATGATAGCACAGTGCCGCAGCGGGGATCCCGGGGCTCCTCAGCAGCGGGACCGCGGCGATCTGACATCGTATCCCCAATCCTTTGAATAGGGGATAAGATGTCTAGTGGCGGAGTACCCCTTCAAGGGGAGGAGGTAAAAAATACAAATGCAAAAATGGAAAATAGCTGCACCCTTAAGGTGTTAAGGCAATTGCTACCGACCCCATCTATATAAGATATGAACAATAATGTCACAAACCCTTTCTTGCTCATCCTTTTTTTCTATTAGATTTTTTCTCTTTATAAAACAAATGACCAAAGTATTTAAGACCATAAACAGAAGTAACAATGGAGTAAAAAATACTCTTTCATAGCATATCCATATTCCAAATTAAACTATGCACTAGAGAAAAACCATGTGTTCCACTAGAGCTACCAATAAGAATGATTTCTTCTACCCAGTCTATCTTATCATAGCAAAAATGTAATAAAATATCTAATGGAGGAAGAAAAAATAGGACAGAAAAAAAAGAAGAGGGAAGAAAAAAAACACACGCACAAAAAATACAGATCTCTCATCTGATCTCCCATCCTCTCACATTTCAGTTCCTACCCAGCTCCATCATGTCCTCATTGTATGATGTTTAGCACAAATGTTTCTTGCTAACTCTACTGCTTCTCGACTTAATGGGGTTTTGGCTACCAGAGAGTAGTCTCATGAATGATATGGCATCTCCTGCACATTAAAGGGGCACTGTCAGATACAAAACTTTTGATATGTTGTAAAGCATGTATAACCAATAGGTTTTGCAATTGCTTTCATTAGAAAATTTTCAGTATTTCATACTGAAAAAGCCAGTCAAATAACTGCCCCCCTTCCTGCTTGGACACATACTAGTCCTGCTGTGTCCATGCATCATCACCTATGTCATGGACACACTTCCTTGATAGACAGCTGTGAGTGCAGGGCTCACAGCTGGAGGAAAAATCCTCCCACTGTCACAATCCCACTCCCACTGTCAGTGAGGACAAGCTGGGAGTTGTAGTTTTGCTAATGCAAGCAGACGTGAGATGTGAGCAGACAGCATACTGAGGGAGGGGGCGGAGACCTGCACAGTGAGGCCATGCCCCTTCCCTTTGAGAGGAATTCAGACTAGTGAGCTAAATAAAAAATGTAATAAAAAAAACAAAATAAAGGTGCTAGACACATAAAAATTTGATGTACATGGTGGTCCAGATTAGGTACTGAGTGATATATTTAAATACATGTTTTTTCTTTTTTTTTTTTTTTTGGGGATCTGACGGGTACGCTTTAAGAAAAGAGGAACAGCATCTGTCGTGACGTTGCATCTTATGACTGACAGATCTATGCCACTCAGCTCAGCATCCTACCCATCAATACACCTTATATCTCTGGTCACACCAATACACTTTTAATGCTGCTGTTATGCAACATTCAGCATTCTATGTGTCCTGGTTCTTACCAGCGTCAGGCGACATGCTCTGTGCCCTGTGTCTGCTGGACTTTCTGGTCTTTCTGCTCTGGAGTGTCTCCTGCTGCTGTTTTTGCTCTGTCTACTAGGACAGGGGTCTGCAACCCGCGGCTCCGGAGCCGCATGCGGCTCTTTTACTCCTTTGCCGTGGCTCCGCGAGTCTGTCCCGGGTCCCGGTCACCCTCATTCTGGGACAATGCAGTGTCCCGGAATGATCTGAGCCCGTGAGCCACCGTCACGGCGTCGTCGGTTTACTTACCTGCCCTGGTGCCATCGGAGCGGAGTCTCTTCTTCTGGGGCCGCGCGGATCCTCACTGTCATGTGACAATGTAACGTCACATGACAGTGACGTCGCCGGCCTGCGCCTCAGTCAAGGAGCGTCGCCGGGAGAGGAAGACGCCACGAGAGGAGCTGGTGAGTATGTAAAGTACATTACTCACTTGACAGCGGGGCGTTAACCCCTCACCCCGTGGCAGCGTTAATGCTTCTGCGGGGTGAGGGGTTAATGCTACCGCTGCAATGGGGTGAGGGGTAACTTAACCCCTCACCCCATGGCAGCGGCAGCATTATCGCTGCTGCGGGGTGAGAGGTTAACGCTGCCGCTGCCATGGGGTGAGGGGTTAAGTTACCCCTCACCCCATGGCAGTGGTAGCATTAACCCCTCACCCCGCGGCAGCATTAACCCCCCTCTCCCCAGTGCATTAACCCCCCTCTCCCCAGCCCACCCCTGGGCCCCAAAAAAGCCCACCCCAGGCCTGGGCCCAAAAAAGCCCACCCCAGGCCTGGCCCCAAAAAAAGCCCACCCCAGGCCTGGGCCCAAAAAAAGCCCACCCCAGGCCTGGGCCCCAAAAAAATATGATTATGATTTATGGTACACTGGGGCCCTGATTAATTTTCTATGGCATTTTGGGGCATTGATTATTGGGCATAGCAAATTTTGCTATGGGGCCCTCTGATTTCTAATTACGTCCCTGTTTTGGACCCCTGAAGGCCAGCCATGGATAAAGGCAAGAAAATAACATTTTCTGAATTTCATATTGTTAAGTGAAAGTCCTTTTTTTCTTCAGATTGACAGCTGACTGCTTGATCCTGTATATATAGCATTAAGGTAAGAAACAATATATGCAGTGTTATATTTGTTTTAAATGTCGCAATGGTTTTGCGGCTCCCAGTTTTTTTTTTTCCTTTGGAAACAGGTCCAAGTGGCTGTTTTTGTCTTAAAGGTTGCAGATCCCTGTACTAGGAGATGTGCATGAGCACTTGCTGAATCTTATAGAGACAGTGTGCATTCACAAATGGGTCCTCCTGCAATCCCTGCCTGGCACTCTCTATACAAATCTGCTCCACCTGTTGCCTAAGGCCTCAGCAAGGTTTTGTTTCCTGTATTGCTAAGGTCCCTGAACCCTGTCTCCTTTACTGGAGTTCCTGATCTTGTCTGTCTGCTGTACCTGATTCTGCCTGCACCTGTAGCCATCTAGGCTAGCTGTTCTCACAGCATCTGCTCAGTTAATGTACACCTGTTCAGCTCTGCTGCATCTGACACTATATTTAGTGTCAGTTTGCCCCATTCTGCCTGTCTGGCCAACTGCCACTTGTGGTACAGTGGGTCCACACCTGTGGGGTGCTAAAACACCTCATATGTACAGCCTCACCTATACACCTAATATCTCCTGCCTCATCAATACTCCTCATATCTCTGGCCTTATCAATACACCTCATATCTCCTGCCTCATCAATACACCTAATATCTCCTGCCTCATCAATACACCTCATATTTCTGGCCTTATCAATACACCTCATATCTCCTGCCTCATCAATACACCTCATATCTCTGGCCTCACCAAAAACCTCATATCTCTGGCCTCATTTTCTTACATTTCGGCCAATCTGCAGTGTAAATGACCTATGGCAATTTAGTGCTATCGTACATATTTCTTCACCTTAAATTTTAGTTAACCCATTAAGTTCATAACCCCTCACAGTGCAGATTTTATTCCATGGTCATGCTCCTTCTATATGTACCATTATTTGAGCCAAGTAATAGAGTAGATACAAAAGTGAGAATATGCACCAGTATTTCACGTACTGTATACTTCATCTAAACCCACAAAAACTGTATGTGCGATTTCAGCCTTAGGGTAATATGATCAACTTTTCTTTTAAAGTGCATCTTCTCATAAGCTAACAGGTTGTAATGGAAAGGACGGCAGAAGAAGCTAAGTAAATAACTGATTGATCTTTTCCTGCATTTTTGAAATGTTATTTTCTTGTATATGTCTATCTCTGCTAATGTAAAAGCACTAAGCGGAACAAAGGTGAACGCATGCCTATGTCTAATGTAAACTGTAATTGTGTATTGACGTTATAGTATAAGAACCTGTTATGCTACATGGTTTCTCAATGCTAAAATAGAAACCAAGAGTTGTTGGTTAATACCATTCTGATAATGCATTTAAGTGGTTTATTAAGCAGCTGTACTTTGGTAAATGCTATTTGTGTCAAATGCGTTCTGTATGGCTCACATAGGGGCATTTCAAGATGGAATAGAAAATGGAACAAATTACAGCTTGTACGAGGTATAGGAAGCCAAACAATATTTAATAATAAATACATAAAATAAAACATACAACCACCAAGGTAAAAAGACTGCAGTTAAGTACAGTACTAAGTAAATATTGCCTAAAAGTGGGTGTGGGTTATATATATATATATATATATATATATATATATATATATATATATATATATGTATGTATATATATATACTCACACACACAGACAAGGGATCAATGCAGCACAGCAACATATCTTTAAAAAAAAAAAAGTTTTTTTTTCCCAACATGTATAGAGATGCAGGTAATGTTTCTGCCTGCTTACCCAGCTATTATCAAGCATACATAAAAATAAATACAAGTACCAAGGTTAAAGAGTACCTGTCACCAAATAAACTTTTCTAAACTAACTCAGGCTATGTTCCCTAACTACTCCTAACACTCCTCCCACTCTTGAAAACAATTTCAGAGCTTTAAAAAAGCTCTGTATCTTACCTTTCATCTTGCTCACATAGTGCAATCTCCTAGCAGAAGGAAGTGGGCGTTTCCCAGCAGGCATGACATCACTGAAGCCTGCTGGGGGACCACTTCAGCCCTCACTTCTTGCAGTGTTGTGATGAATAGAAGACCTCAAGCTCTGTGCAGCAGCTTTCATTCTGTGTATTTTTCAGTGAGGGTCTCTTCAGCTTTCAGTCTGTGCAACTTTTAGTCTGTGCAGTTGTCAGGGAGGCTCTTTGCAGCTGTCAATCAAGCTCAGTGCAGAGAAACACTTCCTGAGTGTGGTCTCCTGATATTACAAGCAGGAAAACAAAATCTGAGATATTGACTAGAGATGAGCGAACTTACAGTAAATTCGATTCGTCACAAACTTCTCGGCTCGGCAGTTGATGACTTATCCTGCGTAAAATAGTTCAGCCTTCAGGTGCTCCGGTGGGCTGGAAAAGGTGGATACATTCCTAGGAAAGAGTCTCCTAGGACTGTATCCACCTTTTCCAGCCCACCGGAGCACCTGAAAGCTGAACTAATTTATGCAGGAAAAGTCATCAACTGCCAAGCCGAGAAGTTTGTGACGAATCGAATTTACTGTAAGTTCGCTCATCTCTAATATTGACCAGACGGAATGTGAGACCCATGGTGGCCAGAAGTATCCAGGAGAAAAACTTACTTTTTTTTAATGGATGGAAGCCAATTACAAAAGTAATTTATTTGGCATAAGGAATCAAATATTAAAAATCATGTTTAACCCCTTAAGGACTCAGCCCATTTTGGCCTTAAGGACTCAGACAATTTAATTTTTACGTTTTCATTTTTTCCTCCTCGCCTTCTAAAAATCATAACTCTTATATTTTCATCCATAGACTAGTATGAGGGCTTGTTTTTTGCGCGACCAGTTGTCCTTTGTAATGACATCACTCATTATATCATAAAATGTATGGCGCAACCAAAAAACACTATTTTTGTGGGGAAATTAAAACGAAAAACGCAATTTTGCTAATTTTGGAAGGTTTTGTTTTCACGCCGTACAATTTCTGGTAAAAATGACATGTGTTCTCTATTCTGAGGGTCAATACGATTAAAATGATACCCATTATTATATACTTTTATATTATTGTTGCGCTTAAAAAAAATCACAAACTTTTTAACCAAATTAGTACGTTTATAATCCCTTTATTTTGATGACCTATAACTTTTTTATTTTTCCGTATAAGCGGCGGTATGGGGGCTCATTTTTTGCGCCATGATCTGTACTTTTTTTTGATACCACATTTGCATATAAAAAACTTTTAATAAATTTTTTATAATTTTTTTTAATAAAATGTATTAAAAAAGTAGGAATTTTGGACTTTTTTAATTTTTTTTCGTTCACGCCGTTCACCGTACGGGATCATTAACATTTTATTTTAATAGTTCGGACATTTACGCACGCGGCGATACCAAATATGTCTCTAAAAAATGATTTTTACGCTTTTTGGGGGTAAAATAGGAAAAAACGGACGTTTTACTTTTTTATTGGGGGAGGGGATTTTTCACTTTTTTTTTTACTTTTACATTTTTTTACATTTTTTTTTACACTTGAATAGTCCCCATAGGGGACTATTCATAGCAATACCATGATTGCTAATACTGATCTGTTCTATGTGTAGGACATAGAACAGATCAGTATTATCGGTCATCTCCTGCTCTGGTCTGCTCGATCACAGACCAGAGCAGGAGACGCCGGGAGCCGCACGGAGGAAGGAGAGGGGACCTCCGTGCGGCGTTATGAATGATCGGATCCCCGCAGCAGCGCTGCGGGCGATCCGATCGTTCATTTTAATCGCGAACTGCCGCAGATGCCGGGATCTGTATTGATCCCGGCACCTGAGGGGTTAATGGCGGACGCCCGCGAGATCGCGGGCGTCGGTCATTGCCGGCGGGTCCCTGGCTGCGATCAGCAGCCGGGATCAGCCGCGCATGACACGGGCATCGCTGCGATGCCCGCGGTTATGCTTAGGACGTAAATGTACGTCCTGGTGCGTTAAGTACCACCTCACCAGGACGTACATTTACGTCCTGCGTCCTTAAGGGGTTAATGACAGTGCCTATTTAAATACAGCAGTGCTTAGTAAATTCTGCCTAAAAGTGGGTGTGGGTTAAATAAATATATATTTATATCAGACCTAAAATAGAGACCTAAAATAGAGACAGGCACCTTGAGAGAGACTCCAACCACCCGAACAGTGGATTAGCGAAGGTGTTACTGCTCTGGGACACAACACTTCTCTTCCTGCCTGACAGGTTTGTTGTAAATAACATGTAAAATGTTTACTTTCAAAATAATCAACAATAAGCTTAAGGTATAATTCAAACTCAAAAGACTCAATAAAAGTGTATGATAAACCATAAAATGATTATACAGGAGCGCATATATCATATAAGGCAAACAACATTTACTGAAATTAGCAAATATGAGTGAAGCAATGGGATTTCTATCATATATAATTAAAGGGGGCTTCCAATATTTTAATCCAGTCCATCAATTTTAGATGCATGTATGAACACTGGAAAACATTAAAGAGACGCACTGCTCACGAGTGACATCTGATCGACAAGGGTGTCGGGAATTGGACACCAGACGATCTAATATTGATGGCCTATCAGAGGTGCAGGAGGGTTGATCAGAGAGGGCACTGGGTGCTGGACCCCCACCAATCTGATACAGGCCATCGATTTTTAAGTCAGATTACCCATTTACAGAGAATTCTGCCAAGTCTTTATACAAATGTCAATAAAATCTCTATTCTATATTTCTATATAGAGAAAGCTCATTCCCAGCTGTTGTATGCTACAGATTTATCTCATTATACTTATTAGCCAACACAGTTGAGATGTAAAGCATGTCATGGATTGACAGAATTATCTCTACATGTGCATAACATGTCACCAAATCTTCTAATGCTGCTGTGAGCACGAGCCCTTTGTGATGAAATGGCATCTGATAAACTCAGTTTAGTGGGTGTACCGAGATAAATTTCAAAGCCGGGTAGCAATCTCTATGATGAAAAAGACTTTTAAAGGCACTGGAGATTTCATTCATGAAAATCTTGGTTTCTGAAGTTTTCTTTGTCTCTATTAATGTGTTTGCCAGCTCAAACCTTTTCATCTTTTCCCATCTAAGATTATAGAGTTTGTTCTTACAGCAGTATAAATCAGGGTATAAAATGACTTTACAGTGAAGGAGCGGAATTGCAATAACATTATAAGTACATTATGTTGGACTCGGCTTACTCAGTTTATACAGTATTTAGAATTTTTTTTTTTTTTTGCGGATAACATTAAAATTATAGATTTTTTATATACATAGATGAAAATGATGCTCTTAGATCTTTTATATAAAAAGAGAAGACCTGACTCACTGACTCATCAACGCCTAGCCTAAACCCTTGGACCTAGAAACCTGAATTGTTGCACAGGTGTTGTTTTTAAGACGTAGACAAGGAATAAGAAAGGATTTTTTGAAATTCCACCCTTAAGGGGGTGAAAAAGGGGTTGTTGTAGGATAGGAGGTTGGGATAGGAGGTAGAGATAGGAGGACGGGATATGAGGTCGGGATTGGAGGTCGAGATAGGAGGTCGACATTGGAGGACGGGATAAGATGTCGGGATAGGAGGTCAGGATAGGAGGTCGGGATAGGAGGTCGAGATAGGAGGTCGAGATAGGAGGACGGGATGGTCGGGAGAGGAGGTTGAGATAGGTCGAGATATGAGGACAGGATAGGAAGACGGGATAGGAGGATGGGATAGGAGGTCGGGATAGGAGGTTGGGATAGGAGGTTGGGATAGGAGGAAGGGATAGGAGGTCGGGATAGGAGGTCAGGTTAGGAGGTCTATAAAGGAGGACGGGATAGGAGGACGGCATATGAGGATGGGATAGGAGGTCAGGATAGGAGATCGGGATAGAAGGATGGGATAGGAGGTTGGGATAGGAGGTTGGGATAGGAGGACGGGATAGGAGGTCAAGATAGGAGGTCAAGATAGGAGGATGGGATAGGAGGTCAGGATAGGAGGACGGGATAGGAGGTCAGGATGGGAAATCAGGATAGAAGGTCGAGATAGGAGGTTGAGATAGGAGGACGGGATATGAGGATGGGATAGGAGGTCTGGATAGGATGTCGGGATAGGAGGTCGGGAAGGTCGGGATAGGAGGTCGAGATAGGTTGAGATAGGAGGATGGGATAGGAGGATAGGATAGGAGGTCGTGATAGGAGGTCGGGAAGGTCGGGATAGGAGGTTGAGATAGGAGGAGGGGATAGGAGGTCAGGATAGGAGGTTGGGATAGGAGGACGGTATAGTAGGTTGGGATAGGAGGTCTGGATAGGAGGTCGGGATAGGAGGTAAAGAAAGGAGGTCGAGATAGGAGGAAGGGATAGGAGAACAGGATAGGAGGTCGGGATAGGAGGTCGGGTTAGGAGGTCGAGATAGGAGGTTGAGATAGGAGGACGGGATATGAGGATGGGATATGAGGATGGGATAGGAGGACGGGATAGTAGGACGTGATAGGAGGTCGAGATAGGAGGTCGAGATAGGAGTACGGGATAGGAGATCGGGATAGGAGATTGGGATAGGAGGACAGGATATGAGGATGGGATAGGAGGTCGGAATAGGAGGTCGGAATAGGAGGTCGAGATAGGAGGTCGGAATAGGAGGTCGAGATAGGAGGTCGAGATAGGAGGTCGAGATAGGAGGACGGGATAGGAGGATGGGATATGATGACTGTTGGCAGTATATAAGCAGCCCGAGAAGGCGGGTTCCCCTGCGCGCAGACTCGGTAAAAGTCCTCAAAGGATGTTGATCTTCAATTCCATGAAACAGCAGATGTAATGTTTCGGGTTGTTTGGATGCCCGTAGACTTTACCCAGAGCGGCCTCATTACTATAGGATCGTAAAAAGTAAATCTATGTTACCCCAAATTTAACGCGAGCAAAGCCGCGGGCAAAAGCTAGTTAAGTAATAATCAAAAATATGATATTTTAGAATAGAATATTTTTTTCAGAATTTGTTTTTCTGAAGTTATGCATTTGTCATGCATAAAATCATAGCCTTAAAGGGGTAATCCAGGAATAGAAACACAGAGTTATCTTCGTCTTAAAAAGGAACCACCCATGTCCTCAGGTTGTGTGTGGTATTGCAACTTGGCTCCATACACGTCAATAGAATAGAGCTATAGTAGAAAGACTACAGCGCTCTCTTAAGGGGTTAAGGATACAAGAACGGTCAAGTACCTTGGCACAGGAAAGTGGTATGACCGAAGACAAGTAATAAGGGCTTACCTCAGTGCAGGCATAGGTCACTCACAAACAAAATAAGGTCAGAAGGTCACATCTAGTGACAGACAGATATAGTCTAGAACAAGTCGAAAACTAGGTAGACCGAACAGAAAAGCATCTTTACAGTAACCTAGGAACTGTTACGCCGAGCGCTCCGGGTCCCCGCTCCTCCCCGGAGCGCTCGCTTCTCTCTCCCCGCGGCAGCGCTCCGGTCACGTCCTCTGACCCGGGGCGCTGCGATTCCGCTGCCAGCCGGGATGCGATTCGCGATGCGGGTAGCGCCCGCTCGCGATGCGCACCCCGGCTCCCCTACCTGACTCGCTCTCCGTCTGTTCTGTCCCGGCGCGCGCGGCCCCGCTCCCTAGGGCGCGCGCGCGCCGGGTCTCTGCGATTTAAAGGGCCACTGCGCCGCTGATTGGCGCAGTGGTTCCAATTAGTGTGTTCACCTGTGCACTTCCCTATATCACCTCACTTCCCCTGCACTCCCTTGCCGGATCTTGTTGCCTTAGTGCCAGTGAAAGCGTTCCTTGTGTGTTCCTTGCCTGTGTTTCCAGACCTTCTGCCGTTGCCCCTGACTACGATCCTTGCTGCCTGCCCCGACCTTCTGCTACGTCCGACCTTGCTTTTGCCTACTCCCTTGTACCGCGCCTATCTTCAGCAGCCAGAGAGGTGAGCCGTTGCTAGTGGATACGACCTGGTCACTACCGCCGCAGCAAGACCATCCCGCTTTGCGGCGGGCTCTGGTGAAAACCAGTAGTGGCTTAGAACCGGTCCACTAGCACGGTCCACGCCAATCCCTCTCTGGCACAGAGGATCCACTACCTGCCAGCCGGCATCGTGACAGTAGATCCGGCCATGGATCCCGCTGAAGTTCCTCTGCCAGTTGTCGCTGACCTCACCACGGTGGTCGCCCAGCAGTCACAGCAGATAGCGCAACAAGGCCAACAGCTGTCTCAACTGACCGTTATGCTACAACAGTTACTACCACAGCTTCAGCAGTCATCTCCTCCGCCAGCTCCTGCACCTCCTCCGCAGCGAGTGGCCGCTCCTGGGATACGCTTATCCTTGCCGGATAAATTTGATGGGGACTCTAAGTTTTGCCGTGGCTTTCTTTCCCAATGTTCCCTGCATCTGGAGATGATGTCGGACCTGTTTCCCACTGAAAGGTCTAAGGTGGCTTTCGTAGTCAGCCTTCTGTCCGGAAAAGCCCTGTCATGGGCCACACCGCTCTGGGACCGCAATGACCCCGTCACTGCCTCTGTACACTCCTTCTTCTCGGAAATCCGAAGTGTCTTTGAGGAACCTGCCCGAGCCTCTTCTGCTGAGACTGCCCTGTTGAACCTGGTCCAGGGTAATTCTTCCGTTGGCGAGTATGCCGTTCAATTCCGTACTCTTGCTTCAGAATTGTCCTGGAATAATGAGGCCCTCTGCGCGACCTTCAAAAAAGGCCTATCCAGCAACATTAAAGATGTTCTGGCCGCACGAGAAATTCCTGCTAATCTACATGAACTCATTCACCTAGCCACTCGCATTGACATGCGTTTTTCCGAAAGGCGTCAGGAACTCCGCCAAGATATGGACTCTGTTCGCACGAGGCGTTTCTTCTCCTCGGCTCCTCTCTCCTCTGGTCCCCTGCAATCTGTTCCTGTGCCTCCCGCCGTGGAGGCTATGCAGGTCGACCGGTCTCGCCTGACACCTCAAGAGAGGACACGACGCCGTATGGAGAACCTCTGCCTGTACTGTGCTAGTACCGAACACTTCCTGAGAGATTGTCCTATCCGTCCTCCCCGCCTGGAAAGACGTACGCTGACTCCGCACAAAGGTGAGACAGTCCTTGATGTCTACTCTGCTTCTCCACGTCTTACTGTGCCTGTGCGGATGTCTGCCTCTGCCTTCTCCTTCTCTACAGTGGCCTTCTTGGACTCTGGATCTGCAGGAAATTTTATTTTGGCCTCCCTCGTCAACAGGTTCAACATCCCGGTGACCAGTCTCGCCAGACCCCTCTACATCAATTGTGTAAATAATGAAAGATTGGACTGTACCATACGTTTCCGCACGGAGCCCCTTCTTATGAGCATCGGATCTCATCATGAGAGGATTGAACTTTTGGTCCTCCCCAATTGCACCTCGGAAATTCTCCTTGGACTTCCCTGGCTTCAACTTCATTCCCCTACCCTGGATTGGTCCACTGGGGAGATCAAGAGTTGGGGGTCCTCTTGTTCCAAGAACTGTCTAAAACCGGTTCCCAGTAACCCTTGCCGTAACTCTGTGGTTCCTCCAGTAACCGGTCTCCCTAAGGCCTATATGGACTTCGCGGATGTTTTCTGCAAAAAACAAGCTGAGACTCTACCTCCTCACAGGCCTTATGATTGCCCTATCGACCTCCTCCCGGGCACTACTCCACCCCGGGGCAGAATTTATCCTCTCTCTGCCCCAGAGACTCTTGCCATGTCCGAATACGTCCAGGAGAATCTAAAAAAGGGCTTTATCCGTAAATCCTCCTCTCCTGCCGGAGCCGGATTTTTCTTTGTGTCCAAAAAAGATGGCTCCCTACGTCCTTGCATTGACTACCGCGGTCTTAATAAAATCACGGTTAAGAACCGCTACCCCTTACCCCTCATCTCTGAACTCTTTGATCGCCTCCAAGGTGCCCACATCTTCACTAAATTGGACTTAAGAGGCGCCTATAACCTCATCCGCATCAGAGAGGGGGACGAGTGGAAAACGGCATTTAACACCAGAGATGGACACTTTGAGTATCTGGTCATGCCCTTTGGACTGTGCAACGCCCCTGCCGTCTTCCAAGACTTTGTCAATGAAATTTTTCGTGATCTGTTATACTCCTGTGTTGTTGTATATCTGGACGATATCCTAATTTTTTCTGCCAATCTAGAAGAACACCGCCAGCATGTCCGTATGGTTCTTCAGAGACTTCGTGACAACCAACTCTATGCCAAAATTGAGAAATGTCTGTTTGAATGCCAATCTCTTCCTTTTCTAGGATATTTGGTCTCTGGCCAGGGACTACAGATGGATCCAGACAAACTCTCTGCCGTCTTAGATTGGCCACGCCCCTCCGGACTCCGTGCTATCCAACGCTTTTTGGGGTTCGCCAATTATTACAGGCAATTTATTCCACATTTTTCTACCATTGTGGCTCCTATCGTGGCTTTAACCAAAAAAAATGCTGATCCCAAGTCCTGGCCTCCTCAAGCAGAAGACGCCTTTAAACGACTCAAGTCTGCCTTTTCTTCAGCTCCCGTCCTCTCCAGACCTGACCCTTCCAAACCCTTCCTATTGGAGGTTGATGCCTCCTCAGTGGGAGCTGGAGCTGTTCTTCTACAAAAAAACTCTTCCGGGCATGCTGTCACTTGTGGTTTTTTCTCTAGGACCTTCTCTCCAGCGGAGAGGAACTACTCCATCGGGGATCGAGAGCTTCTAGCCATTAAATTAGCACTTGAGGAATGGAGGCATCTGCTGGAGGGATCAAGTTCTCCTGTTATTATCTACACCGACCACAAGAACCTCTCCTACCTCCAGTCTGCCCAACGGCTGAATCCTCGCCAGGCCCGGTGGTCTCTGTTCTTTGCCCGATTTAATTTTGAGATTCACTTTCGTCCTGCCGATAAGAACATTAGGGCCGATGCTCTCTCTCGTTCCTCGGATGCCTCAGAAGTTGAACTCTCTCCGCAACACATCATTCCACCTGACTGCCTGATCTCCACTTCTCCTGCCTCCATCAGGCAGACTCCTCCAGGAAAGACCTTTGTTTCTCCTCGCCAACGCCTCGGAATCCTCAAATGGGGTCACTCCTCCCATCTCGCAGGTCATGCGGGTATCAAGAAATCTGTGCAACTCATCTCCCGCTTCTATTGGTGGCCGACTCTGGAGACGGATGTTGTGGACTTTGTGCGAGCCTGCACTATCTGTGCCCGGGATAAGACTCCTCGCCAGAAGCCCGCTGGTTTTCTTCATCCTCTGCCTGTCCCCGAACAGCCTTGGTCTCTGATTGGTATGGATTTTATTACTGATTTACCCCCTTCCCGTGGCAACACTGTTATTTGGGTGGTCGTTGATCGATTCTCCAAAATGGCACATTTCATCCCTCTTCCTGGTCTTCCTTCTGCGCCTCAGTTGGCTAAACAATTTTTTGTACACATTTTTCGTCTTCACGGGTTGCCTACGCAGATTGTCTCGGATAGAGGCGTCCAATTCGTGTCTAAATTCTGGAGGGCTCTCTGTAAACAACTCAAGATTAAATTAAATTTTTCTTCTGCATATCATCCCCAGTCCAATGGACAAGTAGAAAGGATTAACCAGATCTTGGGTGATTATTTGCGACATTTTGTTTCCTCCCGCCAGGATGACTGGGCAGATCTCCTCCCATGGGCCGAATTCTCGTATAACTTCAGGGTCTCTGAGTCTTCCTCCAAATCCCCATTTTTCGTGGTGTACGGCCGTCACCCTCTTCCCCCCCTCCCTACTCCCTTGCCCTCTGGTCTGCCCGCTGTGGATGAAATTTCTCGTGACCTTTCCATCATATGGAGAGAGACCCAAAATTCTCTCTTACAGGCTTCATCACGCATGAAGAAGTTCGCGGATAAGAAAAGAAGAGCTCCCCCCGTTTTTTCCCCTGGAGACAAGGTATGGCTCTCCGCTAAATATGTCCGCTTCCGTGTCCCTAGCTACAAGTTGGGACCACGCTATCTTGGTCCTTTCAAAATTTTGTGTCAAATTAATCCTGTCTCTTATAAACTTCTTCTTCCTCCCTCTCTTCGTATCCCTAATGCCTTTCACGTCTCTCTTCTCAAACCACTCATCCTCAACCGTTTTTCTCCCAAATCTGTTCCTCCCACTCCTGTTTCCGGCTCCTCGGACATCTTCTCGGTCAAAGAAATTTTAGCTGCCAAAAAGGTCAGAGGAAAAAAATTTTTTTTAGTGGACTGGGAGGGTTGTGGTCCTGAAGAGAGATCCTGGGAACCTGAGGACAACATCCTAGACAAAAGTCTGCTCCTCAGGTTCTCAGGCTCTAAGAAGAGGGGGAGACCCAAGGGGGGGGGTACTGTTACGCCGAGCGCTCCGGGTCCCCGCTCCTCCCCGGAGCGCTCGCTTCTCTCTCCCCGCGGCAGCGCTCCGGTCACGTCCTCTGACCCGGGGCGCTGCGATTCCGCTGCCAGCCGGGATGCGATTCGCGATGCGGGTAGCGCCCGCTCGCGATGCGCACCCCGGCTCCCCTACCTGACTCGCTCTCCGTCTGTTCTGTCCCGGCGCGCGCGGCCCCACTCCCTAGGGCGCGCGCGCGCCGGGTCTCTGCGATTTAAAGGGCCACTGCGCCGCTGATTGGCGCAGTGGTTCCAATTAGTGTGTTCACCTGTGCACTTCCCTATATCACCTCACTTCCCCTGCACTCCCTTGCCGGATCTTGTTGCCTTAGTGCCAGTGAAAGCGTTCCTTGTGTGTTCCTTGCCTGTGTTTCCAGACCTTCTGCCGTTGCCCCTGACTACGATCCTTGCTGCCTGCCCCGACCTTCTGCTACGTCCGACCTTGCTTTTGCCTACTCCCTTGTACCGCGCCTATCTTCAGCAGCCAGAGAGGTGAGCCGTTGCTAGTGGATACGACCTGGTCACTACCGCCGCAGCAAGACCATCCCGCTTTGCGGCGGGCTCTGGTGAAAACCAGTAGTGGCTTAGAACCGGTCCACTAGCACGGTCCACGCCAATCCCTCTCTGGCACAGAGGATCCACTACCTGCCAGCCGGCATCGTGACAGGAACCGTGCTGCTCAGGAAGTACATTGGCTTTGGAGAAAGAACTTTAGCACATGTTGGTCCCATAAAATGCTTGTAGTCAGTGTGTGTGCACTAGAATAAGCACTGGAGGTCCCAGGTTGTGGAAGAGAGCAGCAGCACATATAAAACAATGCAGAAAGTCTAGAAGTATGGCAACCAGGTAAAGAGGAGAAGCGGTATAAGCTGTATAAAATAAAAAATGGGAAAGCTTTACTAGACTCTCCTGCGTAACTACTGTAGAAGAACTCGGCCCAAGGGAAAAAAACTTGCTCAGTCTTCCTGTTATGAGAAAACAAAATGCCAAAAGGTAGTTTTTCAAAATTGAAAGGTTAAGGGTTATTCAACTGATAACAATAATGTCTGCGTGTCTGAACTTGGGGGATCTGAGTACTTGGACCCCCTATGATCTTAAGAATGGGGTCCTGAGTCTTACATTCTGGCTGCCACACCATTTATTTTCTGTGGAGCTGCCTTAGATAAGGGGGTGGAATATATTAGCAGCAAGTCAACATTCAGTTGTTCAAAGCAAATTGGGTAAATTGTGGTGGTTCAATGACTAAATCAGAACATTCCTAAAACAGCAGGTTCTGGGGGATGATACCAGTATGCAATGGTGAATACTAACCAAAAGTAGTATAAGGAAGGGAAATGGGTGCCTAAGGCTCAACAATGTATAAAGGGAGAGAATTCTACTCCACCTCTCAACCAATAGGACTAACTTTTAACGTTTTGGAACTGTTGCTAACATTCTTGTTCCAGATACCATAGGACACGTCTAGTGGTTTTGTAGCGTCCATACCCTGATGAATCAGAACTGTTATGGTGGCTGGAAGGAAATCTACGCAATATTAGGAAGGTGAAATTAAATGGCTATTACCATCTCATAAAGTGATGATATATGACCAGGACTGGGATATGTGATAGGGGGCAGCATGATTTCTTGGACCACCACCAATCCTGTGAATGAAGGGTCCTCACAATGGTTAAGCACTATGGGGGGTATTTGTCAATTTTGCCTGTTGACAGTTTCTTTTTACCCTTTTTCTTTCACTTTGGTTTTCGTGGACATGCACCAAATTTATCATTTGGTGCACGTTGTTAGTAATTTTGGCTCAAATGTTGAAATCAGCTGTTCACAGCGCCTTTTACCCAGAACTTACCGCCACAGAGGACGCGTATTTTACCCTGTAGAGCAGCCATTTCGGAGTCCCTCCTGCAGTATATCAGCAAGCGACATGAGTTATTTTCTTTTGTGGGGTTTATAGCCACCATGTGAAATGGATTTTATTTTCAACTTTTTTGTTTTTTTTGTTTTGTTACTTTAGTGCAGTGGTCTTCAACCTGCGGACCTCCAGATGTTGCAAAACTACAATTCCCAGCATGCCCGGACAGCCGTTGGCGGTCCGGGCATGCTGGGAGTTGTAGTTTTGCAACATCTGGAGGTCCGCAGGTTGGAGACCACTGCTTTAGTGCTTACCTTTCCTGAACCTGTGTGGCCATGTCCAATGCTGACTCAACGGAGGGTGAAGGTTCCTCAGAGACAACTATGTCGCAGCATAGTATTGAGCAGCCCTGGAGGCGTCGCTGCTTTCACAAAAACATTTTTTTAATGTATTTTGACGCCTTTACATTCTCTGACATTGCTAAGTGTGTTTTCCATGTGCAAAATTTCTTGGCGGGGATTTGCGCCAAAAAAATGAGATTTGCGCCAAAATTGCGTCAAAGATCGATTGCCGCAAATGATGAATTGCTGACTAAAGTTAAAATCACACACAGGACCATGTGATTTTGAGAAAGTTGTAAAAATGACAGTGGAGAAGATGCGCCAAAAAAGACACTGCGCCAGAGTATTGCGCCAAAGTTACATGAAAAAAAGCACATAAATCATTTGATAAATAGCCAAATATGTCCCCTTTCTTCACATATACACTCCTGTGCACAGAACTTCAGTAGGTCCTATTTTCCTATCATCGTACATGAAAAAGGGGACGGAGCAAAAAAACAGCTGCAGCAATTTCATTCGCAGGGGTTGATGGGGTCCCAGAGGTTGGGTCCCTATCAATCATAAAGTGTTGGTCAATATCTCATAGCTATTATATTTATACTAATATTTTACAAAATGAGAATACCACTTTTATGTAATGGCTGATTGATGTATATCAGACTCTATAATATGATGTATGCTTTTAAGACATTTTAAGTCACTATTACTATACCAGGGAAAAAGTAGAACTTTTTAAGTGGGGCTGTAACTTTAACACACAGGCCCCTATTACATCCATTGTCCAAAACCTGCATTCTAAAGGAATGATAACATGCCTTCATTGCTGAAGTTGTCATATCTTTTGGCAGGCCTTTCATCATTCTCCCTGCTCAATTTGTCAAATAGCTGTACTGTCGCTCTGCGAAATGAGGCTGCATATTATACTCTGCTATTAGTGAAATTGATAACTATGTAAAAATAGAATAGAAAACTTCCAAATTAAATAGAGTACTTAAAAAAGTATGCACCGCTGTTAGTAAGATGTCTATTGGCCAAACTAGTAAATATAATAGGAATATAGAAGAATTCTTGCAACATGCGACATGAATGAATTAAAAGCCTTATTGTCAGTGTATTAAAAACATTTGCGAAGTAATATATCAGAAATGCATTTACTATGGAGCCAGGAAGGCACAGAGCAAGGGCAGTGCCATTCAGGAGGTCACTGATGAAATGGTTAATTGTTAATGTTGTAGGGCAGTGTTCCGAAGCTATGTTGCAAGTTCACATAGAATGCATTGAATCTATCATCAATTTTGCTAAGCTCAAAATTAAGGCAATGTTGATGCCGAGAAGGTTGTTGTGCTTAACAGGGACTGGAGAACTAAAGAACTATTGAAGTCTGATATGTCTTAAAGGGGTACTCCACTGGAAACATTTTTTTTTTTTTTAAATCAACTGTTGCCAGAAAGTTAAACAAATTTGTAAATGACTTCAATTAAAAAATCTTAACCCTTCCGTACTTATTGGCTGCTGTATGTTCCAGAGGAAGTTCTTTTCTTTTTGAGTTTCCTTTCTGACTGACCTCAGTGCTCTCTGCTGACACCTCTGTCCATTTTAGCAACACATAGGATTAAAAAAGAAAAGAACTTCCTGTGGAGCATACAGCAGCTGATAAGTACTGGAAGGATTAAGATTTTTAAATAGAAGTAATTTACAAATCTGCTTACATTTCTGGCACCAGTTGATTTAAAATGTTTTCCAGGAGAATACCACTTTAAGACGGTCAAGTCTAAGTTTACATTGTCTAAGAATGACACAGTTTTAGTAAATCTGTGCCAATATTTCATTAATAAATGGTGCTATTTCTCAAAGTATACATTTGACGGCCTCAAAAATAGAATCTAATTTACAAGGATAATTCTTTTCTTTTTGAATTTCCTTTCTGTCTGACCACAGTGCTCTCTGCTGAAACCTCTGTCCATTTTAGGAACTGTCCGGAGCAGGAGAGGTTTGCTATGGGGATTTGCTCCAACTCTGGACAGCTCCTAAAATGGACATACAGAAAGGAAAGTAAAAAAGAAAAAACTTCCTCTGGAACATACAGCAGCTGACAAGTAGAGATTAGCGGCATAGGTAATTTGCGATATTTCGGGGATATTTGGATGAATATTTGTCCTATCTTCACGATTTTCGCATATTCATTCACTTTTTTTTCATGCGAAATTCGTAATAAAATTTGCAACATTCGCATGCGCTATTATATCTTTCGACTATCTACTTTCCTATTGGCTGCTAGGGATGTTGCTAGCCTCTGACAACTATATTTGCATCCTTCTCATTGGCCCACCAAACTTAAAGTATTTGCATATTTTTCCCATAAAATTCGCATTCGCATATTCGCCTTCTTTGGACCACAAGCTGGATGCAGGGAGGGATGATCACTTTTTATTTAAACAGTACACATCATCGTGATGTGCATTGTGAAAAAAAGAAGAAAAAAAAAAGAACATTCATCATAACGAATATAATTTGTGATATTCCAAAAATTAGCTAAATCGTGCCGATATCCGCGAAAAAAATTCACTATTCGAATATTCACGCTCAACACTACTGAGTACTGGAAGGGTTAAGATTTTTTTATTTAATTAATTTATAAATTTCTTTAACTTTCTGGCACCAGTTTATTTAAAAAAAAATGTTTTCCAATGGAGTACCCCTTTAAGAAAGCATCACATTTATTACAGTTGCTCAAGACCTTGACTAAATCTCTGCAAATGTTTCGACTGTCTAGTCTAAGTTTGGATCAGCTATTACTTGGCTTCCACTGTGCCAGAATCTTGCACCAAAATGTGGAGCATCAGTTTAAAGTCACAATCCCTTTTGCCAAAACCATAACCCCTTTTGATGAAGTCATGCCTACTTTGTCAGGCACAATGATAGAGCGTCTAAAACACATAATAAATGTGGCACAGAGCAGAAGAGAGCATGCTTGAGCAGTACAGAGAGAGAATGACAAAGGTTAGCAAATAGCTGCAACATTGCAAGTTGGAAAACCAATAAAAAAAAACAGCTTTTGACACAGAGGGGTTTATTTACTAACGTGATCCCGACTCTTTTTTGTCGGGTTTTGCACCCAAATTGTGTCGCACATTCCATGCAACAAAATTTGCGACCAAAAAAACCAAAACCCTGCATTTTACAAGAAAACCCCCAAAAGGGGGTGTGGCCACGGGAGAAAGTGGTCGTGTTCCAGACCAAAAGGGGCGTGTCGCTGACAGTTTTGAAAAATCCCAACATATTTACAAAGGTTTCCACAGAAAATGTGGTGGATTTGAGCTGAGGAAAACCCGACAGATCAAAACAGTGGTAAAAAAAAGCAAAACGTAGGGAAAAGTGCAAAATGTAGGAAAACCTTAGTAAATACCGTATTTTTCGCCGTATAAGACACACGCGTCTTATACGGCAAATACACATTAAAAACCGGTCCTATCAGGTCGGTCCCTGCAGCCATCAACGGCCAGGACCCGCGGCTAATACAGGACATCACCGATCGTGGTGATGCCCTGTATTAACCCTTCAGATGGGGAAATCAAAGCTAGCTACAGCTATATTGCCAACTACATGTTGATTTTATGCTCTTCAACTGAATGTTTGCTACCTATATGTGGTATATTTAGGTTGATTGCCACAACCATGAGCTCCAGTTAGATTATTGTTGAGTAGACAACCGATTTGGTTTATTGCACAATATTCTGAAAATGCAGCATTGTAATACCTGCAGCTAGGAAAGAGAGAGATAGTAGGAGAAGAACTAACTGCAGTGTAATGGACAAGCCAAACAAACAGGGGTGTTTGATATCGGGTTCATGATGATGTCTTTATGTTAAAGTGCCATTCCTGCCCCAATACGCTTATCCACTATCTTATGGAGAAGTGTTTGAGGGCTGGAGTACCCCTTAATAAAGTTAACGGCCCCAATACAGAAACTAGCAAGGTGAAGAGAAAATCCCCCGATCAGGATAGGATATTATTAGAAAGAAGATAAACCCTGTTATGGCATAGGGTCAGATTGCGATAAATAGTCAAATTTTTTCATGTTCATCTGAGGGAAAAATTGTGAAGGAGAATAAGGTCAAAGGTGACTCCATAAGACTTATATAAAGTGCTAAAAGATACAGAGATCTCCAAGGTTTATGCCAGATAAGGAAAATGGGCATTTGCAATCGTGTCCAAATGCGAAGGCAAGGTGGGGCGAGGAGGAAGAGGGTTTGTGAAGAGGAAGATGGGAAAAAAATCTCTTAGATGAATAGTTTAACTCTGTCGTTAATTGGTAAAGGAGACCTATGGGCCCTATTACATTGGGGCCTTTATGATGTTACATGTAGCCCAACACTTTTCCTGCAATAAGCGCAAGGATAGAGGCAGATACTGTTGAAATTTAACAAAAGCATTAGAACCTCTAGGAAAAGGGTTTAGGTGGGAGATTTATCAAAATCTGTGCATAGAAAATGTGGTGCAGATGCCTATAGAACCAATGAGATTGCTTCATTTTTTTAAATTAACCCCTTAAGGACCGGGGTTTTTCCATTTTTGCATTTTCTTTTTGTGCTCCTTGCCTTTAAGAAATCATAACTCTTTCAATTTTGCACCTAAAAATCCATATGATTGCTTATTGTTTGCGCCACCAATTCTACTTTGTAATGACGTCAGTCATTTTGCCCAAAAATCTACGGTGAAACGGAAAAGAAAATCCTTGTGCGATAAAATTGAAAAAAATACGCCGTTTTGTAAATTTTGGGGGCTTCCGTTTCTACGTCCTGTAAGCTGTTCGGGATGCTGCGATTTCGCCGTGGCTATCCCGAACAGCCCACTGAGTTAACCGGCAGCTTTCACTTTCGCTTTTAGCCGCGCGGCTCAGCTCTGAGCGCGTGGTTAAAGGGTTAATAGCGCGCGGTGCCGCGATCGGTGCTGCGCGCTATTAGCGGCGGGTCCCGGCTTCACTATGACGCCGGGCCCGCCGTGATGTGATGCGGGGTTACCGTGTAACCCCGCATTATATCACAGAAGCAGGACCAAGGACGTACCAGTACGTCCTTGGTCCTTAAGGAGTTAAAGAGGTAATTTGGTTGCTATGGGCTCTGCACAGGTTTTAATTCACAGACCCCTTCCCTCTAGGTCTTTTACAATGACATAATTTGCTACACTAACTGCTCTTGTTAACATCCTGATAGAAGGTCAATTGTTTATAAAGTTTAAATCATAAATTGGGCACAGTTTGCATAAAAAATAGGCCGCAATTTTTCGGTCCTTGTCTACTAGAAAAATCTCCATATAGATAGAAAAATTACCTGAATTCCTCCGGTCTGAACCCAGATCACGTGGGCTTTTATTAATGGTTCAACAAGCAAACCTTTAGTAACAACTGCCCAACCAGGAAACCCTGATCCAACAACATGGTGGCAAATTTGCTGATCCTTACCAGCTCATGAAGCACGTTGCGCTGTTATCCTTAGGACAACTGAGTTTGTTGATAACAAAATATTGGATCATTTTATTTTTGCCCAGGAATTAGCCCAATTCAATGCGGAGGAGATATATATATTGTAATGACTCGCTCTTGCAAATAGGTGCGGTTGCCGTTTAGAGGCAAGGAAACAGTACTTTTCAAATCAAAGTTCAGTGTTTTATTCACACTTGACACACAGCAAACAGTCTTGAAATGCAGAACAAAGGAAAATGTAACAAAATTCCACTTGTATTCCTTAGGTGTTTGTTCACACCTGAGTTCGTGCCATGCGGCACCAAGCAAGTCTTTTCCAGGCCTCCAGGCAGGCTGTACACCAGCTTCCAACCTTAGAGCAAATGGAGGGATTTTTGTACAAAATCAGTATTATAAAATCTCCCTATTTGGCCACCTATAACTTTTTCATTTTTCCATATATGGGGCGGTATGGGGGCTCCTTTTTTGTGCTGTCATCTGTACTTTTTATTGAGGCAACATTTGCATATGTAAAACTTTTAAATCACTTTTTATTAATTTTTTGGAATAAAATGTGACAAAAAAGCAGCATTTTTGGACTTTTATTTTTTACGTTCACTGTACGGGATCATTAACATTATATTTTGATCATTCGGACATTTACGCATGCGGTGATTCCAAATATGTTTATTTAAAAAAAATTACACTTTTTGGGGGTAAAATGGGAAAAACAAAAAAAAAATTTATTGGGGGGAGGGGATTTTTCACTTTTGTTTTACTTTTTATTTTAAAATGTTTCAACTTTTTTTTACACTTTTTATGTCCCCATAAAATCAGTTGATTGCTAATATTGTTCAATTCTATGCATAGGGCACAGCACTGATCAATATTATTGGCAATCTTCTGCTCTGGTCTGCTCGATCTCAGACCAGAGAAGGAGATGCCGGGAGATGGCTGGAGGCAGGAGAGGGGACCACTGGCCGACATTACAGATGATCGGATCCCCACGCCAGTGCTGCGGGCGATCCGATCATCTATTTTAACATGCGCATTGCCGCAGATGCCGTGATCTGTATTGATCACGACATCTGAGGGATTAATGGGGGATATCCGCGTGAGTATGGCGAGTGATCACAGAGTGTGACCTGCAGAGTATGACGCGAGCGCCGCTCCAATGCTCGTGGTCATACACAGGACATAAATGTACATCCTAGTGTGCTTAGTACCGCCGCACCAGGATGTACATTTTCGTACGTGGTGATTAAGGGGTTTAAAAAAAAACAATTTTATGTAGATAACATATAACCCCTTAAGGACGCAGGGCGTAAATGTACGTCCTGGTGAGGTGGTACTTAACGCACCAGGACGTACATTTACGTCCTAAGCATAACCGCGGGCATCGGAGCGATGCCCGTGTCATGCGTGGCTGATCCCGGCTGCTGATCGCAGTTCGTGATTTAAATGAACGATCGGATCGCCCGCAGCGCTGCTGCGGGGATCCGATCATTCAGAACGCCGGACGGAGGTCCCCTTTCCTTCCTCCGTCCGGCTCCCGGCGTCTCCTGCTCTGGTCTGAGATCGAGCAGACCAGAGCAAGAGATGACTGATAATACTGATCTGTTCTATGTCCTATACATAGAACAGATCAGTATTAGCAATCATGGTATTGCTATGAATAGTCCCCTATGGGGACTATTCAAGTGTAAAAAAAATGTAAAAAAATGTAAAAGTAAAAGTAAAAAAAAAGTGAAAAATCCCCTCCCCCAATAAAAAAGTAAAACGTCCGTTTTTTCCTATTTTACCCCCAAAAAGCGTAAAAAACATTTTTTATAGACATATTTGGTATTGCCGCGTGCGTAAATGTCCGAAATATTAAAATAAAATGTTAATGATCCCGTACGGTGAACGGCGTGAACGAAAAAAAATTAAAAAAAGTCCAAAATTCCTACTTTTTTAATACATTTTATTAAAAAAAATTATAAAAAATGTATTAAAAGTTTTTTATATGCAAATGTGGTATCATAAAAAAGTAAAGATCATGGCGCAAAAAATGAGCCCCCATACTGCCACTTATACGGAAAAATAAAAAAGTTAGAGGTCATCAAAATAAAGGGATTATAAACGTACTAATTTGGTTAAAAAAGTTTGTGATTTTTTTTAAGCGCAACAATAATATAAAAGTATGTAATAATGGGTATCATTTTAATCGTATTGACCCTCAGAATAGAGAACACATGTCATTTTTACCATAAATTGTACGGCGTGAAAACGAAACCTTCCAAAATTAGCAAAATTGCGTTTTTCGTTTTAATTTCCCCACAACATTTTATGATATAATGAGTGATGTCATTACAAAGGACAACTGGTCGCGCAAAAAACAAGCCCTCATACTAGTCTGTGGATGAAAATATAAAAGAGTTATGATTTTTAGAAGGCGAGGAGGAAAAAATGAAAACGTAAAAATTTAATTGTCTGAGTCCTTAAGGCCAAAATGGGCTGAGTCCTTAAGGGGATAAACAACAAATGAACTGGTCATATTATAAAGGGCATTTGTCCAGTTACAGGCAATAACAGGTGGCAAATACTCAGTTGAAGAGCATAAAATCAACATGTAGCTACACTGGATACTGCTAGACTGGCAATATAGCTGTAGCTAGCATCATCAATACCTAACTTTACTTTACTAATCTCCTGTTACCATATCAGCACACTTGCTTTCACTTGAAAAAATTGGCCAAATGGCAACTGTCCCCAACTACACAAAAGTACAAAAACAAAGCAAAACAGATATAGAACAAAGAGTTACCACCTTCTCCCAACAGAGCTGTATGATCACCACCTGTATATCCCCCAGTTCCAGACAGCAGCGATCCTGAAGAGAAGGAAGCGCCATCATAGACCTCTGTAAATTTATGGATTTTTGGTAAATTAGGGAAACAACCTTTTTTTTGTCTACTGTATTATACATATTACTGATGTCCCTGTCCTCGGCTCCTCTCTGACGCCTGCAATTATTCATGGTAGCACATCTAAATACCCCCCCCCCCCCAAAAAAAAAAGATTTAAAAAAAATAGGACTTAAAAATGTAAAGTGAAAATAAAAAAAAATATCATTTAGAATGAAAACTAGAAAAAAAATTATGAAATGCACTTCTCAATCATTTTTAATATTAAGCGCCCACTTCCCTTGTATAACACGGGGCCACGGCGGGATCCGTGGCTAATAGCGTGCGGCACTGATCGCAGTGCTGTGCGCTATTAACCCTTTAGATGTGGCATTCAAAGTTGAACGCCGCGTCTAAAGTGAAAGTAAACTAATTCCGGTTATCTCAGGGGGCTGTTCGGGATCGCCGTGAAATCGCGGCATCCCGAACAGTTGTACGACAGCAGGCATGAGCAGTCAAGTGGCAGAATCATTGATCAATGGTTTCCTATGAGAAACCATTGATCAATGTAAAAGATCAGTGTATGCCTATGGGAGCTATAACATTGCAAAAAAAAGTTAATAAAGATCATTTAACTCCTTCCCAAATAAAAGTTTGAATCACCCACCTTTTCCCATTTAAAAAAAAGTGTAAAAAAGTATAAAAATAAACATATGTCATATCGCCGCGTGCGGAAATGTCCAAATTATAAAAATATATAGTTAATTAAACCGCACGGTCAATGGCGTATGCGTAAAAAACAAATCCAAAGTCCAAAATAGTGTATTTTTGTTCACTTTCTATATCAGGAAAAAATTTATAAAAGCGATCAAAAAGTCCAATCAATACAAAAATGGTACCGCTAAAAACTTCAGCTCACATCACAATAAATGAGCTCTCATACCGCCCCATACACGGAAAAATAAAAAAGTTATAGGGGTCAGAAAATGACAATTTTAAACGTATACATTTTCCTGCATGTAGTTAGGATTTTTTCCAAAAGTATGACAAAATCAAAGTTATATAAGTAGGGTATCATTTTAACCGTATGGACCTACAGAATAAAGAGAAGGTGTCATTTGTACCTAAAAATGTACTGCGTAGAAACAGAAGCCCCCAAAATTACAAAATGGCATTTTTTCTTCAATTTTGTCGCACAATGATTTATTTTTCTGTTTTGTTGTAGATTTTGGGGTAAAATGACTGATGTCATTACAAAGTAGAATTGGTGGCGCAAAAAATAAGCCATCATATAGATTTTTAGGTGCAAAATTGAAAGGGTTATGATTTTTTAAAGGTAAGGAGGAAAAATCAAAAGTGCAAAAAGCGGAAAAACCCTCCCCAAGGGGTTAAACAGGGATCAATTTATGTGGGAGGGCAGAAACCTAAAAATGTAGCTGACAATAATAAAAATGTAGAAAGGGACCATTTAAATATAAAAATAATATATTTTTTATAATTATTTTTTTTGTTTTTTTATTAGCAATGAATTTTAATATTGTGTTTAATAAAGTGTGTGTTTCACTTTTTAGTCTCTATTTTTTTTAAATTTTAGGTAGTACTACTACTCCCAGCATGGAACAGACTGTTGCATGATGGGAGCTGTAGTACCTGTACTAATAGACAGATTGCCCACGATGCAATTGTCCTTTCTCCTGCGCTCGCATCTTTGCACTATACTCCGGCTGGCCAGTGATGTGAATAGAATTCACATCACTTATTCATGTTTCCCACAGAGAGCTGTGATTGGCCAGATGGTTCCAGCCAATCACAGCTCTCTGCGGGAAATATGAATAATAGGTATATATAAGGCATATACTCATACTACAGAGGGGACCAAAGAAGAGCGACCGCATCTATACATTATACAGGATGATCGCGTTGGGTGTCAGAACTTACACCTGCTGCGATCTGTCTATTAGTGCAGGTACTACAGCTCCCAGCATGGAGCAGAGTGTACTCCATTTTGGGAGTAGTACCTGCAGTTGAGGACAGAACACAGCAGGTGCGATCGTCCTATCTATTGCAGAGAGGTGAGCGCAGGAGAAAGCCACACGCATCTATACATTATACAGGATGATCACAGGGGTGTCTCTAATGAAGAAATTCTTATTTTAAATCGAGTCGAAGTTCGGATTCGGTCTGAATCAAATTTTTCATGAAATTTGGAAGGAATTTGACTTCCTCCGATTCGATTCGCTCATCTCTAGTTACAATCAATAATGGGACAAGCTACAAGTCCTTGTTGTTGGGAAAATTTATTTTGACTTAATCAAATTTCCTCTTTTCTAATAAAAATATGAAGCCTTTGGAATAAAGCCAACATACATCTAAAACACAGCTCCAAGATATTGTACACACTGTGTACAATTAATCCACACTGGAATTTTCTTCCAGCTAGACAAAATGTTCACTTTGCAACATTTTTTTTCCAGCCTTTTATGCTCGGATGCCTAATTTGATTTCTCCATCGTTTTAAAATGAATGGATTTATTGTGTTCCTCTTTATTTTTCATCCGACTTTTTTGAACTAGGAAAGACATATTGTATTACTCATTGATTATATTTCAACAGACACTTTACTATTTATTTATAAAATCCATAAACGGAATTGTGATTATTTCAAACTGGGTCGTAAATGCAACAAAATATTACTTTCTAATAATAACTATGATATCATGCTGTGCTTGTGAGATGGGTCAGTAAAATTTCTGGAAATGATATTCAACCTTGAAATCACATAGCTCTTGCCCTTCGTTGCGTACTCATGCAAGTCACGTGTCAGCTTGGATTTATTCCGCACGTTCATGTAGAAGGTACATTAATCATGACATTGTCCCTTTAATTTGGTGTCAAATTACTTCAGTTTTTCGTTTCAGGTAGCATACTAATGCATTGCACTAGGCGAGTAACAACAAGATATTCTAAAATAAATTCAGAAATGGATTTACTGATATCCTACCCCCTTTTACTTGATTTAGGAAATAGAAATATAATGACGGTAACTTATATATTTCAAGTGATCACCATTTAGACTCTTCAATAAGCTAAAGGAAAAGTAGTTTTCTGATAGTACAAAAATACTGAATAAAAAGAAAATGTATTTTGATTACTAGACTATGCAAAGCAGCTCAATCACACCACCTTTTCAGGAAGCATTCCCGTAATGTCAGTATTTCTCTCCTACTCCAGAGTTTTAGAAACTGACAAGGATATAACTAAGCCAGAAAACTCTCCAGAAGGAGAGAGGACCCATCTGCGGCAGATGTTTTGGGGAGATTACTTCTCGTCAGTAGAGAGACGAATGTGCTGGTTTCGCTGGTGAGAGGCCTGATGACATGAGCCAAATGGGTAAAATTTCTTCTTGAGGAGACCACCAGAACGGTGTGTGCAAATTTGCAGGCCATAAGCACTGTACTGGGAATACCAGTGTTTCCCTCAGACTCCAGAGTTTAAGAAACTTACTATGAAATGTTATCAAGCCATAAATCTCTCCATCTGCAGACTGCTGTTTCCCCTCAATACAGATCAAGGTGTTGGCTTGGCTGGTGAGTGGCCTGCTGAACTGGGCCAAGGGGGTAAGATTTCTTCTTCAGTAGAACCCCATGAGTGGAGATTTGTAGGCCATTAGCACTCCACTGTGAATTCAGGGAATACCTACTTCCCCTTTGATCCATTATTAGACTGAAAGAAGATGATAATGTTTCTAGTTCGTAAGGACTCAAATGGTAACAGTAGACAATGTGTTTCTTAAATCAACACACAGTTTAATTGAGGCATTTTGGCCTCTGCTACTCTTGGCCAAACCACATATCTAATGACCCAAATTGACAACTGTATATATAGTATATAGTATTAAAGGGGTACTCCGGTGGAAAACTTTTTATTTTTTTTAAATCAACTGGTGCCAGAAAGTTAAACAGATTTGTAAATTACTTCTATTAAAAAATCTTAATCCTTCCAGTACTTATTACCTGCTGAATACTATATAGGATTTTTTTCTTTTTGGAACACAGAGCCCTCTGCTGAATCACAAGCACAGTGCTCTCTGTTGACATCTCTGTCCATTTTAAGAACTGAGTAGGAGAAAATCCCCACAGCAAACATATGCTGCTCTCGACAGTTCCTAAAATGGACAGAGATGTAAGCAGAGAGCACTGTGCTCATGATGTCAGCAGAGAGCACTGTGGTCCAAAAAGAAAATAATTTCCTCTGTAGTATTCAACAGCTCATAAGTACTGGAAGGATTAAGATTTTTTAATAGAAGTAATTTACAAATCTGTTTAACTTTCTGGCACCAGTTGATTTAAAAAAAAAAAAAAGTTTTCCACCGGAGTACCCCTGTAACATAACCTGCTGTGCTGTACGGTGATTAGCACGCTTCACACCAGTCCCTATCTTCAAAGGGACTCTCAATCTAATTTCCCTATTTAACACAGACACATTAATGTCAAATATTTTAGGAAGTCAATTTACCTTTCAATATATCTTTGGAGTGTCAAAGAGTGTCCCCGGTAATTAGTGGTGTACCCCAAGGTTCAGTACTGGGCCCGCTGTTGTTTAATTTATTTATCAATGATATAGAGGATGGTATTAACAGCTCTGTTTCTATCTTTGCAGATGACATCAAGCTTTGTAGCACGGTACAGTCTATAGAGGATGTGCATAAGTTACAAGATGACTTGGATAGACTAAGTGTCTGGGCATCCACTTGGCAAATGAGGTTCAATGTGGATAAATGTAAAGTTATGCATCTGGGTACTAATAACCTGCATGCATCGTATGTCTTAGGGGGGATTAAACTGTCAGAGTCACTGGTAGAGAAGGATCTGGGTGTACTTGTAGATCACAGACTACAGAATAGCATGCAATGTCAGGCTGCTGCTTCCAAAGCCGGCAGGATATTGTCATGTATCAAAAGAGGCATGGACTCAAGGGACAGGGACATAATACTCCCCCTTTATAAAGCATTGGTACGGCCTCACCTGGAATATGCTGTTCAGTTTTGGTCGCCTGTACATAAAAGGGACACTGTGGAGCTGGAAAGGGTGCAGAGACGCGTGACTAAACTAATATGGGGCATGGAACATCTTAGCTATGAGGAGCGATTAAATGAGTTACAATTGTTTAGTCTTGAGAAGAGATGTTTAAGGGGGGATATGATAAACGTATATAAGTATATTAATGGCCCATACAAAAAATATGGAGAAAAACTGTTCCAGGTTAAACCCCCCCAAAGGACGAGGGGGCACTCCCTCCGTCTGGAGAAGAAAAAGTTTAGTCTCAAGGGGCGACACGCCTTCTTTACCATGAGAACTGTGAACTTATGGAACAGTCTGCCTTAGGAACTGGTCACAGCAGGAAAATTTAACAGCTTTAAAACAAGATTAGATACATTCCTGGAACAAAATAACATTAATGCTTATGAAGAAATATAAAACCCATTTAAACCCAGAAAAAACATTCAAATTCCATGCAGATATGGGAATGCTGCAAGTCAAAAAAGCAAGCCACTGAGCCAACACATCTCATTTTATTGAACAGTGAAGAGATAAAGCAGCACTCACGGATACTTGCAGGGGGTCTTTAATGTGAGGAGTAGTAACAGAAGGGCAGCGGGAAGCTGAAGCGTTAAACAGACAAGAGCGACACAGTGTTTCACCAGCGGCTTCTTCCGGCTCTAACAGCCGCCGGTGAAACACTATGTCTCTCTTGTCTGTTTAACGCTCCAGCTTCATGCTGCCCTTCTGTTACTACTCCTCGCATTAAAGACCCTCTGCAAGTATCCGTGAGTGCTGCTTTATCTCTCCACTGTGATAGGATATCTTATCCACAATCCTTTGTATAGGGGATAAGATGTCTAGAGGCGGAGTACTCCTTTGACAAAGTTTACAATGCAGTTTGAGCAGATCTGTCAGCTTTTAAACAGAGTATACAAATAGAAGGTTGCAGCAGCACTCTTGATCAAAAAAGGCTTGAGGCTCTAAGTACACTTTTTGATCAAAAGGTGTCCCCATCCACCAAGTAGAGGTGGCTTAATTTTGGATGGGACCCTAACATGCTTACTCTACTCACCTCTGTTGGGCATAAAGCCTCTGACTGGGTGACATGCAGGATCCACTATCAACTCAAAAACCTCCTGTGAACATGGAGGGGTCAACAGCTAAAGAGAGTACCACTCCCCCTCACTTGCATTGAAGGAAAACAGGGTTCTAAAAATGCATGACTAAATAAGGCTAGTCATCAGTTAAAACTATAGTCCTTCCTAGCTCCAATATATAAACATTTATTTTAATATGAAAATGAGATATAAGATGATAGATAAATAGATAGATAGATAGATAGATAGATAGATTAACTTATTAGATCTTCTAGGCAAAATGCATATGTCTTAAAATGTCACTTAGAATCCTAATATTTTAGTTGTACCATTGGTTAAAATCATAATGATATTTTTAAAGGAATTCTAATCACAACAATATATTTAACTCACACATTGTTGGAGAATCTTTTAGCGTATCATTTGTTGTGTAGGAAAGCATCATGCATGTTAATATACAGTAAAGCTGCTTACTGTGATATTCTGCATGCTTCAGTCCATGGTAATAACCAAGAGTAAATATTAGCTCACATTTGTAATGTCTTGTTGCAGCCTCTCTCTGTTAAAGTGAGCAAAACAGAATATTTATTTTACTTAGTGCAAAGATATTGAAATCACTAACCTGTGGGTGAATTTCCTTTGTTCCAGTGCTCACAATTTATATTCTCTCTCTGTATGGTAGTATTTGGCAATTATGTTTTAACATAAATAGGCACACAGATACAATGATTATAAATAGTACAGCCATAGCTCATTGATTCCATACTAGACAAGCATTAGGAGTAATGATTCCATCACTAGAACAGCAGATAAAGGTTCTCTTTCAGTTCATATTTGCTAATGAAAAGCAGAGGGTAGCCATGTTTAGTAAATGACCTTCAGAAACAGAAGGCACCTAGATATTATACTGATGCTGCTGAGATATGTATACAATGTCCAAGAGATTAAAAAAAAAAAAAGTTATATGGATAGATGAAAGATATAAGAAAAAGATAAAAATACTTGTCATTTCAAAAAGATTTTTGAAATTCTTCCGCTAAAAAACAGAAACCAAGGTGCCCACTGACGCTTTTGACCGCCAAGGGATCAGACAGTTGAATAAATGTTTGTATGTTATTTGGCCCGCTTATTAAAATGAGTAGACATCTCCTTTAGAGGGGAACGCCGAAACAGAACATCTCACCTCAGTAATCCATGCATGGAATGGAAAGCTCTCTGTGCCTTAGGAGAGTTGGGTGGTGGACAGGAGATTGTTGGGGGTTTCAGTGGTCTAAAGCAGCTCAAAATTGTCCCCCCCCCCCCCCCCCCAAAAAAAAAAAAAAAACATATAGAAAAAAAACAGGCCATATTTTTCTACTGGCTTCTATTAAATCCAATAGGAAAAAGGCTCCTTGTTCACACATAGGTTAATTTTATGATTGCATGGCTGTTCGTGTGCACATATTTTTGACACACAATTATGGACATGTCTTAAGATGTCCCAAAACATACCAACAGAAAATAGTCATTTTGGGGGCTATACATTTTCAGACGTGATTATGTTGCAGGGGCTGTGAAGTTAGTGTAGTTCATAATATAGTGTCTGTACCTGTTGTGACGGGGGTCTCGCAATTCTTCTGTGATTTTCGCCCCAATATTTATTTTTTCCAGCATACAAAATTACCCAGGTAGTGTGGCCGAGACAAGACATCACTGGTCAGGTGTGCAAAGGGAGCCTGTCCTGTTTCAATGGGTGGAGTGACCGCGGGGTGGGAGAGAGATCCTTTTGCAACAGCTGTTAGAAAACACTGGTCTTTTAAATGGAATGCAGCTAATTTGTGTTTTGTGTGGGCGGGGTGGCTGATGTGTGGGAGGGAGGAAAGTGATCTTACACTTACAAACAAGGAACTATGGGATGTGTACTTTAAGAGAACGAACTCCAACAGGAAATAACCAGTTCACAAAAACATAGCAACAGCGTTATGGTAATCTCACATCATAGCCATTTAGCTCCAAGGCAAGCACATATCGTTCTTAAGCATGTCCATTACTGTCTGGCAGGTAAAACTAAAATCCTGTTGTGGTGGTTAACCCCTTGGTGGTGACTGGGGTGTTGCAGTGATATTACAGGGTCTGGTGGTAATAACCCTTAATTGTCATGACGCCAGGGTGCAGTTTGCTTAGTATTAGAGGTCCTGCCACCAACCGGCCCACAAACAGCAGGGATGATAAACGGAATGTCCACAGCAGAATTTATGAGATAACTGGAAACTTTTACTTGAACTTTTATGCAACAGTCTCTTTATGGAACAGTTTCTCCTGAGGTAACCGGGATGCAGGTTCCTCACAGGCTTTGCTGGGACTGATAGTAATAAGCTTTAAGCAAGCCACTGTGCTAATAATTATTTGAGTAGAATAGTAGTCACACAGGATTTGTAGGATTAAGCTTTATAACTCACGGTTTTAGTGTCTGCTGGTTCTTTAGGCTTTGGCCTAGATGAATTGAGATTGAAGATATGCTGATTGTGCTTCTTTAGTGTCCAGGTCTCAAGAGAGTGCAAGAACAAGAGAGTGAATTTACAGACTACAGCCCTTTATATAAAAAGTACTGGACTAAGCTCATTGGCCAGCAAACCTGTAGGTCCTGAACCCAGTGAACTCTGGGTACATCACATGACCCAGGAAGGTCCTTAATCATATATACATTCACAATTGTGGATCATATGACCTGGAAAGGTCCTATACATTTATTATACCTAGACATTAAATAATATACATGTAAATTCAATTATATGAGGCGACCAAGGGGCAAGCCCTGCAGGAGAGCCCTGTGTAGATGGAGCAGCTCTAGCTGAGGGGACTCCAGACAGGGACAGAACAAGGTCCTGTACCGGGACACCACAAAAACCCTTACTTAAGACCAGTCGTCCTCGACGTAGGTCCCCTAAGGTAGAGGGACGGAATGGCCATAGGGCCGAATGCAGTCCTGAGCATTAATACAAATGTCCATATTCAGGCTGGTTATGAAGAACAGAGTCTCTGTGATTTAGGTAATGTCCATACATGCTCAAAAATTATACACTAACAGGATTGTTGGGGATTGATTCACGAACAGGATAACCTAGATCCCTATTCACAAACAGGATGAATAATCTAGGATGAACATATGTCCTATACCTTGGAGTATCTACCTTTTATCTTATTTTATAACACTAAGCATGACATTTAATTATGGACTAGCTATAACATCCTCAAATATAGCTGAAAAATGTATTGACATTTGATGTATGTCTGACCTTTAATTCTGGCTGACATACTTTTGACTGTAAGTATGTATAGTTATTGCAATGCTTCTACATACTGTAATTAATCTCATTGTTATTATTTTTTCTTACATTTGATACAATACCACATATTGTTTCCATTTGTTATACGCTGGTTGCGGATTGGGTTGCCTGAGGCTTTCTGCCCAATGCCTTAGCTACTAGCGTCTATCGGTACTACACACTTACCACTAGAACTCTTTAGACATAGATAACAATTAAGCGTACTGTTACCTTACTGGATACGTGTCTTTTTTTAGTTAGCTACATGTATACCTTCTGCCCAGGAAGAGAATCATGAACACGTAAAAACAAAAGACATATTAGTGCATGATATTAGTGCATAACAGTGGTACAGACTGGTTTATAGAACATTGATACAGTCCCTAAGACTTAAAGGGGGTATTCCAGGAATTTTTTTTATTTGACTCTACAGGGGCTGTAAAATTAGTGTAGTTCATAATATAGTGTCTGTACCTGTGTATGACGGCTTTCTCCCAATTTTTCTGTGATTTTCACCCCACTATTTATTTTTAACAGCATACAAAATGACTGTTGTCTCAGATTTTTCCCAGCTTGCAATGCGGCCGAGACCTGAATCACTTGCCAGCTGATGACAGGGAGCCTGTCTGCTTCAATGGGTGGAGGGATCAATCTGCAATTAATGCAAACCTTGAAAACCACAGGTCTTTTGATGAATGCAGCTCATTTCTGTTTCAATGGGTGGGGTGGCTGATGTGTGGGAGGGAAGAAAAATGGAATTGTGGGATTTGTAGTAAAAAAAAGAAAAGTCAAACAGGAAATACAAGTTCACAAAAAGCTAGCCACAGTGTTATGGTAATCTCACAACATCGCCATTTAGCCCCAAGACAAGCGCAGATCCTTCCTAAGCATGTGGATTACTGTTTGCCAGGTATGTACTAAAATCACCTTATGGTAGAAAACCCCTTAAATTTTTGGTGTTTGTTTGTGAGATATATTTTCTGAGTTATGTGTACTGAATTTTATGAATGTACACAAATGAAGTTTATGTATTGTACTATGTGTACTGAGTTTTATGAATGTAGTCAGTCTTGATACCTGATTTTCTGAATAGGCGCTAGTGAAGGGTGACATTTATTGCTACTCCTAGAGGAACTGGGAGGGCACCTTTAAGTAACCACTATAACACCTGGAAGAAATAGGTACTTGTATACAGGAATCTGATACTTCTGCACAAGAACATTATTTACATTGTTGACGTTTTATGTAACCAGATATTTTATTTATCAGAACATAAGGGTTACATGACAGCAGCACAACACGATGAATTCAGGCAACATTTGCCTGCTGTGGGGTGCAACATTTTGTGCACAAAAATATATTACTATGAGGAAATTTACACAACCGGTCATGCAAGGCTCAACAGTTCACCTGCATTATAGAGTCCTTAAAGAAACACAGCTGTTGCCGGAGCCGGGTATGAACTTACTAGGATCTCCTCAGGCAAGGAGTCTCTCGGCCTGGGGCCGGGCACAAGCTTAGGAAAGTGGTTACATTGCTGAACAGGTGAACTTCTTGGCATAGTCCTGCCAGGCACTTCATCTTGAACTGGTTACCAAACTGAATAATATATTTTAGAACGAGAATTCTCTTGACTCCAAACATCACCTATCAGCGTGCTTCCGACTCTGAGACATGTAGCGAGGAGCACGAGGTTGGAATTCCCTCATGGGATTTTTGGCAGTGTCCCAAGAGACATTTGTGAGCGGGACTGTGCAACAGATGGGTTCACGCTCAACACAATATTCATAGCCGCAGCTGAGGCCACTGGTACCAAAGTTGGTGCCGGTTGGTCTGGCCTCACCTCCTTGGGTGGAGTAGGCCGCGGCACTTCCGTCGGTGCCTGTTGGTTAGGCCACACCTCCGGGCATGGAGTAGGCCTAGGCACCTCTGTTGGTGCCCGTTGCTCAGGCCTCACCTCCTCAGAGGGAGTAGGCCTGGGCACATTTTTCGTTAGAGATGCAGTAGAATGGGACCTTGACATATACTTAGGAATCTATGACGGGCACTCGGTACATTTCCTCTTCACAGGCTGTGTTAGGCAGCCTCATCGGCCAAATTCCGTTGGGATCTGCGTCCCAGTCGTCCGAAAGGAAGTATGTGAAGGGTATCTGTGTTGGATCTTTAGGTCTTGTTACTGCTGCAGCCCATTCACCCCGCAGACTCTTTACTGGGGTGTACTCTGTAATCTCCCCTCGCTCCAGGGAGTCGTAACTTTTGGGCAGGTAGTCCTGCTGAACAACCCTTCTGTTGACCAATATGGTCCCTCCGTGTCGGCAGTACAGGAGGGTACCAAAACCTCTAGCCATGTCGAACTTGACCACTGTGGTGCATCGGTGCTCCAAGGGTGCCTCACCCTCTCGTGGCTAGTCCAACATGCAGATATACAGAGCTTCTAACTTTTTAGTGTCCCTCTGCTGTTCCACCTATACTTCATACAGGTGGCGTTTTGGCCCATATCTCTCCCTATGTTGGGCTGTTAATTTTTCAATAATGTCGAAGATTTTAGCCTCCCTGCGGGCCCTTTCTGCCTCTGGTGTGGGGACCGGTGGATGGGACTTACCCAGCAGGGGAAGGACGTGGTCCCACATATACTGGATCAACGCAGGCTCATCACCGAACACCCATTTCGGGAGAGGGGGTGATCGTGGGCGGGCGCTGGCTGGAGTTACTTGGTACAAGGGGACCTCTCTTTCTGGGCTGGATGAAGAAGAAAAGAGTACTCACATCTGAGTCTTCAGATGGAATCTCGGCCCAGGATCCCCATGTCTGGTGGTGAGGGGACAGTCTCACCGGTAATGCTGTTCCTGATGTCCCAGGTGATGCCCCTTTCAGGGTAGCCGGCCACTCGTTGTCCTCCTAAAGCGGGGGTTAAATTGTAGGCCTACTCAGCCACAAGGGACAACTGCTGCAAGCGGTTGGCAATGTCTTGGAAAAGTTGCGCTGTGGCCGCTGCAACTTTCCTCTGCTCCGGCACCATCTTACTGCTTTCTTCACGTGTTGCGGTGGGCTCCTCCATCTCTGTACACCTATCTGCCATCTCGAGACTGTAGAGGTCTGGCTGCATGGCTTCTTTTATATGGGGCTCCCACAAGATGGCCATCGGTGCAGCTCTGACTTCCAGTCGACTGGCAAACACAAGCAAAAGATAACAGTTCCGTTTCAGCATAGGCACAGCTACACGATGTCCATGTCCAGGGGCGGGACGCAGACCAGCGCTGGACATTTTGGCGCACTTTTCGGGTTCTGCTTTAACCCTTTCAGATATGGTCTGCAGTGGAGCACGTAGCATGGCTTCGTTCCTAATCTTACACATGGCCGCAATACAGTTTTCTTCACCTCACCCTTACTTTTTCTTGCGCCCCAGCTAAGCACAATTTCAGCATTAAAGTCTCGTACACTTTTGGGCGCTATTTCAGTCGCAACTTGCGATAATCCCGGACAGTTCATAAAACACATTCCTGCATAAGTGGAGGACTATGGCTCTTGCAATAATGGTATACACCCGTTTTTCGTTGCGGGGTGGTCAGGGTAGCAAAGTTATTAAAGGCACACGCCCACATCCTGTTCGTAGGACGCCAAAAGAGTTGTGGTGACTGGGGTGTTGCAGTGATATCACAGGGTCTGGTGGTATTAACCCTTAATTGTCGTGACGCCAGGGTGAAGTTTGCTTAGTATTAGAGGTCCTGCCGTCAACCTGCCCACAAATGGCAGGGATTATAAACGGAATGTCCACAGCAGAATTTATGAGATAACTGGGAACTTTTACTTGAACTTTTATGCAACAGTCTCTTTATGGAACAGTTTCTCCTGAGGTAACCGGGATGCAGGTTCCTCACAGGCTTTGATGGGACTGATAGTAATGAGCTTTAAGCAAGCCACTGTGCTACTAATTATAAGATTTGAGTAGAATAGTAGTCACGTAGGATTTGTAGGATTGAGCTTTATACCTCACGGTTTTAGTGGCTGCTGGTTAGGTGGCTGGACTAAGCTCCTTGGCCAGCAAACCTGTAGGTCCTGAACCCAGTGAACTCTGGGTACATCACATGACCCAAGAAGGTCCTTAATCATATATACATTCACAATTGTGGATCACATGACCTGGGAAGGTCCTATACATTTATTATACCTAGACATTAAATAATATACATGTAAATTCAATTAAATGAGGTGACCAAGGGGTAAGCCCTGCAGGAGAGCCCTGTGGAGATGGAGGAGCTCTAGCTGAGGGGACTTCAGACACAAGTATGTCTTAAGAAAGAGGCAATCGATTGGGAAGACATTTTTGCTGCTTTGTTTAATATAGATGAAAATAGGAACAACACAGCAACTGATCTACCACATCTTAGAGTGTTTCAAATGCATGCAAACTCTTTGTCAGAAGATATCAAACCTGTGTTGCATCAACTTTAAAGGGGAACTCCATCGTTTGACATTTTTGCCCTATGCACAGAATAGCAGATAAGTGTCTGATCATGGGAGCTGCCTCCGGCACTCCCAAATAGACTGTATAGAAGGGACTTTCTGACTCCATCTGTCCATCCCTCCGCGATCACACACTTATCCCCTATCCGGTAGATAAGTCCTAGTTTGTCACTGGCGTACCCCATTAACCCCTTAAGGACCGGGGTTTTTTCCGTTTTTGCATTTTCGTTTTTTGCTCCTTGCCTTTAAAAAATCATAACTCTTTCAATTTTGCACCTAAAAATCCATATGATGGCTTATTTTTTGCGCCACCAATTCTAATTTGTAATGACGTCAGTCATTTTGCCCAAAAATCTACGGTGAAACGGAAAAAAAAATCATTGTGCGACAAAATTGGAAAAAAAACGCAGTTTTGTAACTTTTGGGGGCTTCCGTTTCTACGTAGTACATTTTTCGGTAAAAATGACACCTTATCTTTATTCTGTAGGTCCATACGATTAAAATGATACCCTACTTATATAGATTTGATTTTTTAAGACTTCTGGAAAAAATCATAACTACATGCAGGAAAATTAATACGTTTAAAATTGTCATCTTCTGACCCCTATAACTTTTTTATTTTTCCGTGTATGGGGCGGTATGAGGGCTCATTTTTTGCGCCGTGATCTGAAGTTTTTAACGGTACAATTTTTGCATTGATAGGACTTATTGATCGCTTTTTATTCATTTTTAAATGATATAAAAAGTGACCAAAAAAGCACTATTTTGGACTTTGGAATTTTTTTGCGCGCACGCCATTGACCGAGCGGTTTAATTAATGATATATTTTTATAATTCGGACATTTCCGCACGCGGTGATACCATATATGTTCATTTTTCTTTTTATTTACACTGTGTTTTTTTTTTTATTGGAAAAGGGGGGTGATTCAAACTTTTAATAGGGGAGGAGTTAAATGATATTTATTCACTTTTTTTTTTCACTTTTTTTTTGCAGTGTTATAGGTCCCATAGGGACCTATAACACTGCACACACTGATCTTCTATGCTGATCACTGGTTTCTCATAAGAAACCAGTGATCAACGATTCTGCCGCATGACTGCTCATGCCTGGATCTCAGGCACTGAGCAGTCATTCGGCGATCGGACAGCGAGGAGGCAGGTAGGGGCCCTCCCGCTGTCCTGTCAGCTGTTCGGGATGCCGCGATTAGCCGCGGCTATCCCGAACAGCCCGACTGAGCTAGCCGGCCACTTTCGGTTTCACTTTTAGCCGCGCGGCTCAGCTCTGAGCGCGCGGCTAAAGGGTTAATAGCGCGCGGTGCCGCGATCGGCACTGCGCGCTATTAGAGGCGGGTCCCGGCTTCACTATGACGCCGGGCCCGCCGCGATATGACGCGGGGTTACTGTGTAACCCCGCGTTATATCAGGAGAGCAGGACCAAGGGCGTACCTGTACGCCCTTGGTCCTTAAGGGGTTAAATACTACTCACACCAGGTGCAATAAGAAGCCCCATGGGGGGAGATTTATTAAAACCTGTGCAGAGGAAAAGTTGTTGAGTTGCCCATAGCAACCAATCAGATCACTTCTTTCATTTTGCAGAGACATTTTCAAAAATGAAAGAAGAAATGTGATTGGTTGCTATGGGCAACTGGTCAGCTTTTTCTCTGCACTGGTTCTGATAACTCTCCCCCCATAAGGCTATATGTAGCCTGATATACAGGCACAAGTTATTGTTTAAGGATTTTACTTGGGTGGTTCCACTAAGTGTCTCTAAGTGTTTGGCAGGGCTCTCCAGTGCCAAAACATAAAAAGTCCTCCAGAAATCACCCAATTTATAAAATATTATACATTATTTTGCATTAAAGAGGTTAAAAGAAAGTATGCACAACCAAATAACAAAATACATAGACATTATAATTTATAGATATTAATTACTGGAGCCCAGGTATTTTTAAAGCAATAATAATGGCTGTTTTGAATGTGGCTTGAATAAATGTGGTTTATGTGGATAAATAGGCAAAGCTTAGGATTTATCTTATGCATACAATCCTTAAATAGGAATGTGTCATCAGAAAAGGGCCTATTGTCGCTTTCATGTTAAACATACTTTTTAAGAATTTGTGGTGATTTTTTTTTGTTTTCTAATTTACCATCTACATTTTAAAATAAGCATTTAAATCTTGAAGTCTCCATTCTCGCAAAGCCAAAAACTATTTTGAAACTTTCTGTTTTGTCTGTGATAATAAAGAAGTAACTGCTGGAAAGTGATCTGCACAGCATTACAGTAAAACATGGCACCAGTAGATAGAGAAGACAATAGATGAAGCTCACAAATCAGCCTCCCCCTTCCTATGAAATTATCTCTTCAAAAGTCACATGCCCAGTAACCTATCAATAATATTCTGGCTAATGGTAAAAATATGGACCAAAACATGCTCAAAATACTGACCAAAGCTCAGGCCCAACAATAGCTATGTATGTCTGTATACTTATTGGCCCTCGTTTACTATTGCAAACCCGACATGTTTTGTAGGGTTGTGCGCCAGATTCTGTCGCGAGAATGTGCACCAGAATTGAAAAAACCCAAGCTAACTCTTCATTTTGCTAAGAAAACTCGAAAAAGGGGTGTGCCTGCCGGGAAAAGAGGGCATGGCATCCGAAAAGTGGTGTGTTCCCGACATTTTCACAAAAACCCAACAAATTTACTAAGGTTTCCACATAAAATGTGGTGGATTTGAGCTGAGGAAAACCTGACAGATCAGAGCATGTGTAAAAAAAAAAAAGCAAGGGAAAGTGGAAAATGTAGGGAAACCTTAGGAAATACCACGGAAAATAAATTGTAGGGAATTAAAATCCACAAAGAAACCTACACAACACTCTTAGTAAATCAGGGCCATTATGTTTTACTTAAATTTCAACAAAATTCACACTAAAAAAGAATGTCTGTTTTAGTCATAACAACCAATCACAGTGCAGTTTTAATTTTACAGGGCTCATTAAGGTATCAAAGTTAAGCTGTGCATGGTTGCTATGGCTAAATAATAAAGTACCTTTTCATGCTGTATTTTAACTGAAATATAAGTAAAACTTAAAAAGTATACAGTCATGCATAGCCATGCAGGGCATGATATTATCAAACTGAATACAAGCATATATGTTTTCAAGTTAACAATAAATGTATTTATACAAATATTACTTCAATAAAAGTTATTACTATATAATAAGTCATTCCTGTTTTAGATAGATAAATAGATAAGGTAGGAAAAAACAGGAAAAGCTGGGTATTCTGCTAGTTATCTGATAATTAAATAAAAAGTAAATAGTACAAAGCTAGGGAAATGAGCAGGATACATTAAATTAGCTTACCGTAAATGGACACTGTCAGATTCAAATGCTTTTGTTGTACATTTTGGCAAAACATTACCTTTCTAATATACCTCATAAAATAATTTTCTTTTTTATAGAAATCATGACTTATAAAAAAAAGTCACCACTAGAAGTCCAGATACCATCCAGAACATGATCCTATTTGGCTACAGAATCATCTTCATCCAAGCCGAAGCACAGGCAGGTACAAAGTCCAGTAAGTGAGGGTGGGACTAGCACTCTTCTGTGCTCACTACTGTCCTATCAGACTGCAGCATGAAACCAGAGAGGAGGGGGTTACAGAGCAGCCTGTAGTAATTGGATGAAGAGACCTAGCACAGCACAGCAGACTCAGGGAGTAATATAAGTAATGCAGAGTGAGGACATGCCCCCTTTAAAGTACAGAATGACAAACCAAGTGAACAGGATAAAGAAGGTATTTGTGAGAGAAATATAGGTACTAAACACATAAAAATGATATGTATATGATCAAGATTAGGTACTGAATAATATAGAACATTTAGTTGTTTTCTTGTGGGATATGACGGGTACTCTTTAAAATTCTTAACTTAAGAACTAGTTAAGAATCTTAAGTAAAATTTTATACCAACATGTCACATAGTATATCAGGTTGAAAAAAGACAAACACCTAGCAAGTTCAACCTCTATTCCTATTAAGGAAGCCTTTAAAAAATTTCGGGAGCCGATCACGGCGTCTAAAGTGAGAGTAAATGCCGCCGGTAGCTCAGTGGAGCTTATTGTATTCCTGTGATGTGATCATATGGTAAGGGACCCCTTACCTACCCCTGTCGTCAATCCCACTGTGTAATGTTATGCCATAGGCATAGCATTATACACTGAATGCAAACTTATGATTGCATATAAAAGTCTCCTATGGGGACTTAAAAAGTATCAAATAAAAGTATAAACATGTCTCTAAAATTATATAAATCCTACTCACCAAATGGTGTAAACATGAAAAATACCAACAACCAAAAATACAGATTTTTCATCACATTATATATCAGAAAAGAATAATAAAAACAATCAAAAAGTCCAAACAAAACAAAAATACCAATTAAAACTACAGATCACAGCGCAAAAGATTATGCCTCATACATCCCTGTATAAGGAAAATGTTGAATGTGCTGACAACAAAATCACACAAAAATTATCAATGGAAATCAAATTTATCAACCAATGGAGGTCTGAATATAGAGTCACACTCAAAATTTAAAGTGGAAAACCACACTACAGGCTGATCCAACTTTGATCTAATGTCCTTAAATCAAGTCAAAATGAGTCTCAGCAGTGTGTGTGGCCTCCACGTGCCCGTATGACCTCCCTACAATGCCTGGGCATGCTCCTGATGAGGTGGTGGATGGTCTCCTGAGGGATGTCCTCCCAGACCAGGACTAAAGCATCCGCCAACTCCTGGACAGTCTGTGGTGCAACGTAGTGTTGGTGGATGGAGCGAAACATGATGTCCCAGATGTGCTCAATCAAATCAGAACGGGTGGGCCAGTTCATAGCATCAATGCCTTCCTCTTGCAGGAACTGCTGACACATTCCAGCCACATGAGATCTAACATTTTCTTGCATTAGGAGGAACTCAGGACCAACCGCACCAGCATATGGCCTCACAAGGGGTCTGAGGATCTTATCTAGGTACCTAATGGCAGTCAGGCTATCTCTTGCAAGCACATGGAGGGCTGTTTCCCCCCCCCCAAAGACATGCCACCCCACACCATTACTGACTCACTGCTAAACCGGTCATGTTGGAGGATGTTGCAGCAGAACGTTCTCCACGGTGTCTCCAGACTCTGTCACGTCTGTCACATGTGCTCAGTGTGAACCTGCTTTCATCTGTGAAAAGCAAAGGGCGCTAGTGGCGAATTTGCCAATCTTGGTGTTCTCTGGCAAATGCCAAACATCCTGCACGGTGTTAGGCTGTAAGTAGAACTCCCACCTGTGGATGTTGGGCCCTCATACCTCATATGTTGGGCCCTCCTCCTGCTCCTCCTTGCACAAAGTCAGAGGTAGAGGTCCTGCTGCTGGGTTGTTGCCCTCCTTTGGCCTCCTCCACGTCTCCTGATGTACTGGCCTGTCTCCTGGTAGTGCCTCATTGCTCTGGACACTACGCTGACAGACACAGAAAACCTTCTTGCCTCAGCTTGCATTGATGTGCCATCCTGGATGAGCTGCACTACCTGAGCCACTTGTGTGGGTTGTAGACTCTGTCTCATGCTACCACTAGAGTGAAAGCACCGCCAGCAGTCAAAAGTGACCAAAACATCAGCCAGGAAGCATAGGAATTGAGAAGTGCCCTGTGGTCACCACCTGCAGAACTACTACTTTATTGGGGGTGTATTGCTAATTGTCTATAATTTTCACCTGTTGTCTGTTCCATTTGAACAACAGCATGTGAAATTGATTGTCAATCAGTGTTGCTTCCTGAGTAGACAGTGTGATTTCACAGAAGTGGGATTGACTTGGAGTTACATTGTATTGTTTAAGTGTTCCCTTAAAAGTTTGCATTTTTTAAAGTTGTGCAATAATAGAAAAACTATATAAATCATTTTTACCATAAAGTGCACTGCATAAAAAAAAAAAAAAAAGTTTAAAAATTTTCAGAACTGCAGTTTGCTTATAAATTTATGCACACAAATAAAACATTTTTGGTTTTGCGGTACATGTATGTCATGTGTACCACAATACAGAATAAAATTTGGCACACAAAAATCAAGCCCTCATATGGGTCTGTAGGCTATAGGTAGAATTATGCCTCTTAAAAGTAGACAAGGGAAAAAATGAAAACGCAAAAATAAAAATTTGCTGTGTCCTCAATGCCAAATGGGCCAAGTCCTTAACGGGTTTAAGCAAACAGGTTCCATGCGAACTGGCAATGCAATAAGCCTCAAAACATGTGTATAACACTTCCAAAGAGCTCTAAAGCCCTGTGTAACACTGCTAGGTCCTCTATGAATGTAGTCAAGTAGTTTCAAAGTGGTCTTAAAGGGATACTCTACTGAAAACATCTCATGCCCTATCCAAAGAATAGGGGATAAGATGTCTAATCTCCACTGCGGCAACCCTGTCATTCGGTGCACGGAGCAAACTCCGCTCCATGCCTGATGACTGGCAAACACGGCCGCCACACCCCCTCCATTCTTGTTAATGGGAGGAGGCATGACGGCTACTTAATAGCCATAACGCCCCCTCCCATAGACATGAATGGAAGGGGCAGGGCGTGACATCACGAACGCAAAAGCTCCAAGCTTTTGTGTTCTGGATGCCGCCCCTGACGGCCCAGACATCTTATCCCCTATCTTATCCCCTTCGGATTGGGGATAAGATGTTTTAAGCGGAGTATCCCTTTAAGGCTAAGTTAATGTCAAAGTTACAGTGACATGCAATCCATGGTAACTAACAGCTTGTTTAACCCCTTAAATGGGCACTGTCATGAACTTTATATATATATATATATATATATATATATATATATATATATATATATATATATATATATATATTGTAGTACTTATGTACTACAACATATTTCTAATATACTTCAATTATTATTTTGGTTGTTGAAATATATTATTTTGCTTTTGAAATCTGGCCACTAGGGGTCTCCCTCCTAGTGGCCATCTGCAGCCTGCTGTGAGGTACACTGTATAGATGAGCTAAGGGTGGAAGTCGGCCCCCTGCAGGCATCAGTGACATTGCACCTGCTGGCGAAGTCTGCCTGGTGAGTGAGCACAATACCAGGTAGACAAAAAGGCATTTCTAAGATAGTAAACATTTTTTTAAGGCAGGTAAAGGGTTAGGAATAGATGAGCAATAGGCAGGGAAAGAAAATAAAAAGGATGGTGGGAGCTACTCTTTAAGGACCATGCACGTTTATACACATCCAGGGGGGATGAATGTTCCAGCACCTGGATGAGTATACACATCCATGGATCTCATGCATACTGCACAGTATATCTACGAGATTGCGGCAGGGTCTCAGCTGTAACACACAGCCAGGATCGTGCTACACTGCCGGGAAGTTTATCCCTTATGGCCATGGTTGGAAGCGACCACAAGCTGTAGGTGGTTTGAGAGAGGGAGGCAGAGCTCTATGTCTCCCCAGCAGCATTCTGCAACACGATTGCAGGGTGTTGCATTCGATCCCCGGCAGACGGGGGCCTGACGCACTGCCGGGACCGAAGTAAACTTCGGTCCTTGCAGTTTAACCCTTACAGAAGCCCCTTCCCTCTGTCTCTCCAGCAGCACCAGAGGCACGTCCTGATATGCTTCCTGTCAGTGTAAAACTTGAATATTGCTGCAATGCTTTGGAAGTATTCCAAAGCATTAAATAAGTTAAAGTGTAAAAAAAAAAAAAGTGTAAAACAATAAAAATATATACATGTATTAAATAAATCTATACCTATATAAAACTCAATGGCTCTGATTTACTAAGAGTGGAGTGTTTATTCTGGAGTGATTTCAATATCACTCGTCTTTTTTTTCAGGCTTATTTACTATTTTGTCGCACATGTCGGTTATTTTTCTGTCGCACATTTTTTTGTGTCGCACTAGTCAATTGTGTTGCACAAACTCCGAGCTAAAGAAATTAGTTGTGTGAGTCAAAATGGTTTAGACTTGTTTGTTTAAAAATTTTTCCATCAATCAAAAGTATTCATGTGTTATAATTTTTCAAACATTACAACAATTATACTTGTTTATCAGCTTGGGTGTTAAATTGATGTAAACCTAATATTGCAAATGTGTTAAAAAGAAAAAATATATATAAACATTAACTATCACAAAAGCATTCAATATTTTATTCATAAGTGTTGAACTGCTCAAAATGTTTTCAGGTTATAAAACAAGTTACTTTCACAGAAAACACAATGGTAAACAGTCCTTTGTTACATATCACTCCATTTTTGGAATTTCATTCGGCCTCTTGGCTGTCGGTCATTGTGTGAGGCAAACACACACTTTTTCTCGAGTGATTTTGGAAGTACTCCGAGTATTTTTTGTTTTTTTGTCGGTAAAACACTCATTTTGCATAAAACACACCCATTTAAAAAAAAAAAAACACTCTGAGTGTTCTCTAAAATGTCGGCTGTGCAACAAAAATTTGGTCGCATAATTAGTCGCACATACGTTTCGACAAAAATTTTGGCGCAATAACGGTTGGACTTTAGTAAATGAGGGCCAATGTGTGTATCTATGTGTGTATGTATGTTCCACAATCACGTCCAAAAGGCTAAAGATATTAACATGAAACTTGGCACACATGCTACTGATATGTCAACAACAAACATAGGATAGGTAATTTAACCCTTACTCACCCCCATTTGCAAGGGTCGGGGTTTTTGTTTAAATTCCCATACAAGTCTATGGGAAATATATGTTACTACATAACTTCCAAACGGCTGGAGATATTTCCATAATACTTGGTCACATGTTACTTATATGTCCATTTAAAATATAGGATAGTTAATGTAACCCTTAACTACCCCCATTTGTGAGGGTTGGGGTTTTTGTTTAAAGTCCCATGCAAATCAATGGGAAATTGACTTCCGTACGGCTGGAGATATTTCAATACCTGGTACACATATTACAGGTCAGGATATGAGTACAGGATGGGAGGTCGGATAGGAGTTCGGGATAGAAGGTCCGGATAGGAGGTCGAGATAGGAGGTCAAGATACGAGGTCAAGATAGGAGGATGGGATGGTCGGCATGGTCAGGATAGGAGGTGGAGATAGGAGGTCGACATAGGAGGTCAGCATATGAGGATGGGATATGAGGACAGGATAGGAGGTGGAGATAGGAGGTAGAGATAGGAGGATGGGATAGGAGGACGGGATCGGAGGACGGGATAGCAGGACGGGATAGGAGGTTGGGATAGGCGGTCGAGATAGGAGCTCGAGATAGGAAGTCGAGATAGGAGATCGAGATAGGAGGTCAGGATAGGAGATCAGATTGGAGGTCAGTATAGGAGGTCGAGATAGGAGGTCGAGATAGGAGGATGGGATATGAGGTGGGGATACAAGGACAGGATAGGAGGGCGGGATAGAAGGTCGGGATAGGAGGACGGGATATGAGGACGGGATATGAGGTCGAGATAGGAGGTCGAGATAGGAGGACGGGATAGGAGGTGGAGATAGGAGCATGGGATAGGAGGACGGGATCGGAGGACGGGATTGGAGGATGGGAGAGTAGGACGGGATAGTAGGACGGGATAGGAGGTCGGGATAGGAGGTCGAGATAGGAAGTCGAGATAGGAGGTCGAGATAGGAGGTCAGGATAGGAGATCGGATAGGAGGTCGGGATAGGAGGTCGAGATAGGAGGATGGGATATGAGGTGGGGATATGAGGATGGGATAGGAGAATGGGATAGGAGGACGGGATAGGCGGTAGGGATAGGAGGACTGGATAGGAGGTCGGGATAGTAGGTTGGGATAGGAGGCCGGGATAGGTGGTCGAGATAGGAGGTCGAGATAGGAGGATGGGATATGAGGTGGGGATATGAGGACAAGATAGGAGGGCGGGATAGGAGGACGGGATATGAAGACGGGATATGAGGTCAGGATAGGAGGTCGAGATAGGAGGATGGGATAGGAGGACGGGATAGGAGGTCGGGATAGGAGGACGGGATAGGAGGTCGGGATAGGAGGACGGGATAGGAGGTCGGGGTCTGAGGACAGGATATGGGGCTGGGATATGACAACAATATATGGGGATGGGATATGAAGACAAAAGCTTCCTCCTTTCTTGAGGAAGGAAAAACCGGGCAATGCCGGGTACTCAGCTAGTAAATCTGTATATATATAAAACTCAATAGCCCTTATTTACTAATAGTGGAGTGTAGGTTTCTTTGTGGTTTTAATTCCCTACAATTTATTTTCCACATTATTTATTAAGGTTTCCCTATATTTTCCACTTTCCCTACATTTTGCTTTTTTTTACACATGCTCTGATCTGTCAGGTTTTCCTCAGCTCAAATCAACCACATTTTATGTGGAAACCTTAGTAAATATGTTGGGTTTTTGTGAAAATGGCAGGAACATGCCCCTTTTCCGAGACTACGCTCCCTTTTCCCCAGCAGCCACACCCCTTTTCCGGGTTTTCTTAGAAAAATGGAGAGTTAGTCGGGTTTTTTCAATTCTGGTGCAAAATCTGGAGCAGACAGAATTTCTGGCGCAATGTGACAAAACATGTCGGGTTTGCAATAGTAAATGAGGGCCAATGTGTGTATGTGTGTGTGTGTGTGTGTGTGTGTGTATGTGTGTAAGTATGTTCCACAATCACATCCAAATGGCTAAAGATATTAACTTGAAACTTGGCACACATGTTACTTATATGTCAACAACAAACAAAGGATAGGTAATTTAACCCTTACTCACCCCCATTTGCCAGGGTTGGGGTTTTCGTTTAAAGTCCCATACAAGTCTATGGGAAATATATGTTACTGCATAACTTCCAAACTACTGGAGATATTTCGATAATACTCGGTCACATGTTACTTATATGTCCACTTAAACTATAGGATAGTTAATTTAACCCTTAACTACCCCCATTTGTGAGGGTCGGGCTTTTTAAAGTCCCATGCAAATCAATGGGAAATGTATGTTCCCACATAACTTCTGTACGGCTGGAGATATTTCAATATCTGGCACACATATTACAAGTTGGGATATGAGGACGGGGTGGGAGGTCGAGATAGGAGGTCGGGATAGGAGGTGGAGATAAGAGATCAGGATAGGAGGATGGGATAGGAGGTCTAGATAGGTGGACGGGATAGGAGGTCGAGATAGGAGGACGGGATAGGAGGTCGATATAGGAGGACGGGATAGTAGGACAGGAAAGGAGGTCGGGATAGGAGGTCGGAGTATAAGGACGGGATATGGTGTTGAGATATGACAACAATATATGAGGACGGGATATGAAGTCAAAAGCTTCCTCTGTTGATTTTCCACCACAACAAGGATTAGGAAGGAAAAACTGGGCAACGCCGGGTACTCAGCTAGTATTTCCCACTGTACATGTGCCAATGGCAGCTCTTTTGATTGCCGGCAGGGCATCCGCAGCATGAAATATGGTGCAGATGCGCATCGAGTGACCCTACCCTTATTATATATTAGTGTTTATATCGTGTTTCTGTAGTATGTTAGAGTTATCCGTTAGCATCACGTCAAAAATTCATTCATTTACATTTATTAGGGCCACTTCCCAACAGTGTACCCTAATTTAATGGTGACTACACAAAAGCATAGTCGGCTGTGCTATTATTACACTGTAATAAAATATAACATTTCCTCCATTTCAGAAGTGATATACCAAAATGATGTCCCACAAAAAAGCATTTGTAAAAAAAAAATGTTTTTTTATTTTTCCACTGACTTTGAAATAATTCCCGCCATATAATAAGGGCTCAACATACTAACTTTTGCCCTAAGTGAATACTTTCGGGGGTGTAGTTTTGAAAATGGGGTAATTTCTGGTGGTATTGTTCTGACAGCTAGAATGCCTCTCAATTTGTATAATGATATCCTGAAAGTCAAATGGTGCTCCTCTTCTTTTGGGTCCCACCATGTGGCCATAAAACCAAATATGGCCTAAGTGCCATGGCGTAGCTATAGAGGTCGCAAAGGTCGCCATTGCGACCGGGCCCCATGGCCTTAACCATAGCCCATAAGCCCCATAACGTGACCCGACAACCCCCTCCCCCCCGCGCACAGGCTGGCACTCAACGCAGGTAGGCTCCTAATGCCTGCAGCTACGGCCTGTGAGCACAGCGCTGCCTCCGCCGGCATCCGGACACTAGCAAGCCCCGGCGCAGATCATCTTAATGGTGGCTGGAGGTGAGAGGTGGATATCGGGTATGAGATTTGGGGTCCGGAGGAGCGGGAACTTGGGGGGAGGGTTGTGGTCGGGTATGAGATTTGGGGTTCGGAGGCAGCTTGTGTATGAATGATGTGTGTGTATGTACTGTATGTGTGATAAATGAATGATGTGTGTGAATGTGATGTATGTACATTGTATGAATGATGTGTATGTACTGTATGTATGATGTGTGAATGATGTGTGTATGTACTGTATGTATGATGTATGAATGATGTGTGTATGTACTGTATGTATGAATGATGCGTGTATGTACTGTATGTATGACGTATGAATGATGCGTGTGTATGAATGATAGATGTTGTGTAAGCAAGATGTATGTATGTATGTATGATGTGTGGACATGTATTATGCAGGGGGGATCTGGAGGTGGCGGGTGTATGTATGAAATGTGTTTATGTATTATGTGTGTGTATGTATGCATCATGCATATTTGGGGGCTGGAGGCGGCGTGTGTATTATGTGTATGTACTGTATGTATGAATGATGTGTGTTTATGTACTGTATGCATGAATAATGTGTGTGGATGATGTGTGTATGAATGATAGATGTGTGTAAGCAGGATCTATGTATGTGTGATGTGTGTAAGCTAGAAGGATGTATGTATGATGTGTGGAAATTGTGTAAGCAAGTTGTATGTAAGTATGTATGATGTGTGTAAGCTAGAAGGATGTATGTTTGTATGATGTGTGGAGATGTGTGTAAGCTAGAAGGATGTATGTATGTATGATGTGTGGAGATGTATTATGCAGGGGGATCTGGAGGCGGCAAGTGTAAGTATGATATGTGCTGATGTTTGATGTGTATGTATGATGTGTGTATGTATGTATTATGCATGTGTGGGAAGGGGGCAGAGGCAACGTGTATAGGTATGATGTGTGTGTGTATGTACTTTATGTATGATGTATGAAGGATGTGTGTGTATTTACTGTATGTATGATGCTTTAGACAGGAGAGAGCACAGAGGAGTACTATCAGACAGGACAGAGCACAGAGGAGTACTATGAGACAGGAGAAAACACAGAGGAGTCCTATCAGACAGGGGAGAGCACAGAGGAGTACTATCAGACAAAACATAGCACAGATGAGTACTATCAGATAGGGGAGAGCACAGAGGAGTACTATCAGACAAAAGAGAGCACAGAGGAGTACTATCAGATAGGGGAGAGCACAAAGGAGTACTTTCAGACAGGAGAGAGCACAGAGGAGTCCTATCAGACAGGAGAGAGGACAGAGGAGTGCTATCAGACAAGAGAGAGCACAGAGGAGTACTATCAGACAGGAGAGAGCACAGAGGAGTACTATCAGACAGGAGAGAGCACAGAGGAGTCCTATCAGACAGGAGAGAGCACAGAGGGGTACTATCAGACAGGAGAGAGCACAGAGGAGTCCCATCAGACAGGGAAGAGCACAGAGGAGTCCTATCAGACAGGAGAGAGCACAGAGGAGTGCAATCAGGCAGAAGATAGCACAGAGGAGTACTATCAGACAGGATAGAGCACTGAGGAGTCCTATCAGACAGGAAAGAGCACAGAGGAGTGCTAGCCCACCCTCACTTACTGGACTTTGTCCATGCATGTGCTTCAGCTAAGACAAAGCAATGATTTTATAAGCCACGATTTCTATAAAAAGGAAATACCATTTTCTTATGAATTATATTAGAAAGGTTATTGTTTTGCCAACATGAACAACATATACAAAGTTTCTGTATCTGACAGTGCCATTTGAGGGGCATACAGGCTTAATTGTTTTGGTCCTTAAGGGGTTTGAAACACATGTGTGTGTGTGTGTGTATATATAACATAAAATGGCCATTTTGGGACAAACCCCCCATCCCCCATGTTACTCCGCTCCTTCCTTCACCCCCACCATCGAGTAAGAATATTCCTCATTCTGGACAAAGGATTTTGGAGCCCGACAACACTTCAGGAAAAGTATACCTTAAATGGTATGCATATGGTATGCTAGGGCTTAGAACAGCTCCCTAGTGAGGGTGGGAACTTATGTTAATTGCAATGATGATATAAGCTTGGACGGTTTGACAATAAAGCAGAAGCAGGATTTTGAAGTACTTGAAACTGATATGGCTCCATTTGATTTACTTTGGTATATACATTCTGTATATGGGATTTGGACAGGAGTAAGATAGTTACTAGGTAACTGTTAAAATCCATATCATGAGTACCTCTGCTCTTTGCTCTTTTTTTTCTCCAAAATTGTGCCACAATGCAGTCCATAGGGTTTTGTAATATTTTAAACCCACCCCTATGCTATGGGAAAAGGGTGTAGACAGCTCTCATCTCCCTTGTGGATACACGTGTGCCCAGACTGACGATAGCGCAACCGCCCAATATAGCAAACAACACAAGGATGTCCAGCACACAGGATCCGTTGCTCTTAGGATTTATTAGGCATAAAATCAGGTACACAAGTACACATAGCTTGTAGCCTACGCGTTTCGGTTAATACTACCCTTAGTCATGACTAAGGGTAGTATTACCTGAATCGCGTAGGCCATACGCTCCGTGTACTTGTGTACCTGATTTTATGCCTAATAAATGCTAAGAGCAACGGATCCTGTGTGCTGGACATCCTTGTGTTGTTCACCCCTATTCTATCTCCTGATTGGCCTGGGAGCTGTATGTCATTTAATGCAAGCAATAATGATCATGGGATTTTGCTCCTAGCTGCAAGGTATGCTGTGCAACCCGGACATCATCTAAGTATTATTTCCTCATTCTATCATGCATTCAGGGGCCGAAATGCCATGTGTTCCTTATTCCTTCTCCTATAATGGTGCCATTGCTATGAGTCTGGCAAAGTTCAAACATTCATGGAGCTGCTTTTACCCTAAAGTTCTTAGCAAGTTCAGGTTTACCAAGCTGAACCAGCTCATCTCTAATCCCTACTGTTTAAATCCAGAGGAAGGCAAAAAAAAACCCTAATGAGGCTGATAATTGCCCTATACTGCGGAGAAACATCAGAATGAGACCCTGGATCAATGTTCTACCCATAAATATATTATCCATAACCTTATTAATCTCCAGAAATGCATCCAAGCCAGTTTTGAACTATTTTCCTGAGTTCAACATGACCACTTCCTCTGGCAGAGAGTTTTATAGTCTCACCGCTCTTACAGTAAAGAACCCCTGTCTGTTCTTTGCTGTGCTCTAGACATAGAGAATGCCCCCCTAGTTATACAAACAGTCCTGGGTACGGCCCCTTGATATATTTACATGTAGTTATTAGGTTACCCCTGAGCAGTTTTTTTTTTTTTTCTAAACTAAATAACCCCTTATCATCTTTCTGGGTACTGTAGTCCTCCCATTTCTTGTATTTCTCTGGTTGCTCATCTTTGTACCCCAGCTCCACTCTGTCTATCTCATACAATATGGATATTTTTTATGTTTTTTGGCTTAATGTCAATATATTGTACAAAAAGTAAAGTTTCATGCAAGCTCTTACAATAAAAACAATGAAAACAAACAGAAAGAAATCACTAACACAGCAATTACAGATTTTTTAAAACAAAAGATAATATTGTTTTGAGCAAATGTAACCCAAGCGCATATGGCTAAGAGGTTTTATATTATTATTTTCAATTAAGAAATTCCAAGAAAAGCCAAGAATTAGATAATTGTAAGTTATGGTATCATACATAAGTGCATACACCCCTCACATTTTTATCAATATTTTATTATATCTCTTCACATGACAACACTAAAGAAATGATACTCTGCTACAATGTAAAGTAATGAGTGCCCAGCCTGTATAACAGCATTTAAAGGGGTATTCCAGGATTTTTTTTTATTTGACTATGCTATAGGGGCTGTATAGTTAGTGTAGTTCATAATGCAGTGTCTGTACCTGTATGTGACAGTTTTCTCACAAATCTGTGATTTTCACCCCAATATTTATTTTTAACAGCATACCAAATGACTGTTGTCTCAGATTTTTCCCAGGTTGCAATGCGGCCGAGACCTGACTCACTAGTCAGCTGATGATAGGGAGCCTGTCTGCTTCAATGGGTGGAGTGATCACTTGGTGGGAGAGAGATCAGTCTGCAACTAATGCAACAGCTGTAGGTACCCTGACTTTTGAATGGATGCAGCTCATTTATGTTTCAATGGGTGGGGTGGCTGATGTGTGAGGGGGAGGAAAATGGAATTATGGGATTTGTAGTAAAAAAAAAGAAAAGTCAAACAGGCAATACCAGTTCACAAAAAGCTAGTCACAGTGTTATGATAATCTCACAACATAGCCATTTATCCCCAAGACAAGCGCAGATCCTTTCTAAGCATGTCCATTATTGTCTGCCAGTAAATAAACAAATAAACTGGATTTTATTTTCCGACCTGCTGTGTCCTGGGTCCGTTCAGCGCCGACATACTCCTGTACTCCTTACTGAAGCCTTCTCCCGCATGTACACATTACTGTCTGCCAGGTATGTACTAAAATCCCCTTATGGTGGATAACCCCTTTAATGTTGTGTCCTCTCATAATAACTCAGCACACCACCATTAATGTCTAAACCTTGGCAACAAAAGTGAGTACACACCTAAGTGGAAATGTCCAAATTGGGCCCAATTAAGCATTTTTCCTCACCATGCCCTGTGACTCATTACTATTACAAGGTCTCAGGTGTGAATGGGGAGCAGGTGTATTAATTTTGGTGTTATCGCTCATATATTCTCTAATGCCGGTCACTGGAAGTTCAACATGACAAGAATGATCTCAGGATCTTTAAAAAAAAAAAGAAAGAAAAAAAAAAGGATTGTTGCTCTACATAAAAATGGCCTAAGCTATAAGATGATTGCCAAGACCCTGAAACTGAGCTGCAGCATGGTGGGAAATACCATACAATGGTTTCACAGGATAGGTTCCACACAGAACAGGCCTTGCCATGGTCTACCAAAGGAGTTGAGTGTAGGGGCTAAGTATCCAGTGGTTTTCTTTAGGAAATTGACATATTAGTGCTGCCAGCATAATGGGGTGGCGGGTCAGCCTGTTAGTGCTCAGACCATATGCCACACACTGCATGAAATTCATCTCCATGGCTGTTGTCCCAAAAATAAACCTCTTCTAAAGATGATACACAAGAAAACCTGCAAGCAGTTTTCTAAAGACAAGCAAACTAAGGACATAGATTACTGGAACCATGTCCTGTGGTTCGATGAGACCAAGATAAAATTATTTGGTTCAGATGATGTCAAACATGTGTTGAGGCAACCATGTTAAGCGTACAAACTAGTGTATCTTTCCTACAGTCAAGCATGGTGGTTGGAATGTCATGGTCTGGGGCCGCATGAGTGCTGCTGGCACTGAGAAGCTACAGTTCATTGAGGGAACCACGGTTGCCAACATGAACTGTGACATACTGAGGAAGAGCATGATCCCTGCCTTCAGAGATTGGGCCACAGAGAAGTATTTCAACATGATAACAACCCTAAAAACACCTCCAAGATGACCACTAACTTGCTAAAGAAGCTGAAGGTAAAGGTGATGGGTTAGTCAAGAATGTCTCCAGACCTAAACTCTATTGAGCAACTGTAGGGTATCCTCAAATGGAAAGTAGGGGGCTACAAGGTCTCCAACATCCACCAGCTCTGTGATATTGGCATGAAGGAGTAGAAGAGGACACCAGCGGCAACCTCTGGTGAACTCCACGCTCAAGATTCTTAAAGGGGTATTTCAGTGAAAAACATTTTTTTTTTCATATTAACTGGCTCCAGCTGATAAGTACTGGAAGGATTAATATTTTTTTAATAGAAGTAATTTACAAATCTGTTTGACTTTCTATAGCCAGTTGATATGGAAAAAAAAAACTGTTTTTTTTCTGGAATACCCCTTTAAGGTAGTGTTGGAAAATAATGGTGATCCCATAAAATATTGACATTGAGTTATTTTGAGGGGACAGCAACATTAAACATTGTCATACAGATATAATAACATATTTACAAAAATATGGGGGGTGTAGTTTTACTTATATTAGACACTGTAAATGCATGAACAAAGAAAATAAATGAAGCCCTTCCCAACAATGTGAAATTCTTTCATATTCTCTAGCCAAACAACAACAAAAAACGTGGTCTCAAAAGGCTGAAGGTGCTCAACCCCAAATGCGGTTGTGCATATATACTGGGGGAGCAGATCCTGCCCTTGTAGTCCATTGCTAGGGGCGATCCCCAGCATAAAAATGCATACAATGGAGGATGCCTGCAGTGGACTACAAGTGCCACAATAGAATCCTACACCAGATAAACGGTGTGGATGTGTAACAATTAGAATAATACAATACAGAAATTTAGGTGCACTACTGTGGTATATTCTCTAGCCATAAAGCTAAAAATTCCCGCCTAATATTGTACACATTCTTCTCATATGGCCAAAAGGACTTGGAATTACTGAGGCATGGACTTCACAAGACCTCTGGAGATGTCCGGTGATATCTGGCACCGAAATGTTAGCAGCAGATACTTTAGGTCCTGCAAGTTGTATGGCATGAAGTCTTCTCAAATTTGCCTGAAATAATTCCTAAACAATTTTCGTAGTATGGCAGGGAGCATTTCACTGCTTAAAGAAGCCACTTCCATAGGGAAAGGTCATTGTTATGTGCCAGTCTGTCAAAGTAACATTTCCATGAATGTCAGGACCAAATGTTTCCCTAAACATTGCTCAGAACACCACATTACCACAGCTTAGATTGCACCGGCTTTTAATATGTGTGCCCTTCCTTAAAGGGGTACTCTGGTGCTTACACATCTTATCCCCTATCCAAAGGATAGGGGATAAAATGCCTGATCGCGGGAGTCCCGCAGCTGGGGACGCCTGTGATCATGCACGCAGCTCCCCGTTTGTAATCATTTTGCATGTTCGCTCCGGGACTGATTACGGTCGACCGCACGGCCGGCGGTGTGTGACATCACGCCTCCGCCCCCGTGTGACGTCACGCTCCGCCCCTCACATGCAAGATTACGGAAGGGGGCATGTTGAGGGGCGGAGCGTGACGTCACACAGGGGCGGAGGCGTGACGTCACACGCCGCCGGCCCTGCGGTCGCCGGTAATCAGTCCCGGAGCGAACACGCTCCGGGGACTGATTACAAACGGGGTGCCCCGTGCATGATCACGGGCGTCCCCAGCTGCGGGACTTCCGCGATCAGGCATCTTATCCCCTATTCTTTGGATAGGGGATAAGATGTGTAAGCACTGGAGTACCCCTTTAAAAAAGGATGTAGTATGCAACCCAAATATTTGATTACAATATTACATTTGAACTTACAAATGTTGGAGCCCCAGTTTTTGCCATATGAAAAAAAACAAAGTTGAGAGCTCCCTAGGGCATTATCATTTCGAGACAAAGGCCAGGGATGAAGTACAGTAGACGTATTGACATGACATGATCTGTTTTCAAAAAGCTTGCCTGTTATGCTGTGAATGAAATATTTTTTAGAATAAATAACCTGCGCAGATATACCTTAAAGGGATACTCTGGGGGTCAATGTGTTTTTCCATTTTTGACTTACCCTATTTGTTTTGTTTCATTTCTATTCTTGTTGTTTAGCCTACTCTATTTCCGTTCTTTGTTGTCTTTTTATCCCCCACTTTGTTTTCCTATCTTTGCTTCTATTTCCTGTTTCTTGCTGTGCTGAAAACTACAAATCCCAGCATGCCACATGCCTTGCTGGTTTGGGGCGGCTCCTTTTTTTTTTTTGTTCCACCCTTTACCCTCCCTACACAGCACACTAATATACACAGCACACTAATATAATCAGCCCTGGTTGGGATACACTGGCATACACACACAAAAGGGACTACAACTCCCAGCATGTGTCATTCAAGAGTCTTCAGTCTGTGGTATAACACCAGCATGCTGACTCTGTAGTCTCCTGGGGGTTGTAGTTCACCACACCTCTATAGGGCATACATAGAGTGTTTCCCAAACAGGGTGCCTCCAGGTGTTGCAAAACTACTACTACCAGCATGCCTGGACAGCTAAAAGCTGCCCGGACATGCTGGGAGTTGTAGTTTTGATACAGCTGAAGACACCCTGGTTGGGAAACAATGCACTTTGTTTGTAATATACTGAATAGGTTAGGCCAGTGTTTCCGAATCAGTGTGCCTCCAGCTGTTGCAAAACTACAACTCCCAGCATGCCCAAAGGCTGTCAGGGCATGCTGGGAGTTGTAGTTTTACAACAGCTGGAGGCACACTGGTTTGGAAACACTGGTGTAACATGATGTGTATGCTGAATAGGCTAGGACAGTGTTTCCCAACCAGTGTGCCTCCAGCTGTTGCAAAACTACAACTCCCAGCATGCCCAAAGTCTGTCCAGGCATGCTGGGAGTTGTAGTTTTGCAGCAGCTGGAGGCACACTGGTTTGTAAACACTAGCATACACACACATAACAAGGAATACAACTCCCAGCATGTGTCATTCAGGAGTCCCCCTCCCATATACTTGCATTGAGGGGGGGGCGTGATGTCACACGGTGCAGAGTCGTGACGTCACAATCTTCTGTTCCCGTAGTCGAGAGCCAGACCCTTCAGCGTAGCTGTAACAGGTGGGTGCCGCATGCAATAATGCGGGGGTCCCCAGCGGTGGGACCCCCGCGACCAGACATCTTATCCCCTATCCTTTGGATAGGGGATAAGATGTCTGGGGGTGGAGTACCCCTTTAAGGTTCAAGTCAGCATTCCCCAGTATAGTAGACAGCAGTATTGTTTTTTAAATAGTACAATTTTTCTGATACAGAAATCCAAATGCCCTGTTTTGACATAGAGTCAAATAATAAAATTCTGGCTTGCTACAACTGACACTGATGGGAGCTGCATATGTCTATTACTGAATTCAGCTAAAGAAGTCTACTGGGATGGCCAAAGCTCCATCTAGTGGTGGCTGTAGTCAGAATTTTTACATTTAAAGAGGTATTCCGGGATGCTAACATTGATGACCTACTCTTGTCTGATCAATGTAGTGTCAACATGATTATCTGTTTAGCAGAGCTGTGGCCCCAGCACATACACAATCAGGGCTGGGACAAGGGATAGGCAGGGTAGATAGCTGCCTAGGGTACTGGGTAAAGAGAAGTGCACATTTAATGGAAAAGGAAACTAACATTAGCTGCTGGGAAGTTGTGACACTTTTTTTGCCGCTGGCATTTCTTATTACCACCAGTCACTTGCTAGTGACACAGCAAACATGACCACAACTAGTCATTGAGGGAGATCTGGAGAAATAGTCTGCGTTGCATCACCTTCCTGACTGCCACATATATAGGGGTGGTTTTGGGAGAAAGAGAACAAAACAAACATGTATTTACAGACCCCAGAAATGCCCTACACTAGTAGGTCTCAGTTGCCGATGGCCTTTGGAGAAAGGGCACCATTTTTCTTATCTGCCTAAAGCACCAAATACCTTGTCCTGGCCCTGCACACATTGAACAGTGCCAAAACAGAAGTATCAGTTCACTGTATGATGGCCATACTGGGTAACTGCAGCTCAGCTCCTATTCACTTCGATGGTAACTTAGCTGCAGTAACTCTCATGGCCACTGCACAATAAATGGAGCCACCTGCTTCCTGCACTGTTCATTGTGTGTATGCTAGAGCCACAGATCTGCCGAACAGATGATTGGTGGGGGGGACGGTATCCTACTGATCAGACATTGATTGCCAACTCTGAGAATAGGCCATCAATGTTAAAGGGGTACTCCTGTGGAAACCTTTTTTTTTTTTTTTTTATCAACTGGCACCAGAAAGTTAAACAGATTTGTAAATCACTTCTATTAAAAAAATCTTAATCCTTCCAGTACTTTTTAGGGGCTGTATACTAAAGAGAAATCCAAAAAAGAATAGAATTTCCTCTGATGTCATGACCACAGTGCTCTCTGCTGACCTCTGCTGTCTATTTTAGGAACTGTCCAGAGCAGCATATGTTTGCTATGGGGATTTTCTCCTGCTCTGGACAGATCCTAAAATGGACAGCAGAGGTCAGCAGAAAGCACTGTGGTCATGGCATCAGGGGAAATGCATTTCTTTTTTGGATTTCTCTTTAGTATACAGCCCCTAAAAAGTATTGGAAGGATTAAGATTTTTTAATAGAAGTGATTTACAAATCTGTTTAATTTTCAGGCACCAGTTGATTTAAAAAAAATAAAAAAAAGTTTTCCATGCGAATACTCCTTTAATTAAAGTCCCAGAAACAGCTTCAAATACTTATTTCTTACTTGTGTGAGTGTCATATCAGACAACTTTTCATGATCAGCTGTCCTTTGTGCACATGAGAAGTAGCTTTATTTTCTGGCCATTATATTCCTTGGATCTAGCCTTTTTTACTTGGTTACTCCTCCACCTTTAGGTGTCAGCTTTCCTTGAGCTAAGCTGATGGAGACTAGCTTCTATGATGGCATCCATACAATACTGTATATACATACCTTGATAAAGGCACCTGCGACACATACACAGGGGTATCAGGCACAGCAATGGCACTTATCATGGTTAAGCAATGTTGATTTATGCAGTGGATCCTTTTGATAGAAAGACATTGTGTTCTACATTAGGATTTCTCACATAGTAGCAATGCATCTTGGTTGTGACTTATGACTCTATTTACTTTTTCTCCTCTTCCTTTATTTCCCTCCCCTACCTGTTCCTGTCTTTTTAGATTTTCATGGGCTGTATAACAGAATCTGTAAGCATTCAGTATTGATAAGTGAAGAAGGGAGCAGTTTCTCTAATAAAAAATATTATAGATTTTTTTGTTATTTGGAACCATTTCATTTGGCAGCTGAAGATTTCCTATGCTCTTTATTAAGAGAGACCCACACCTGCTTAGTTGTAATAGAAGACCAAATAAAGGACAATAAGATATCGAAAAAAATGACAGCCTTCTGGTACCTTAAACCTTAAAGGAGTACTCCGCTCCTAGACATCTTATACCCTATACAAAGCATAGGGGATAAGATATCTGATCGCGGGGGTCCCGCTGCTGGGGACCCCCCTGTGATCTCTCCTGCAGCCCCCTGTCATCAGCTGCATGGTGCGAAGTTCGCTCGATGCCTAATGACTCACGATACAGGGTCAGGAGGATCATGACATCATGGCCCCGCCCCTCATGACATCACATCCCGCCCCCTCAATGCAGGTCCATCACGCCCTCTCCCATAGGCTTGCATTGAGGGGGCTTGACGTGATGTCACGAGGGGGCGGGCCGTGACATCACAATAGTCCAGGCCCTGTATTGTGGGTCATCAGGCACAGAGCAAACTTCGCTCCGTGCAGCTGATGACAGGGGGGGCAGCAGGAGAGATCACGGGGTCCACAGTGGCGGGACCCCCCGCGATCAGACATCTTATCCCCTTTGGATAGGGGATAAGATGTCTAGGGGTTGAGTACCCCTTTAACCATATGTTTCAAGAGGACTAGTAAAAATAAGAATTTAAAATGTGAAAATTATTTTTAAAACATTTATTTAAAAAAATGAATAAAGGGGAAATTCCCTTTAAACTGGAATTTCCTTTTTTTTTTTTTTTTAAGGTAGGTACAACAATTGCACTAGGCCAGGCTGTGCAAGCTGCTTTCTGATCAGTGAGGAATTACAATCATCAAACCAATCAGCTGCTAAGGTGGGGTTTTTAGTTTCCTCAGCAATCTGGCTGGGCTCTTGATTTGCAGTTCTGACTTGTTTGTCTTGATTTTAGCCTTGTTCTGTCTTTCTGTAGTTCTTTGTGCACTTGTTGCTATTTTTGTCGTGTGTAGTTTTACCCTGGCTTGTATCCTGACCTTTTCTCTGTTTTGCACTTACCCACTGTCAGGATCCGGATACTGTGAGGATACTGGTGGTGGATCCTCTGTGTCAGTGGGGTGATGACGTGGGCCGTACCAGGGGAACGGAGTCTAAGGGGTTACTGGTTTTCACCAGAGCCCGCCGCAAAGCGAGAGGGACTTGCAGCGGCAGGTAACCCCCAGGTCATTCCACCCGACAGCGACTCAACCCCAACTGACGGCTGAGACAGGCGCGGTACAAGGGATTAGACAAGAGAAAGGTCGGACGTAGCAGAAGGTCAGGGCAGGCAGCAAGGATCATAGTCAGGGGCAACGGCAGAGGGTCTGGAACACTGGCTTGGGACATACAAGGAAACGCTTTCACTGGCACAAGGCAACAAGATCCGGCAATGCTGCGAAGGGGAAGTGAGGTTATATAGAGAGGGCACAGGTGTGAGCACTAATTGGGCCAGGCGCCAATCAGTGGCGCACTGGCCCTTTAAATCGCAGAGAGCCGGCGCGCGCGCGCCCTAGGGAGCGGGGCCGCGCGCGCCAGGACTGAGCCGTTGGGGAACAGGACGGGTGAGGAGACCGGGATGCAAGCCGCGAGGGGGCGCGTCCCGCTACGCGGGTTGCATCCCCGCCGGTGACATTAATGCAGCGGGTCTGACCGGGGCGCTGCAAGAAGGTGAACACCGCGAGCGCGCCGGGGAGGAGCAGGGACCCAGAGCGATCGGCGTAACACCCACAGTATAGGTTTGCCCCGCTGCTTTTCTTGTTTTGCTCCTTGCTTTGTGTGCTTGTACTTCTGCTTTATCTTGTTTGAACCTGTATCCTTATCCTGCATTCTGACCTGACTTCAGTTTTCTGTATTCTGACCTGTATACCTCTATCCTGTACCTGTTTGTCAGTACTCTGTAAACCTGCCACTAAATATTCTTGGTTCAGTGCTCTATATACCTGCCATTTTAATATCCTGGTTCCTTGTCAGTGCTCTTTGATAACCCTTGGTGTCCTGACTTCTTTCCCTGACTTTCACTGTTTTGCTTGATGTTTTGACTTGTGATGCCCATGCACTTTAGACCAGCGCAGGGACTGTTGCCCAGTTGAGAGTCTGCTACCTGGGGCAGATTTTCAAGTAGGCAAGCACATTGGTCTGAGTGAGAACAGGACCTCACAATTCCATTCCCGACATGACAGAATGTGGTCTAGTATGGTACTTACTATATATATATATATATATATATATATATATATATATATATATATATAATATGCCTCAAATCCAATTTAGTTTTACTTACGTTCAATAAAACGGTATGTATTCTAAAGTCTGTTTAGTGCAATTTAATTAATTACAATACCTAAAATAAGCTATATACTTCAGCAAATCCTAGTAAAATGAATTCAGGTGAGATTATTGCAGCTTGCTAGATCCTACCTTATTTGCATACATCAATAAATTCAAATTGACGCTGTCAATTTTAATGTCTATGTTATATAGCTTTGTAGGAGAATTTCACTCTCTCTAAACCAAAGAGCAGGAGATTCGTTCCAATGATGAATGGTTTGATTTATGGGAGAAAGAGGCTAAGACCTCAATTTGCACTGTCACAGAATAGATGCTTCTGGATCAGTTCCTCTTCAACGTTTAAGGAATTGCAACCAACAGAGGATCCAATTTCATATTTTTTTTTCTGCCTTACTATTGTTTCTTACTGGCAGTTGTCAGTATAATTGAACAGGTGATTGACATTAAGCTTGATCTTAATCCCACATCCCTATTGCTAGCTAAACCTCTGGAGCATATCCCTAGAAGCAGAGCCAAACTAATTACTCATATATCGACGACAGCAAAATGCTGTATCTCAGCCATCTAGAAGCAACATCACTCTCTTTCTAGGGACTCATTGATGATAAGGATAAATGAGATTATGTTGATGGAATGTTTAATAGCGTTCTTGGATTATATATAAAATAAATCGAGAGGATTTGGGATCAGTGGATAATATTCTATTATCTGTTCTTTCTCCACATAGTAAAGTGACATGATATCATTAACCCTTCACATTTATTTCTATGTAGCTACTTATTTATATTCAATATGAATACAATAAACATCAGCAATGGCAGCATTCACTATAATGAATTAAATTATAATTAAATCTATTTTGGAAAACTATGAGAAATTAAATAATGTTTTATGATGTAACGTATTTTTCGCCATATGTGACGCTCCGGCATATAAGACGCACCCAATTTTAAAGGATGAAAATCGAGAAAACAAAGATTCTGAACCTTCAACCTGCGGACCTCCAGATGTTGCAAAACTACAACTCCCAGCATGCCAGGAGCTGTAGTTTTGCAACATCTGGAGGTCCGCAGGTTGAAGACCACTGGTATAGGAGGTAATACTCACGTGTCCCCGTCGCTCCGGACCCGTCACCGCTGCCCTGTATGTCGCCCTCCATCGCTGTTGCTGCGTCCCCGGGGTGTCCCCGTCGCTCCAGAACGCCTCTGCTGCCGGGTATCCACGCTCTCCGTCGCCACCATCACCGAGGAGGCAGGTAAAGTCCCTCCCGGTGTCCTGTAAGCTGTTCGGGACGCCGCAATTTCACCAGTCCCGAACAGCCCGACTGAGCAGCCGGGTTAGTGTCACTTTCGCTTCAGACTCGGCGGTCAGCTTTGATCGCCACGTCTGAAGGGTTAATACAGGGCATCACTGCGATCGGTGATGTCCTGTATTAGCCGCGGGTCCCGGACATTGATGGCCGCAGGGACCGCCGCGATAGGACAGGTTTTAATGTGTATTTGCCGTATAAGACGCACCAACTTTCCCCCCTCCCAATTTTGGGGAAGAAAAAGTGCGTCTTATACGGCGAAAAATACAGCATAATATTTAAATAGCTTTCATAAATCCACATTCAGATGCGTTAACTATATTTAAGTTAAATTATTAAGTAGGTTTCCCCAAGAAGACAACCTACCCTCACTCTCTGGTGCAGTCCTACTTCAACAAGGCCCTCACCCTCACACACGAGATTGCCTTCTCCCAAAAAATCACTCTTCTGATCCTACCAAAACTTTCTTTAACCAACTTTATTACTACATTTAGTAGGGAACACAGAGACATTAGGAATATCTTGACCAAACATTGGACTAGTTTGTTAAAACATCCCTACCTTGCCAAGATACTACCATCCAAACCATCCTTAACCATTTGGAGAAATCGCACTTTGCTTAACTTGATAGCACCTAGTAAATGACATTCAAGCCCTCACAAACCAAAGCCCTCTAACTTCCTAAACTTAACTGGGTGTTTCTGCTGTGGACTCCCACATTGCAAATGTAGTGTTGGGCGTGAGTATTCGCATTTTGAATTTTGCAAATATATTCGCTATATATTCGAAATTACAAATATTCACTTTTTCCACATATGCGCATATTCCTTCTTTCCACATGTGGGCCAATTAGAATGATGCAAATATACTTGTCAGAGGTTATTAACAACATCCCTAGCAACCAATAGTAAAGTTGCCCACCCCCCACTGTTTTCTTCCTCGAATACGCAAATATGCGGATATTCCCATATGGGAATATAACAAATACGCAAAAGTTGCAAATATAGGACGAATATTCATCTATATATTCATGAATTCGAATATGGTCAATGCCGCTCATCACTACATATGACACACAAATGTAAGTCATTTTCTTCAAATGTTACTGGTGAAACCTTCCAGATAAAATCAGCATTAAACTGTGGATCTCAATGCGTTATATACCTCCTCCAATGTTCTTGCAATTTGCAATATGTGGGGAGAACCATACACTGCTTTAGAGAAAGGATTATAAGCACCCTTGCAATACAGCACATGGTTTGCTTCTCCATAGCGTTTCACGTCATTTGTCTGAACGCCACAATGGGGACTTTAATGTTATCCGAGCCATTCCAATCGAGCAGATCCCCAAAGATGTGAACCAAAGGTTTAATATGTTGAGAAAAAGGGAGAACTTTTTGACTCTCACCCTCCGCACGTTATCTCCCTATGGGCTAAATGAAATGATCCAATGTTCAATATCCATCTGCTCTATATATCACTTATGGTTAATATTTTTATATATTATTTATATATTCAAAAATCTATTTAGTATTACTAACATTATTATTATTATTATTAGATTTATATACAGATACAGTTTCTATGTTTATACAGATATATATATATATATATATATATATATATATATATATATATATTTCTATGTTTTTATGCACTCACTTTTACTATTGTGATACCTCTTCAGTTTTGCATCAATTGATGTACAACTAGTGGTGCCTTTGCAGATTTACATAATTGCTGTTATAAAAACATTTTTTTAATAATCTCTAGGATATATACCTATATTTTTTTTTTATTAGTACTGTATCTCTTAGCCTGTGTTTTAGTACCCCTAATCAGTATGCATACATGTGTGTATATATGTATACACATGCATCTAATACCATCTTATTTCTATCTTGACCGTGGTACTATAGTAGTACTATAGTATTTAAGTACCCCCTTATTCATGTACAATACTGGATATACCATACTAGCCTTATACTCATACGTTCACATAATCCATTTGTCACGGCTTGTTTATAAAATCCCTGCCATTCTCGACACCTTCATATTAATTTCCCCAAATCATGCTCTCCATAAAACATCTTTGCTCCATGTTTACTCTTCCACTCCAGATAAATCGACCACACACAATTTAGGTCATTTTCTTTTATCATCTACTGTCATTGCTTCATAGTTTTCATAGCATAACAGTACTATTACTGCCAGTAGCCAGTACTATTACCTCTGACAACCTCCGGTGCTGCCCGCAACACTTACACAGCCCCTGTCATGCTTTGATAATACTGTGCGGCCGCACGATGCTCTCCCATAGAATACTATAGCCTGATGCTGATTGGACCCTGCCGGCCATGTGACATCCGCTCCCTTGCGACGCATCCCTGACAACTACACGCAGCCTGGGATGGCGTTCGCATCAAACACACACAGCCACACATGGCTGATTGCAATTCACTCCGCTTACATCTGGAGTCTGGATGTTTACATCTGGACAACGAATGTTGGTATTGTTCACCTGTTAGACTACACCTGCGTTTTTACCCTGTTAACTATGAATAATATGTCTGTACAACTTGCTGCACATTGCTTTCTATTCCTATGAACCATTACTGTATGCCCATTGTTATTTTGCATTTCTCTAACGTTATAACGGGAACCCAGTGTGGTTCTGACTCCTCCCATGTAAATTTGGGCACCAGTCTGTACCTGTATAAATTCCTGCATGTTTGCTTACATTGTTATACTGATCTGAAGAAGGGGCGGCTCCCCCAAAATGCATAATCCCTGTTCATTTTAACCTTAATAAACCCTCCAGTGTCTCATGGCTTGGGTTTACTTCATTCACTTCGCCTTGGATACAGCAGTGCCTTTTCACGGTCCTTTTTTTCCAGTTTCTGCATCGTTCCATTCAGGATTGGCCTGTCTTCTCCTGCGACCTCTGGCATAGCAGCTGTTCCAGCAAATAGGTTGATATGCAAGTGTAAACTTGCTCCAAGGTGAGCGGCCATTACCTAAGGGCTCTCTCTTTGCCCCTTTTCTATAATTTTTTTTGCCCAAATGATAATACTCGAGGCACCACAAGAATAGGGGTACCTTGTCCCTGAGTAAATGGAAAGGCTATTAGGCATATATATACACCGCAGCTCCATTCACTCATTATGAGACTGCCAAAAATAGCAGAGCACTGAGGAGGGCACGGCAGCCCAATCACCGCTCCAAACGGGGGACAAGGGATCCCTGATCTTGTGATTGGTGTATGTCCACAATTGGCTACTTATCACCTATTCTGTAGATAGGGGATATGTTTTACCATTGCAATAACTCCAAGGCAAATTTTAAAAGGAACCTGATTTCATGCTGCCTGAACCACAAATCATTGGAGTGCTTTCCACCAGCTTCTCCCTGCACCACCAGCCTTGATTGATAGATCTTATGCTGTTTAGGCATAGGCAGAGAAGATCCATAAGTCAAAGATGATGGGTGGGGAGAAGCCATTGGGGACTGCCCCAATGACATGTGGTTCTGGCAGCATGAAATGACAGGTTACCTTTAAAGGGGTACTCCGGTGCCTAAACATCTTATCCCCTATCCAAAGGATAGGGGATAAGATGCCAGATCGCGGGAGTCCCACTGCTGGGGACCCCCGGGATCATGCACGCGGCACCCCGTTTGTAATCAGTCCCCGGAGCGTGTTCGCTCCGGAACTGATTACGCCCGATCGCAGGGCCGGCGGCGTGTGATGTCATGCTTCCGCCCCCGTGTCACGTCAGGCTCCGCCAGGCTTAGCTATCACGCCCCCTCCCGTAGGCTTGCATTGAGGGGCGGAGCCTGACATCACATGGGGGCGGAGGTGTGACGTCACACGCCGCCGGCCCTGCAGTCGGGCGTTATCAGTACCGGAGCGAACACGCTCCGGGGACTGGTTACAAACGGGGTGCCGCGTGCATGATCCCAGGGGTCCCCAGCGGCGGGACTCCCGCAATCAGGCATCTTATCCCCTATCCTTTGGATAGGGGATAAGATGTCTAGGCACCGGATTACCCCTTTAACTTTCATCAGCGTAGGGTTCTTTGGGGACTAAAGCTCAGTTTAGGAAAGCTACAGGAGATCGGATTGTGGCAACTCTAATACAGACACTAAAATACAAGGCTGCTTTTATATTACATTTTGGAGTTACAACTTTCTGTATATATTTTCAGATTAGAAACACAAATCGAGGAATAGACAATTTAAAATGACTTTCAAGTCCAAGGAGGGTGCAAAGCTTCAATAGAGGTGACTTAAGGATCCACAGAAGCTCTACAAATAGATGCAAGGAAGTGGCATTTCAAAGATTGGTGAACCAAAGATGTGATTTATTCACCCATCCGAAATACAAATTGCAACATTTTGAACCTACAATTTACAAGGATTAAAAAAAAAAAAAAAAAAAAAAAAAAAAACATCCAAATTGTAGGATTGAAATGTTGCAATTTGTATTTGAGATGGGAAAATACATCACACTTTTTTGGTTCACTAATCTTTGGAGTGTGGCTTCCTTGCATCTATTTTTATATTGGAATGTATCTCAAGGGAGAAAAAACATTGTCACAGCGCCACCACAGGGGATATTAAATATTACACAGCTCTTACTGAAATCCTAGGGTTGGCCATTAAATGTATGCTTATATTTGTTCCCTTTACAAGAGATGCTTTTCCAGGTCTTTTTGTAACCGCAGCTAATAGATGGTGGTCCTGGATTGTGAATGCTCCTTTATTAACTCAGTATCTCTTATAGGGAATTTAAAGAAAATATTTTCCAAACAGACAAACCTTTTACACTGATAAGCTTAATAATGAAATATGATATGGTCTCTAGATAAAGGGCTTTATTTATTGAATGCTCAAATTTATATTTCATTTTAACTGAAAGGGTTAATTGATGATGTGTTCCCTATACTGTATATTACACAGCTCTATGAACAAAATTCCCCAAAGTACTGTCATCATCTTAAGGCTAAGTTTCCACTTGGTTTTTCTCCTGGCAGTTTTTGGTAAACTGCCACTGCAGTTTTTGAGCCAAAGTCAGAAGTGGATCCATAAGGGTGCTTTCACACTGCAGAATCTCCGCTCGCTGAATTCAGCGAGCGGAGATTCCGTCTGGCGGCCACCGCCAAAAATACTTCGGCATTAGGTAAAGCCGTGAGGCACTGAGCCGCGACCATTGATGCCGCTAAATTTCCGCAATATGAAGGGGTCTCGCGGAGAGCCGTTCACACTAATGTTAAGTTCACACCATGGAATTCCGCTCACGTAATTCCGCCCAAGGAATTCCGCAGTGTGAATGTACCCTAAAGGAGAAGTGTAAGTCCTTCCTTTATATGTCCTATACCTTTTGAATACACTTCTGGCTTTGGCTCAAAAATTGCAGTGGCAGTTTTCCAAAAAAACAAGTAGATACTTAGCCTTAGTGAGGCAGGGCACATTATCCTGTTGTCATTATGGAATACCACTGTCATGAAGGGGAGTATTTAGCCTACAGCAATGTTTAGGTATATAGGGGTAGATTTATAAAAAAAAAAAAAACACTGTTGAGAGGAAAAGTTGCCCAGTTGCCCATAGCAACCAATCAGATCGCTTCTTTCATTTTTCACAGGCCTCTATATAAATGAAAGATACAATCTGATGGAAACTGAGCAACTATGGAAACTCAGCAACTTTTCCTTTGGACAGGTTTTGATAAATCTCCCCCATAGTACTTGCCAAAGTAACATTCATATGCCAGGACCCAATGTTTCACAGCAGAATATTGCCCAAATTGCTATATTCTGGCAATAAAGTGGGTCTGCCTTTTTGGCGAGGCCCTAGCTGTGTCACCCCTCTCCTCTCTTGCTCTAACACACTATACATATAAAATGTACATACACATACTATAACACTTTATTTATTGTTGTCCTTAGTGGGATTTGAACCCAAGTCCCCAGCACTGCAAGGCAGCAGTGCTAACCTCTGAGCCACCATGCTGCCCTTCATACACATACTATAGACTGATCAGTCTCTGACAAGCTAGACGTTATCTGAATGAATACAGTAGATTTGAACACTAAAGAGAACGTATTGAACCATGCGGTTTAGATATCATTGAATTGGTTTAGAAAACAACAGGGTGCAATAGATATCTGCAAAGGTTTTCCTGAGTACATATAAGAAAGTGTACCTTAACCAAGTAGAGATCGATTGCAAAAAACATAGAGCTACACTGATGGCTGCAGTTATTAGGGAACCCATTATTTGGAAACCAGCAGGAAGACTGCAAAAGCATCAATTTTTATACAAGCAGAACATTGAATGAGACATCAAAACCTTCTTACCTTAAAACTGCAGGGTTTTTATATATAGAAGAGATTAAATTGATTGTATTTTGCTTTAGCATTAAAAAAGACTGTAAAGTCGGAATAGTATCCATGTGAATATTGAAAGAGGTAAAATAACAGTACTTTTTAAAAATGTTGCATTGACTGTCCAAAAATACCTGGATGACTCTACATAGTTTCTTAGGGAGTCCATTTCACTGTTATTACAGCGATACAAACTGATTTTAATAAATGTTTTTAAGGAGGTATATGAGTTAAATGATTACTGTATTTTTCGCCATATAAGATGCACTTTTTCTTCTCCAAAACTGTGGGGGAAAAGTTGGTGCATCTTATAGGGCAAATACCGCGGCGGTCCCTGCGGCCATCAACGGCCGGGACCCGCGGCTAATACAGGACATCACCGATCGCGGTGATGCCCTGTATTAATCCTTCAGACGCGGCGATCAAAGCTGACTGCCACGTCTGAAGCGAAAGTGACACTAACCCAGCTGCTCAGTGGGGCTGTTCGGGACCGCTGCAGTGAAATCGCGGCGTCCCGAACAGCTTACAGGACACCGGGAAGGACCTTACCTGTCTCCTCGGTGTCTGCTCCGTGCCGGGATCCCCTGAATGGTCGGCGCTCTCCTTTGTCGTCATCACGTCGTTGCGCATGCCGTCCCATCATCCAATAGGAGCGGCATGCGTAGCCGTGATGCGACGTGATGGCGGCGACGGAGAGCGAGGATACCGGGCAGCAGAGACGGCAGCGGTGATGGGTCCGGAGCAGCGGGGACACGTGAGTATTACCTCCTATACCAGTGGTCTTCAACCTGCGGACCTCCAGATGTTGCAAAACTACAACTCCCGGCATGCCCGGACAGCCAACGGCTGTCCGGGCATGATGGGAGTTGTAGTTTTGCAACATCTGGAGGTCTGCAGGTTGAAGATCACTGTCCTATAATTTACATCATATTTGGTGCAGAATCTTTTTTTTCTAGATTTTCACCCTTTAAAATTGGGTGCGTCTTATGTGCCGGAGCGTCTTATATGGCGAAAAATACGGTACTTTCAGCTATTGCCAGGATGTGCACTGTAATAACACATAGCTGGGCCCAGTCTAAGGATTTCACTAGTGGGTCATTTCCACAATAAAACCCTGCCTGGAGTAAAAATAATAATAATAATAATTTTAATAATGATAATTGATTACAAGAAATAATACCAAATACTAATCATAAGTATGTAAACGTCTGATCACCTGGGAATGCGATGAAAGAAAGAAATTCTGGAATAAACCATTGTCCCTAGAATTATTCTGACATTTCACATTCTTGAAATATAGTAGGGGTTGTAAAAGATTATGGCCCAGATTTATCAAACTGTGTGAGAGAAAAAGTGGAGAGATTTTCCCACAGCGACCAATCACAGCTCAGCTTTCACTTTACCAGAGCTCATTAGCTGAGCTGTGATTGTTTGCTCGGGGAAAATCTCTCCACTTTTTCTCTCATACCGTTTGATAAATCTGGGCCTATGTGATTATTAGCTTAGACTAGACATCCTACAAATGCTCCAGATTTTTATGGCACAGGCTTGCACCATCTTTAATTTGGCATATTTTTGGCACATTTTTATTTATTTTTTTAATTAATATTTTTTATTCAAGATATCCAATTATACAAAAAAGGATAAAACAGACAGAAAAGCATACTTCTCAAGTAATAATAAATCCTTTACAAACATAATAAACAAGGCTTATAGGATATTTATCTTAAATTATATATTATAACACCAACCCCCCCTCATCCCCCACCCACACCTCCCAAGTCTTGCTGCAGATGGGGAGAGAGAAAAAAATCGGGGAGAATGACGATTTATTTTACCTTTTAGATAACCATACTGACATATCTGTTTATGGGTAGCAATATTAATACGCTTCACATAGATAGCTTCTTCATTCTTAAAGGGGTATTCCAGGATTTTTTTTTATTTGACTATGCTACAGGGGCTGTAAAGTTAGTGTAGTTCATAATATAGTGTCTGTACCTGTGTGTGATGGTTTTCTCACAATCCTAATGTGATTTTCACCCTAATATTTATTTTTAACAGCATACAAAATGACTGCTGTCTCAGATTTTTCCCAGCTTGCAATGCGGTCGAGACCTGACTCACTACTCAGCTAATGACAGGGAGCCTGTCTGCTTCAATGGGTGGAGAGAGCAATCTGCAACTAATGCAACAGCTGGAGGCACCCTGATTGAAAACCACAGGTCTGCAGCTCATTTATGTTTCAATGGGTGGGGTGGCTGATGTGTGGGAAGGAGGAAAATGGAATCATGGGATTTGTAGGCAAACAAAAAAACTGAAAACAGGAAATACAAGTTCACAAAAAGCTAGCCACAGTGCTATGGTAATCCCACAGCATAGCCATTTAGCCCAAGACAAGCGCAGATCCTTTCTAAGCATGTGCATTACTGTCTGCCAGGTATGTACTAAAATCACCTTATGGTGGAGAACCCCTTTAACTAAGAGTTCTACATTTGCCCAAAGTTCTTTAACAGATGGGGCTTTATGACTTTTGCCTTGTTTACCAATCATTTTTCTAGCAATATATAAAATTCTGCCCACCGCTGTTCTATAATTTTGTCCTAGCCATATGCCATCCATATATCCCAACAGACATATCTTGGGGTCTTCTGGTATTTTAGTTTCAAAAACATCCCCGATCCTCTGTAATACAGAGGACCAGAATACCTTCAGGACCAAACAGTCCCAAAGCATATGTAATAAATCAGCCCCTTCTTGATGACAGCGGGGACATCTGGAATCATTACGGAGACCAATTTTATGAAGGAAAACGGGGGTTTGATAAACCTATACAAAATATATATTTGCGATAAACGACCTGTCTCTCCCACAGAAAGAGCAGGGACTGCCCTCAGGACTGTTTCCCACTGGCCACTGTCCTCAAATCCCAGTTCCCGCTGCCACTTTGTGAAAGCGGGAACTGGACCAGATTCCAGAGAACATGTAATCAACAGTTATTACAGTTTGGAAATAAACCTTACAGGTCTGATAGGTTCCACAATCAGGTATAAAGCGGCATCTTTTTTAATTGAAAGTTTTATTATCTTTGCCTGAGCCATTAAGGCATGTCTGAGTTGTACATTTTGGAAAAAGCAATTTCTGGGAAGTTGATAATCCTGTTGTAGCTCACTGAAAGTTTTAAATAGCCCATCCCTTTATATGTTTTTAACCCAGAAGACCCCTGCCATCCTCCAATTATCACACCCTTTTGATAATTTCGGATGCAATGTTGGCCCATTTAACCCTTAAAGGGGTACTCCGCCCCTAGACATCTTATCCCCTATCCCAAGATCGCCGTTGCGGCACTGCGCTATCATTACTGCACAGAGTGAGTTTGCTCTGCACGTAATGACAGGCAATACAGGGGCCGGAGCTTCGTTACATCATGGCTTCGTCCGCCCCTTGTTACGTCACGGCCCGCCCCTTTCAATACAAGTCTACGGGAGGGGGCATGGCGGTCGTCACGCCCCCTGCCACAGACTTGCATTAAGGGGACGGGCCGTGATATCACGAGGGGTGGAGCCATGACGTCACGCGGCTCCGTCCCCTGTATCGCCCGTCATTACGCACAGAGCGAACTCGCTCTGTGCAGTAATGATAGCGCAGTGCCGCAGCGACGATCCCGGGGGTCGCCAGCAGCGGGACCATGGCGATCTGACATCTTATAAGATGTCTAGGGGCAGAGTACCCCTTTAATAACCATGGTAAGTCTTTTGTCAGCAGGGTAGGAATATACAAGCATTGCTCTCCTGTACCTAATATTGTGAGAGCTCGGCTGTTGCATGAGAGTAGGGTTCCTGCTCTACTAGTAGCAAAGAAACCTCTGATCTTGTATTTTAACCCCTTAGATCAGGGCTTTTCCAACTTTTCATGTTGGTGACAAACTTTTTTAGATGTGCATAATTTTTAGACCCACACCTCGTTGTACTGCCAATTGCACATAATTCTTATGTTGTGTCTCAGCGTTACACATGTGGCTGTTAATCCTCTGTGCCCCTTCATCACTTCCTTTATCACCCCCTGTGCCACTTTATTACCCCTTTCTTCACCCTCTGTGCCATTTCATCATCCTCATTATTACCCCCTATGTCATTTCATCACCATCTTCTTCACCCTTTGTGCCATTTCATCACCCCCTATGACCCCCTGTGCCACCTTACCCCCCACATGGTAACTACTGTACCATTTTCATTCTCCTCCCCCTTAATTCCCCCCCCCCCCCCCACACACACACCTTTAAATCCCCACTCTCCTTTGCCATTTCTCATCTGGTCTGTGCCATTCAGTATCCTCCAGTAGCTCAAGTGGAGCAACGTCCTACTACTCCGCTCCTCTGCACAAAATCAGGGGCGTCACTCATCAGTCTCAGCAGCCACTGCCAGCTGCTCACTGATTTAACGTGCACATGGCGCTGGCTGCCAGTTTAAGATCAGGCAGCAGCTTAAGAACCTGCAAAAATGTCTTCTTGCACCCACCAATAACAAAAAGGACTGTGGCAGACACATGTACCAAAAATAACAACTTTATTGTTTAAAAACATGTTAAAATTCATAATACAGAGAGAGGAGTGGCGACTGAAAAATAGGACGTCTACTGGGTAATCTGCATAAAGTACTAAAGTACTAGTGCTAGTAGGAGCATGTGCCACACTATAGAATGCACACTGCAGTGGGTATAATGCATTAGCAGATTATATACATATATATATATATATATATATATATATATATATGTATATGTGGTGTACAAAGTTTACCAGTCTCACCCACCCAAAATAACATGTGAAATATTAATGTGCAGGGCATATGTTAGCTAAAAGAGAGGCCAGACACAACAATTCTCAGTGTATTATATCATCTTGTGCTAAATAGAAGAAGCCACGTAACATTTCATTTTACCAAGAAATGTCTTGAGACTGATTCCCTAATCTATTGGACAGTGAGTGGAGTCTTACGGATCTTTCCAAGTCCACTTAGTTCACAGCCAAGTAAAGTAATTCCGAGGTGAAATTCCAAATCTCTTCATTACATCAAGAGAATTGTTACACGACACTCAGGTAATTTTAATTAGTGATGGGGGGAATGTTTTGCACTTGACATCTTTCCTGGGCATTATTTCACTTTTTTTTAAAAATACAAACAAGGCCAACCTAATGTGATGTCATTTTCTGCCACTATGAATCTGAGAACACTAAATCTGCCTATAGTTTATTATGTAATTAGCACAGGGATTTTTTCATTATGTTTGTCTTTTTGCATGCTTTCAAATAAATGAAAACAAGGTGAACTAGCTGCATTGTAGAAAAACAGGACTGTAATCTACAGTAAGGAAAGACACTCAATTGTCATTGGCATTTAATTAAATCTGAATAATTAGAGCAAAATTACACGAAATCCGTTCTAGTATAAATGCACAAAATGACTGACAAAAACATAATAAATGTTTTGTTTACCGTTGGTGGAAACTGATCGACAATACATACAATTCATACTTATTGGGGAGATTTCTCAAAACCTGCCCAGAGGAAAAGTTGCCTAGTTGTCCATAGCAACCAATCAGATCCCTTCTTTCATTTTTCACAGGCCTCCATATAAATGAAAGAATGAAAGATACAATCTTATTGGTTGCTATGGCAACTCAGCAACTTTTTCTTTGGACAGGTTTTGATAAATCTCCCCCATTGTCTATTGAATTATAGCATGGTCATTCTTTAACTTGTCCTGCTGTACATATTACTAGTTCAAGTAAATGTGTTAAATTGTGCTTAGGACATATGTAAGTTTTTACGGTGCCAACATCCATCTCATGGTCCTAACAATTTAGTGATAAATGAAAATAAAGGCTCCAAGCGGTCTCAGAAATGGCAGAAATTGTAATATTACACAATAGGCCCCAATCGATCCAAACATTGTCTCTGTGAATGTTTAACAATTGACATAGAAATTTAAAAAGGTACATTTTTCAATTCGTTTTTGCACCTTCGTTTTTTCCTCCTCACCTTTTAAAAATGATAACCCATTCAATTTTGCACCTAAAATTCCATATTATGGCTTATGTTTTGGGCCACCAATTCTACTTTGCAGTGACATTAGTCATTTTACAAAAAAAATCCACAGCGAAGCGGGAAAAAAAATCATTGTGCGACAAAATTAAAGAAAAAAATGCCATTTTGTAAATTTAGGGGACTTCCGTTTCTATGCAGTGCATTTTTGGTAAAAAAATGCCACCTTATCTTTATTCTGTCGGTCCATATGATTGAAATGATACCCTACTTATATAGGTTTGATTTTGTCATACTTCTGGAAAAAATCATAACTACATGCACGAAAATGTATACGTTTAAAATTCTCATCTTTTGACCCCTATAACTTTTTATTTTTTCTGCATACTGGGCGGTATGAGAGCTAATTTTTTGCTGTGACCTGAAGTTTTTTAGCGGTACCATTTTTTTATTGATCGGACTTTTTGATCGCTTTTTATTCCTTTTTTCATTATATAAAAAGTGACCACACTGATCTTCTACACAGATCACTGCCATGCATTAACATGGCAATGATCAGTGTTATCCGCGGTCGATTGCTCAAGCCTTGATTTCAGGCTTGGAGCAATCAATCCCGATCGGACTCTCGCGTTCTAGCTGATCGGGACATCAGAATTTCACATCGGATTCCTCCGCTTGTGTTCTAGCTGATCGGGACATCGGCATTTCACCACGATGGTCCCGATCAGCCCGACTGAGCTGCCTGGAGTGTATTTTTGTTACTTTAGATGTGACAATCAACTGTGAACGCCGCATCTAAAGTCAGGTGATCAGAGGGAGCCTGTCCTGCTTCAATTTTGCAACAGCTGTAGGCCCCTTGGTTAGAAAACACTGTGTTTCAATGGGTGTGGTGGCTGATGTGTGGGAGGAAGGAAAGTGATCTCAAACTTTCAAGCATGGAACTGTGGGATGTGTAGTTTAGAGAACAAAATACAACAGGAAATACCCATTTCTTGCAGGTAAGTACTAAAATCACCTTGTCGTGGATAACACCTTTAAAGCTTACACAAGGACAATTTTCAATGCAAATCTAGAGCAATTTTGTTCAACACTGAACCTACTGGGTGGATGAAAGCAGCTGAGAATGTGAGGGAAGACATTTTGTCTAGTGATCTTCATGTTGTCTCTCTCTATAAAACATCTTACAGCCTTCATATTGTCTATTAGCTCCAAAGGGCCATTTTTGGTACTATACAAGCTAACCAGATAACCTACCTTCAAGGACAATTGTCTAAAAGCAGGGCCCCATATCAAAATATGATTGCATCTTGGCTTATTGCTTCTTGGGGGACCCTAAATGAGTTATCTAATGAAAACTTTTTTTAAACCATGTGCCCATATATAGTAATAAAATAACAATAAATGATACATACCTCCCTCGCTCCACGTTGGGTTCATCTGCATCCACTGACATTTCGCTTCTTAGAGCTGCAATTTGTATCCTTTGCAGCTGATGTAGTTTACAGGGCCACTCCGCCATTCACTAACTGAGGCAGGACACCACTGCGGCCAGTGATTGGTGGAGCAGAACTGTGAGCTACATCAGTAGCAGACAATACAAATTGCAGCTCCAAGAAGAGAAGTGCCAGCGACCACAGAAGGGATGCCCCGATACTGGAGGCCAGTGAGAGCGAGGGTGGCATGTAATAGATTTTTTATTTTATTACCCAGCCCTGGCACATAGCTTTAAAAAGTTTTAACTGGATAACACAGTTTAATACTAAGGGGGCACTATTACATAGACAACAATATGTGGGACATTAATACTAAAGGGGCATTATTATATAGAACAATATGGAAGATGTTAATATTAATAGAGGACAATATGGGGGACAAAATTAATATTTGATGCACAGTGTATAATGTATGTATAATTGATTCATGTATTTGTGGGGCACAGTATTATATTAGATTTCAGAGGGTACAGTGGCTTTTGCATTTCAGGGTATGTTGTATATTGTTTACAATTTCTGGGGTGGTATGATTTCAGGGGCTAGAGTATGTGGCAGTATTATACTCAGGTGGTAAAGTTTGAGGCAGGGTTATATTTAGAGGGTGCAGTGTGTGGAAGTATTATCATCAGAGGGCACAGTGTGAGACAGTATTATATTCAAAGGGTACAGTGTCTGGCAGGGTTTATATTCAGTGCGTACAATGTGTGGCAGTATTACGTTCAGAGGATACAGTGGGTAGCTGGTTTGTATTCAGAGGGTAGAATGTGTGGCAGGATTACTTTCAGGGAGCATGGTGTCTGGCACGGTTATATTAATAATTTTCTTCAAAGAGAGGATGAGGATCTACTGACATGATGAGGAACCAATGATGTCCGGACGTGAAACTCTGCAGAGGAAAGAAGCAGCTGGAAGAAGTCATCGCTGTGTGTACTAGATAAAAAGGAATAGACTAAGATATCATTGTGTATTCTACCTGACTGTGTCCCATCAGAGCGGTAGTCACTTGTAAGTTCTGCAGTTATGAAGGGTGAAACAAAAACTACCAGCATAACCTTACCACTGCTTAGGTCCTACTGGGAGCTGTAGATTACCATGGTAGAAACTTCTTTAGCATTTTCCATTACACCAAGTAAGGAACTGGTTGTAAAAATGTAAATCCCACCCTTGTGTGTGTGTATATACAGTGTATATTTGTAGTGTTTTATAATTGTCCTTACTTGGTTTTGTCCTAGCCTCCAGCTAGAGTCACCACTGGAGGATCCATCATAGCTATACACTGGAGGTATTTGCCAGGGATTCCCCTCATGTATACCCCCACTGGACACTACAAAAATGTAGTGTGAAAAGAGCTTTAGGCATGCAGAATTTGTGGCCATATACCCATGGTATAACACTATACCATATGTGAATTAATCCTTAAAGATACCTACAGTAAATCTAAATATTTTGTTAACTCACACTGAACCACAATTATGTTATTATATAAAAAATATATATAAACCAATAAGACTGCAAAACATTTATTTAAGTTGTATTAGTTTGAATGATCAGTTTAATTTTTGTATTGATAATAAACATCACATTTTCCAACTAAATTATATTGGCAGCTTTATTCATAAGGTGGCAAACCAAATAATTCTGGTTTAAACTGCTCCAGGGAGTTAAGGACTAATGTTGCTCGCTTTGTAAGATCTCGATTCAGATTTTCATCAGGGACCATAACCACCTGCATGCAAGCTGAAAGGGCTGCTGCAACTCCATTTGGTGCATCTTCAAATACAAGGCACTATAAAAAAGGAAAGCAAAAATATAACATACACGTGGTAATCAGAGAGTTTGGCAATGAACAAGATAATGTAGGATACCATGCGAAGAATCAAAGAAATATCACTGTGGCAACAGTATTAAAGCTTAATGCTTAAAGGACACCCGCCCCTAGACATCTTATCCCCTATCCAAAGGATGTGATGTCATGCCCAAACCCCTCCATACAAGTCTATGGTAGCGGGCGTAACGGTCACCATGCCCCCTCCCATAGACTTGCATTGAGGGGCGGCAGTGACATCATGAGGGGGTATGGTCATGACGTCACAATACACCGGCCCCTGTATCGCCCGGCCCCTGTATTGACAGGGGGTGCTGAAGGAGAGATTGCGGGGGGTCCCCAGCGGTGGGACCCCCACGATCAGACATCTTATTCCCTATGCTATAGATATGGGATAAGATGTCTAGGAGCAGAGTATCCCTTTAAAGAGTACCTGTCACCAAATAAAACTTTTGATATAGTTTTTGTTCCTTGTGTAATTAGCAGGCACTTTCCCATTCACTTGCTTTTAAAATCATCAACATAAATATGTTTAAAATGTAATATAAAATACTATGTGGCTCTGTTCTGTTCCCTGCCACAATTAATACAGTGAGTTTGATCTACTCCTGGCCTGGCAGGAGACCAAACTCAGGAAGTGTTTCTCTGCACTGAGCTTTATTGACAACTGCACAGAAAGTGAAAGCTCCACAGATTCTCACAGAAAGCTGCACAGACTGAAGCCTGCAAGAGAGCCTCACTGATAGCAAAACAGACTGAAACATGCAAAGAGCCTGAGGTCTTCTATTCATCACAGCACTGCAACCATGTGAGGGCGGAAGTGGTCCCCAGCAGGCTTCAGTGATGTCATGCCTGCTGGGAAATGCCCACTTTCTCCTTCTGAGAAATTGCACTGGGTGGGAGGGGTTTTAGGAGTAGTTAGGGAACATAGCCTGAGTAAGTTTAGAACAGTTTATGCAAACAATCAAGACCCATAATGTAGAAATAGGGTCCAAAGAAAATAAAAACACAAAAGTCCCAACACTTTCCCAATTTAAGGTACCTGGATCCTCACGGTATAGCTGGGGAAGAGACATATAGGCCCAGATTTTTTAAACTGTGTGAGAGAAAAAAATAGAGGGATTTTCCTCCAGCAACCAATCACAGCTCAGCTAATGAGCTCTGGTAAAGTGAAAGCTGAGGTGTGAGTGGTTGCTGTGGGAAAATCACTCAATTTTTTCTCTCACACAGTTTAATAAATCTGGGCGAGAGTGTATTTGGATGACACATATCACACCATACAAAACAATAGTCAATCAGATGCACAAAGAGTCAATAGTACACAATAAAGATGCAATTAGGATAATTTCTCACCAAAGACCAATCACAGAAGATATCAAGATAATAGGTCATAACAAAAAAGATTTCCCGGCTCTCAGTGGAGCCACTCACTGCTCCCTACAACCATGACGCAGGCCCAGGGGGCTTTGCTTGTGCTTTATATAGTACTTTCTTCTTCCTTTGAAATCACCAGATAGTTTTTTCTTTCTAATCCTTTTACTCCACACTACTAACAGTTTCAACTAAAATTGTGGTCAATCCTGATAAATTGGGTACTCAACTATTTTTAGTGAGGGTCCGCTCATCCAGGTCTGTCATTGGTAAAGGTCCGAGCTAAGCGCTAAGGCCTGGTTTACACATAGTGGCCGCAGGGCCATGAAGGATATAGGTAAAATGACTGAACTCTGGAGGATGTAAATGTACTGTTTCCTGTATTTTCTGAATACTGAAGCATACTGTACCCCTAAAAATACCGCTGCCTACTGTACCCCTGAAAATAATACTGCAGCATACTGTACCCCTGAAAATAATACTGCCACAGACTGTATCTCTGAAAATACTGATGCATACCTTAACCCTAAAAATAATATCGCTGCCTACTGTACCCCTGAAAATAATACTGCTGCATACTGTACCCCTGAACATAATACTGCCACAGACTGTATCTCTGAAAATAATATTACCGCATACTGTACCCATGAAAATAATACTGCCACAGACAATAAAATACTGCCCCTAAATGTAAATGTAATACTGCCGCCCTGTACCCTTAAATAAAATACTGCCACATTGTGTACCCCTTAATATAAAACTGTTGCACGCTGTACCCCTGAAAATACTGCCACATGTTGTACCCCCTAATATTGTACCCCTGAATATCATATTGCCACATGCTGTACCCCTTAATATAATACTGCCACACACTGTACCACTAAATATATTACTGCCACACACTGTACCCCTAAATATATTACTGCCACACACTGTAGCCCCTGAATATAATACTGCAATATATTATACCCCTGCATATATTACTGCCGCATGCTGTTCCCCTGGTATATTACTGCCACAAGTTATGCCCCTGTATATATTACTGCCTGCATGCTGTGCCCCTGGATATATTACTGCCTGCACACTGTTCCCTTGGACATATTACCTCCTTCATGCTGTGCCCCTGGATATATTACTGTCTGCACACTGTTCCCTTGGACATATTACCTCCTTCATGCTGTGCCCCTGGATATATTACTGTCTACACACTGTTCCCTTGGACATATTACCTCCTTCATGCTGTGCCCCTGGATATATTACTGTCTGCACACTATGCCCCTGGATGTATTACTGCCTGCATGCTGTGCCCCTGGATATATTACAGCCTCACATTGTGCCCTGGTATATTACTGCCACATGCTATGCCCCTGGTATAGTGCTGCTACATGCTATGCCCCTAATATATTACTGCCACACTCTGTGCTCTAGGTACAGTACAGACAAAAAGTTTGGACACACCTTCTCCTTCAAAGTTTTCTTTATTTTCATGACTATGAAAATTGTAGATTCACACTGAAGGCATCAAAACTATGAATTAACACATGTGGAATTATATACATAACAAAAAAGTGTGAAACAACTGAAAATATGTCATATTCTAGGTTCTTCAAAGTAGCCACCTTTTGCTTTGATAACTGCTTTGCACACTCTTGGCATTCTCTTGTTTAGCTTCAAGAGGTAGTCATCTGAAATGGTTTTCATTTCACAGGTGTGCTGGTATGGAGGAGGAGGTGTGATGGTGTGGAGGTGCTTTGCTGGTGACACTGTTGGGGATTTATTAAAAATTGAATGCATACTGAACCAGCATGGCTACCACAGCATCTTGCAGCGGCATGCTATTCCATCCGGTTTGCGTTTAGTTGGACCATCATTTATTTTTCAACAGGACAATGACCCCAAACACACCTCCAGGCTGTGTAAGGGCTATTTGACCAAGAAGGAGAGTGATGTTGTGCTGCGCCAGATGACCTGGCCTCCACAGTCACCGGACCTCAACCCAATTGAGATGGTTTGGGGTGAACTGGACCGCAGAGTGAAGGCAAAAGGGCCAACAAGTGCTAAGCATCTCTGGGAACTCTCTTGAGAGAATGAGTGTGCAAAGCAGTAATCAAAGCAAAAGGTGGCTACTTTGAAGAACCTACAATATGACATATTTTAAGTTGTTTCACACTTTTTTGTTATGTCTATAATTCCACATTAATTCATAGTTTTGAGGTCTTCAGTGTGAAACTACAATTTTCATAGTCATGAAAATAAAGAAAACTTAGAATGAGAAGGTGTGTCCAAACTTTTGGTCTGTACTGTATATTACTGCTACATGCTGTATCCCTGGTATATTTCTACTGCACAGTATTCCCCTGGTATAGTGCTGCCACTTGGTATGCCCCTGGTATAGTACTGCCACACACTATGTCCCTGATATATTAATGCCACACACCATGTCCCCAAATATAATTTTGACAAACACTGTGCCCTGTACCAACTTATTGTACCATACAACAATGAATCATGCCACTGTGCCCTCTCAATAAATTATGCAGCTGTGCCCCTTCTCACCCCCCTCATCCCTTCTCACCCCCCCCCCCCCCTCCTCTCACCCCTTCTCACCTTTCTGACAGAAGATTATCTTCGCTCAGCAGCTTCAATGGCAGGGGACGTAGCGCGGGTCGGCAGCGCTCACAGACGACTATGACAGGACACCAGTGTACCAGGCTGGCATTCAGTATTTCCCCCTCACTCAGTGCATGATGGAAGATGCAGGTGGGGCTAAGAACAGATGTTCGTGCCTGCGCGGGCCATGTATGTTCCCAGCAGCCTCCCCGCCCCATCTCTCGGTATTCAGTCCGCGCGGCACATTAAGCTACCTCCCAGAATCCACTGCTGTATAAAGCAGCGGTGGCAATAATGGTGGCCTGGCCAGAGCAGATGATGCAGGTAGCGCTAATCGAGCAGCCTACATCACAAAAGAAGCGCCAGGCGGGCAGGGACACAGCATTCAGCCACAGCTATTCATTTGTACCGTTGTCTAAAGACACCTATACTAATAAATGAGGGGAGATCCGGCAGGTGGTCCGAATCAGTACCCCTGTCCTAGAGAATTAAAGATCATTTTACTGTAATACAGATAGTGATATCTTTACATTTTGTTAGATCCATTAAAACTATTTTATGCAGCCACCTATTTCTCATCTCGGTAGTGACGCCCCGCTTATCTTTAAGTCAGAACTGTGACTGAAAACAAGGTGTTTGCTTCCAAAGACATTGACTCCTTGGTCACCCAACACAAAAAATAAAGAGCAGCTAAATGGGAAGCGGCACCTCAAGCTTGAAAAATGTTTCCTTTATAAATGTTGTTCATTTACAATCTATTCTTGACATTTTTAACTGCACCTTTGAGACCCCAGTGAGGCCCTTTGTTATATGCACGTAATCGGCCCATGTGAATGCAGATGTTCTCTTTTAGGCAGTCTTAGGCTGCCATTTAATACTACATTTCTCTTAAGCAGGCAGTGCAGGGTAATGAGAAGTCAGATGCATCTTCACTCAATAAAATAGATGTTTGCCGAGGGTCTCAGAAAACAACCCATGAGGAGCAGCAGATCTCTGTAGAGACTTTTTTGGTAAAGGGAAAACTTCTTAAAAGCCAAAAGCTATGACTTAAAGCATTAGTATCATTTGTAAAAGCCTTTGACATGTCCAGATATGTGAAAAGTTTCAATCGCTATGGATCTCATCCCTGAGGACCCTTGTGATTGTGAGTAACAGCAGGATAAATTGTGCTCCTTTACTCCACCAATTGTCTAACAGTTGGATTTGGGCAGACAGCCGGAGGGTGAAGAGACCTGCTATGCACAGGTAGGGATAAACGCAGCCCTGAACTTACCCACAGCCATTTTTCCTACCTACTTAAGTATCTGTCCTAAGCGACAGATCCTCAACAGGATGGGCAAACAGAAATCATAGTCGGGGTCAGTATACGCAGGATGAAGCAAGCAGGGAGATTTACATGCGATGTATAGTGCAGAACTATAGCAAGTACACAAGCAAGGAATGAACAAACTAGCTGAGTATTTATATACACCTAAGAAGGGTGTGAACGCTAAGGCCATATGTGATTGGCTCTAAGTCCATGCCTCCTGATAGGCCCGGGTGTCACCACAGAAATGCAGAAAGCATCATCACACTTAGAAGAATTTAAAGAGTAGCTCCCACCATCACTTTTTTTTCTGTCCCTGCCTATTACCCATCTATCCCTAACCCCCTCCCTGCCTTAAATTTTTTTTTACATATTAAAAATGCTTTTTTGTCTGCCTGGTAGCGTGCTCACTACCAGGCAGACTTCCCCAGCAGGCACCACGTCACTGATGCCTGCTGGGGCCGGCACTTCCGCCCGTAGTTCAACTATACAGGGTGCCTCCAGCTGTTTCCCCACTGCAACTCCCAGCTTGCCTGACATCTATTGGCTGTCAGGGCATGCTGGGAGTTGTAGTGAGGAAACAACTGGAGGCACCCTGTATAGGTGAACACCGGAGCACATACCGCTCCCCGCCGCGCAGCCCGCCGTGCAGCCCGCCCCCGGCCCTGTCGCGCCGCTCAACTCACTCCTCCTCCCCCTTAGTTCACCCAGAGTACCCCCTCCCCACTGCGCAGCCCGCAACCCGCCCCAGCCCCGCTCAACCCACTCCCCCTCAGATCACCTATTCAGTGTCCCTCCAGGCCTCCCCACTACAACTCCCAGGGCATGCTGGGAGATGTAGTGGGGAAACTGGAGGCATACTGTATAGGTGAACAGTATACATAATACATGTATACATAATACAGTGAACACAATACTTTACCTTGTCCCCGAGCCTGCGCGCGTCCTCTTCCTTCAAAGCGCTCGCTCCTGCCTGTGTGATTGACAGGCGGGAGCGAGCACAGCAGTGATTGAATTTCGACTCGTTGCCAGGCTTCAACGAGTCGAAATTCAGGGGTGACGTCACTGCTGAATGCATTCGGCCACTAGGAGGGCGAAAAGTGATTTTAAACAGTTTTAAAATCACTTTTTTTAATTAAACTATATTAGAGATATGTTGTAGTACTTAAGTACTACAACATATCAATTTTTTGTTTTCATGACAGCGCCCATTTAATCATTCTCCTAGAACAAAATCCACACATTACAGCTTGGCTATGTCAACCACCTTATGCAAATCATTCTTTCCAGGTTTTTCAAAAATTCAGGTCAAAATGTGTCTCTGTTGTGTATTCTTTTTCTTGTAATATTCCAGTTATTTGATACTGCTATCCACACAATGGTCTTTAGTAATTGTCACCAAACTACTATAGCTTTTCTTGAAATTGTGTCATTATACATATATTTAAATGTCAGGTGTTCTTTTTGTTCACAATGTGTACCTCTGAATACGTCTTTTCAAATGTGTTTAGCTAGAGGCAGACTGCCCATTGTGCTCACTTTCCGTTCATATTCATGCAAATGGTCACAGCCAAAATTGCTTACTGCTCATGCACTTATCTCAGCATTACTTCTGTAATGCAGTCCCATGGAAATCACTAGAACTTGCATAATTCTGCGCTCTGTAGTCCCCAAATATAATGTGGCTATAACTTTTTTTTCTCCTTTAATGCAATATAGTTACAAAATAGAAAAAAAGTAGTTTGGAAGTACAAATCAACTACATTTATCAAAGCTGTTTTTGAAAGAATTTAAATCCCCAGGGCTGCCTGGCTTTAATAACGAAAGCAAGAGGCTGACAGAAGCGTCAGAGTAGAAGTATGGCACGTGGTTATCCATTTTGTACTGCAAGTAAAACTAGACATCCCATACCAAGATTAAGGTATTAAACAGTGTCCACACAAACCATCAGAACATTGGGCTACAAGCAAGATGTCTAGCTACAGGTGTTTCACTGACCTCACACTACCGCTCTCTAAGGCAGAACAAGATGGCAACGGAGGTCTATCCTCTTCATCAATGAGTCCTGCTTTTGTTCTGAAAACAACAATAGTTAATGATTGATCTGGAGATCATGTGGACAATGCCTTGAAGAAGCTGTCACCAGTGAACATCACACTGGTCCTACTTTTGGTTTTATGGTGTGAGTTGGCATACTGTACAGGAGCTGGACCCATCTAGTCTTCATTTCAGGTACACTAACATCTCTGTTACAGTGATTTGGTCATGGAACCAGTGGTACCACCATTTCTCCTAAGTATCAAACTTAACTTGACAATGCCAGGCTGGATTCATTCTACTGTAAGCAGTCTACATGGCCTAAATGTTCTACCATGGCCTGTGCGTTATCGAGCACACCTGGAATGTCATTGATCAGCAATTGCAAAAGAAGCTGCCAATAGCGGATCTTAAGGATTTGCATGCCTTATTACATTCAGCCTGGCATTACATTCCTCATCCAACCATTAATAACCTCACTGATAGAATGCCAAGGCATGTAAGTTTTGGTATTTCTGCATGTGGTGCTCATATTTGTTATTGAATAAATCAAGTTATTATGAATATTATGGTTTATTTTTGGTATTTGCATATTAATAATAATAACAGGTCCATTGATGCTGTGATTTTTGTATTCCAATGACTGTGTCATGAAAGCTGAGCTGTGATTGGTAAGAGGCCATTCACACTACGTTTTATCCATACAACGTCCAAATCCGGCTGGGAGATGGGAAAACCGGGCGCTCCCGTATCCTAGCCGGACCCGGCCCCCATCTCATTAATTTGAATGAGCCGACCGGAGTCAGATAGTGACTCCGGTCGGCACATTTTTGCCCCGTATCCGATTTTGTGACCGGACTTAAAACTGTAGTATACTACGGTTTTAGGTCCGGTCCCAAAACCACATATGGTGCAAAAATAAGCCAACCGGAGTCACTATTTCACTGATTAAGTGATTGAGTGATTAAAGTGAATGAGAAGCTGCACGGGTCCGGACCTGGCAACCATAGGGTTTGTAGTCAATGGGCAGCAAAATCTGCAGTAAAAATACGGACATGTGAATGAACTGAGGGAAACCAGACAGTTTCTGTCCATGGGAAGATTGGTAAATCTGGGACAGTAAAGCAATGGAAAAAAAATGGTTGTGAAGGAGGACATTGCCTTGCATACTCAGAAGGCAGTTTTTGCTGTGCCTACAAATGTTTCTACACTAGTAGACAATGATTTTGGATTCTTAAATGATAACTACCGGCTGTTCTATTAAGTGCAAAGTGGTGTTCTCCAGTATCACAGTTTTCATTCTTTCTGTTTGACAAATTATTCAGTTCGCTTCTATGGCTAGAATGTCACAGAAAGCCTTAGGGATCCTGTACTGTTATCTGTTCTGTATCGGTACAGTCTGTAGACGCATGCCTGGTCCTTTAATTCCCATAGCAGAGAACTCATAGAAGAACAGGGTTCAGAAAGTAAATAAAAATTCAGTGGAAAATGTAAGGAACCATAAGAAAGTCGCTGGGATTCTCACACTAATATACTGGTGCCTTGCCTTTTGTTGTTATTACATAAATAAATATACAACGGGTTACAAAATAAAAAGTTTATGTGACTCTTATTCACTGTGACAGATGCAGGCTGAGCAGAACATTTTGAAGCAGATATAAAAGCAGGAAAATGAAAATATTTTCACTTATTGTAAAGGATGTTAAAGAGCTACTAGAGCAGTTCTTAAAGGTCAGCTTAATCCAGAGTTCTAACACATTTACATTTATGCTCTCATTGGCTTTCAATGATTGTTTTAGGCAAAAAAAAACTGTTACACTGGGTTATACCTAGTTCAGGGCTTAAAAGAGTGGTACATTACTCCTACTTTTGGTGTACTGAGTCATTCACCACTCATTAGGCACTACACAAGTTTCATAAGAATTTCAGCTTTCCTGGAGTACTCCTTTAAATGTCACATATATGTAAATTTAAAATGGACGTATATGGGATTAGTGTACAACAACCATACACATTTTAAAAGATCGACTACAGGGGTATATTTCTATATTTTTTTCCTTCCCTGTAGCTGTATACCGTACTTTTCGCCCTATAGGACGCACCGGCGTATAAGACGCACCCAATTTTAAACGTGCAAAATCTAGAAACAAAAGATTCTGCACCCAACAGTGATCTTCAACCTGCGGACCTCCAGATGTTGCAAAACTACAACTCCTAGCATGCCCGGACAGCCATTGGCTGTCCGGGCATGCTGGGAGTTGTAGTTTTGCAACATCTGGAGGTCTGCAGGTTGAAGACCACTGGATAGGAGGTAATACTCACGTGTCCCCGCCGCTCCAGACCCGTCACCACTGCCCTGGATGTCGCTCCATCGCTGTCGCCGCGTCCCCGAGGTGTCCCCGACGCTCCTGACGTCTTCTTCCCCGGGATCCACGCTCTCCATTGCCGTCATCACGACGCTACGCACGCCGCTCCTATTGAATGACGGGACGGCGTGCGCGACGACGTGATGATGTCGAAGGAGAGCGCCGCCATGCAGGGGATCCTGGCACGGAGCAGACACCGAGGAGGCAGGTAAGGTCCCTCCCGGTGTCCTGTAAGCTGTTCGGGATCGCAGCGGCGTCCCGAACAGCCCGACTGAACAGCCGGGTTAGTGTTATTTTCGCTTCAGACGCGGCGGTCAGCTTTGATCGCTGCGTCTGAAGGGTTAATACAGGGCATCACCGCGATCGTTGATTTCCTGTATTAGCCGCAGGTCCCGGCCGTTGATAGCCGCAGGGACCGCGGCAATAGGTGTGTATTCGCCATATAAGACGCACCAACTTTCCTCCCCCCCCCATTCCTTCCCCATTTTGGGGAAGAAAAAGTGCATCTTATACGGTGAAAAATACGGTATGTTTTTTTTTTTGCTATATGTGTTATATTTAACACTACTGTCTCAACTTTTTTACCGGTCCTTATCATGACAGCAACCTTATCATTACCCTCTCCCCCCCCCCCCCCCCCCCCCTCTCGATCTCCGGTTCAGGGCCCCCAGCAACTCAAACTCATCCTTGCGCACCAATTTTGACCTTCTTAGCAGAAGTTACGGCCCGCTCACCCAATCACCAGCTGAGTCGGGGGTCGTGTCTCAACCAGTGATTGGCTGAGCGGGTCATAATTTCTACTGATCTCCAAGGGTGGGGGCCAAGTGTTCTAAGGCCAGTGAGCTGCTAAGCCCAGTACAGGAGATCACGAGGGTCCCAGCAGTCAGAGATCCTGAGATCAGACCTATCCCCCTATCTTGTGAATAGGGAATAAATTGACTTTCTACCCCTTTAAGGAAAACTTAAATACCCTAACGGGCCGAGTCTAGTCTATCCTTTAATTAGCTAAATGAATAAGACAGACATAGGACCATACATACAATTCCCTTCCATGTATTAGGTTAGGACTGTACGGCTGCAAACTGCAGTACCAAGTGTACCTGAGTAAGTAATGAATGTCATATCACCTTCCTTAGCTCATCAATATAGGTGCTGAGAATTGGACCCCCATGGACCAGAATCGAATGGCTTCTCCAGGACAGATGGATACATTTAACAGCAACAGTTAAGTTTCAGAAAATACTTTTAACAACAGGAGGAAATAGAGTGATGAGTTTACTTCTAAAACCAGAATAAAAAAAATAAAATAAATGATGTCTTAAAGATCTAAATCTTTACTATTTTTAGCTATAGTCAGCATAGCTTTAGCTACAGCCCCAGAAATCCGTCAATTGAACAGTTTGTGAACAAAGGAGAATGGAAACAAATCTATGTTCTAGCTCTTTTTGTGCATTAGACTCCTAGTGCTTGTTAAACTCTATTAACTTCCTTTATGAGAAGAAAACAGTCTTTTCTTTTCCAGAATTACACAGCATGCCAAAATCCTGTGATGTCTATTTCCTATTGACAGCGGTGTCTGTGTCCATCAATCTGTCTGGTTCCTTTCAAAACTAACAATTGCAAACCTAACCAGTCTTTTATCCTTTGCAAGTTAATAAACCATCCTTCAATACCTTCCTTCCATTGAGGTAAGAAACATTTTCTATAATGTTACTTCTTATTTAAAGGGGTACTCCCCTGGAAAACATTATTATAATTATTATTATAATTTTTTTTTTATCAACTGGTGCCAGAAAGTTAAACAGATTTGTAAATTACTTCTATTTTAAAATCTTAATCCTTCCAGTACTTATCAGTTGCTGTATGATCTCTACTGAGGAAAGGGTCATATATAAAGTACCCTGAAACGCGTCTAGAGAAAGAAATATTTACCGCATGACCACCGCAATCCACAAACCGCCATCATTTACCTCCGACACAACTTCATTATCTGCTGATTTTACACCTGGCTGTAATTCATCCGCCATTCCACCAGACGCCGAGAGATCTTCCACGAGGCTTTCCTTTCCTTGTTTCCGGAGCAAGATCCATCTACCTCCGAGTATATCTCCACCTCCGGAGCCACTCCGTGACCGGTGACTTCTCTTCGGCCTGCGGCAACCGGGCCCGTCACCGCAAGCGCATGCCAGCGCTGGACACAGCCTCCACTACATCTGCCATCGAGCCTGCAATTACTTCGTGACCGGTGACCTTTTTGGCCTGTGGCATCCGGGCCCGTCACCGTATGCGCACGCTAGCGCTGGACACAGCCCTCACATATCCATCTCTCGGACGTCCAGCCAAAACTACCCTTAGGAGTTGGTAACTATATCACTTTGTGAACTGTTCTAAATCACATGAGAACGGAGTGTACCGCACAAAAGTACACTATGTCGGTTTGCAAAATATTGGGATAGCGGTAGAACGTAATTCACATGCTATATTTTTTAAAAATTTTTAATATATGCTTTGTATTCAAATATCATACCTCCCCACAAGGGCCCTGTGGTAGGAGGCATTTATGTATTAGATTTGCATTATTTATTTTATGTCTTATTTGTAATATTTTTTATATTAAATTTGTACATCATTTAAAGTGAAGCACAGTCCGATTTATTATTTTTTCTGTAATTCCATCATCATGTACCATTTTATGGTATTAGTCTAGAGGCATTTGGTACCCCCCCTTTTTTTCCTTATAATTTACAAATCTGTTTAACTTTCTGGCACCAGTTGATTTAAAAAAAAATGTTTTCCAGTAGAGTACTCCTTTAACTAGCTTCCCAATAAGCCAAAATACTAGGGATGTCCCGATACCAATACTAGTATCGGTATTGGGGCTGATACTGTCCATTTCCATGGTATCGGGGACTCCTTCAATGTCCCCGATACCATGTCCGATATCTTCTGCCGCTCTGCTGCCCCGTTCTCCCGTCTGCATCATGGCGTTCTATGGAGGAGCATGTGACATACACGTCCCTCCTCCTCCCCTGCGCCCAGCATAACGCTACGGAGGAAGCAGAGTGATGTGTATGTCACATGCTCCTCCATAGAACGCAATGATGCGGACGGGAGGACGGAGCAGTGGAGCGGCAGCACCCGACAGAGGACAGCTGCAGTCTACAGGGCACCTGCTGTCTTAAGGGGGGCCCTGATGTCTAAAGGGGGCCCTGCTAATGTCTAAAGGGGGCCCTACTGTCTAAAGAAGGGTCCTGCTAATGTCTAAAGGGCGGTCCTGCTAATGTCTAAAGGGGGGTCCTGCTAATGTCTAAAGGGGGGTCCTGCTAATGTCTAAAGGGGGGCTGCTAATGTCTAAAGGGGGGCTGCTAATGTCTAAAGGGGGGGCCCTGCTAATGTCTAAAGGGGGGGCCCTGCTAATGTCTAAAGGGGGGGCCCTGCTAATGTCTAAAGGGGATACTCCCTACTATTATAGGCAATCTTAAAGCAGAGTCACCTGCACTAACTTGAATTTATATGTAGATAGTTCAGGTGACCCAGTTTCTACCGCTACTCACCATGTGAACATCAGCGCTATTTCTCCGGAGACATCGGTTTTGCCGCCAATGCAAATTCCCTGTTCTGCCCAATGGAGAATAGAGAAAGCTTGGCTCATTCTATGGCAGCCGCCTCCATTGTACACAACAAGGAACCCACATATCATACGGTAAATAGCGCCAGAAACCGGGTCACCATGCTGCCGGATTCCCTTTAAAATAAAAGTACTCGTACTTGGTATCGGCGAGTACTAGAATTAAAGTATCGGTACTCAAACTCGATCTTAAAAAAATGGTATTGGGACATCCCTACAAAATACCATTCATTTTCAGGCCTCTGGCAACCTATTTTCATGATATAGAATTTTCTTTAAAGCCTTTTTTTGGTCATGCATGGGATTTGCAGCTTCACTAATGGGTTTTAGTTAAACAAAACTGCAAATAAGTGGCTTAAATGCAAGATTTCAATGGCAAAATACAACTTCAACCTTTAAGTGAAAATGACATCTAAAGCTGTATTATTGTAGCTTTCCATCCCTCCATAAAGAATGTTCTTCAATCATCAGCCCTGCAAAATCCTAATTGACTTTAGTGATGTCACTCTTAGAGCCGCACAAGAGACAATAATTATTACAGATAGCATTGTGCAATGTAGAATTAACTTTAAAAAATAAAAGGAGAAAATGCTATTTTCTAATTACAAACTGACCTAGAAAAATTAGATATAATTATTTCCTTTTTAATGTAGCAATATACTTTATGTTCAATTCAAAAGTACATCACTATAACTATTATTGAGAAAGGCCTTTCATAAACTAAAAGACGAAAAGTCATAATGGAACTGAATTGGAAAAACACCCTAACCCCTTAAGGACGCAGGGTTTTTCAGTTTTTGCACTTTCGTTTTTTCCTCCTTACCTTTTAAAAATCATAACTCTTTCAATTTTCCACCTAAAAATCCATATTATGGCTTTTTTTTTGCGCCACCAATTCTACTTTGCAGTGACATTAGTCATTTTACCCAAAAATCCACGGCGAAACGGAAAAAAAAAATCATTGAGCGACAAAATCGAAGACAAAACGCCATTTTGTTAATTTTGGGGGCTTCAGTTTTTACGCAGTGCATATTTCAGTAAAAATGACACCTTATCATTATTATGTAGGTCCATATGATTAAAATGATACCCTATTTATATAGGTTTGATTTTGTCGCACTTCTGTAAAAAATCATAACTTCATGCAGGAAAATTTATACATTTAAAAATGTCCTCTTCTGACCCCTATAACTTTTTTATTTTTCCCCTACAGGGCGATATGAAGATAAATTTTTTGCGCCGTGATCTGAAGTTTTTATCGGTACCATTTTTGTTTTGATCGGACTTTTTGATCACTTTTTATTCATTTTTTAATGGTATAAAAAGTGACCAAAAATACGCATTTTTGGACTTAAATTTTTTTTACATGTACGCCATTGACCGTTGACTGAATCTCAGGCACGGAGCAGTCATTCGTCGATCGGACACCGAGGAGGCAGGTAAGGGCCCTCCCGGTGTCCTGTAAGCTGTTCGGGACGCTGCGATTTCCCCGCGGCTGTCCCGAACAGCCCGACTGAGCAGCTAGGATACTTTCACTTTTGCTTCAGACACAGCGGTCAGCTTTGATCGCCACGTCTGAAGGGTTAATACAGGGCATCACCACGATCGGTGATGTCCTGTATTAGCCGCGGGTCCCGGCCATTGATAGCCGCCGGGACTGACCCGATATGCATATCCCGGCATATCGCGGGAGCCAGCGGAGGACATAAATACATGTCCTTCGTCGTTAAGGGGTTAACCCCTTAAGGACTCAGCCCATTTTGGCCTTAAGGACTCAGACAATTTAATTTTTACGTTTTCATTTTTTCCTCCTCGCCTTCTAAAAATCATAACTCTTTTATATTTTCATCCACAGACTAGTATGAGGGCTTGTTTTTTGCGCGACCAGTTGTCCTTTGTAATGACATCACTCATTATATCATAAAATGTATGGCGCAACCAAAAAACACTATTTTTGTGGGGAAATTAAAACGAAAAACGCAATTTTGCTAATTTTGGAAGGTTTTGTTTTCAGGCCGTACAATTTCTGGTAAAAATGACATGTGTTCTTTATTCTGAGGGTCAATACGATTAAAATGATACCCATTATTATATACTTTTATATTATTGTTGCGCTTAAAAAAAATCACAAACTTTTTAACCAAATTAGTACGTTTATAATCCCTTTATTTTGATGACCTATAACTTTTTTATTTTTCCGTATAAGCGGCGGTATGGGGGCTCATTTTTTGCGCCATGATCTGTACTTTTTTTGATACCACATTTGTATATAAAAAACTTTTAATACATTTTTTATAATTTTTTTTTAATAAAATGTATTAAAAAAGTAGGAATTTTGGACTTTTTAAATTTTTTTTCGTTCACGCCGTTCACCGTACGGGATCATTAACATTTTATTTTAATAGTTCGGACATTTACGCACGCGGCGATACCAAATATGTCTATAAAAAAGTTTTTGACGCTTTTTGGGGGTAAAATAGGAAAAAACGGACGTTTTACTTTTTTATTGGGGGAGGGGATTTTTCACTTTTTTTTTACTTTTACTTTTACATTTTTTTACATTTTTTTTTTACACTTGAATAGTCCCCATAGGGGACTATTCATAGCAATACCATGATTGCTAATACTGATCTGTTCTATGTATAGGACATAGAACAGATCAGTATTATCGGTCATCTCCTGCTCTGGTCTGCTCGATCACAGACCAGAGCAGGAGACACCGGGAGCCACACGGAGGAAGGAGAGGGGACCTCCGTGCGGCGTTATGAATGATCGGTTCCCCGCAGCAGCGCTGCGGGCGATCCGATCGTTCATTTTAATCGCGAACTGCCGCAGATGCCGGGATCTGTATTGATCCCGGCACCTGAGGGGTTAATGGCGGACGCCCGCGAGATCGCGGGCGTCGGCCATTGCCGGCGGGTCCCTGGCTGCGATCAGCAGCCGGGATCAGCCGCGCATGACACGGGCATCGCTCCGATGCCCGCGGTTATGCTTAGGACGTAAATGTACGTCCTGGTGCGTTAAGTACCACCTCACCAGGACGTACATTTACGTCCTGCGTCCTTAAGGGGTTAAAGGGGTACTCCGGTGGAATTTTTATTTTATTTTTTAAATCAACTGGTGCCAGAAAGTTAAACAGATTTGTAAATTACTTCTATTAAAAAATCTTAATACTTCCAGTATTTATTAGCTGCTGAATATTACAATGGAAATTCTTTTCTTGTTGGAACACTGTGCTCTCTGCTGACATCACAAGCACAGTGCTCTCTGCTGACATCTCTGTCCATTTTAGGAGCTGTCCAGAGCAGCATATGTTTGCTATGGGGATTTTCTTCTACTCTGGACAGTTCTTAAAATGGACAGAGATGTCAGCAGAGAGCACTGTGCTCATGATGTCAGCAGAGAGCTCTGTGTTCCAAAAAGCTAATCATTTACAAATCTGTAACTTTCTGGCACCAGTTGAAGTCACATATGCAATGGGGGCTGGCACTGTATCGCTAGCTCCTATCTTTGTATGACGTGTGCTTTTTTTTCTCTCTGCAGGAACAGACGTTTTTTGTTGATATACTATCATAAGATATGATATCCCATTTAGTCCCTGAGGAGGTCACACATAGTGGCCGAAATGCGTTGGATATCGTGGGATAGTAATTCATTACTCTGACACACTGTGACATATAACTCATTTAACAGTAAGTGTCTTTGTTTTGCGTCTTTACAATGGAGAGACAACATCAGCTTCTTTCCCCAATATGATCACCTATATGTTAATTACCCTTTAGTGCTATATTAAAAGTTAAGTTTTATTCACTCCCCTTACCTCTTTATATTATTATTGACTGGGGGATTTATATAGATGCGGCGGGTAAATACCCAATATCTTTCTACAACCTTTAACCAATACTTTAAAAAGAAGTTTAAAACCTGTATGGGGGAAAAGTTTTTTTTTGCGCTCACAGCCAGTCAGGTGTACAGGGCATTGCAGTCAATTGCTGGTAAAGACGCAATAATAGGAAAACTCCACAGGAAGTAAAATCGCAGCATTCTGGACAAAGGCTTCTTTCATAAAATTTACTAACTTACTAATTTACTAATGCAAATTCATAAAAAAAAAGTTGAACTAGTAAAATCATACAAGCAACCAATGTGCTTTAGAATTAACTCTTTTCTAGGTCCTGTGAACAAAATATCTCCCTCAAAATAAATAAGTAAATAACTAACATAGTCCCACCTTCAAACCTGCACCTGTTAACCCCTTCACACACAACAAAGACAAGTGCTGGTGCTACACAATTTAACCCTCAATGGTCAGGATATACACCTATTCGTATGAGCACCAGTAGTCTAAGACAGTTGATATTATATGAACTAAACACACATATGACATATAACATAATATATGAGCTGTTGTTTATACTTAATGGGGATCTGGTTCCCAGCTTGATGATTCAAAAAGCCTCCCATATGAGGAGTTTGTATCACCAATCCCTCCCCCCCCCTCCATAGGAAGGTCTTACAACACGCTCAATAGGGAAAACCCGTAGAGAAGACAAACTTCCACTTTTTTTTATCTCAAATGTGCCTAGAAGCTCCCAATAACATACCACTGAATAGTATCTAAGGCACTTGCGCCTGTGATAACCTTTGTTTTAGCTTTCTAGTAGCGGACACAAAATATTGGGCTTTACAAATTTAATGAACAATGCAATATACTACATGGTAAGACTCACAAGTAATATAAGACTTTATGCTAAATATTTGGTGACTACTTTCCTGGTCTTGTTACACTTTGTAATCTCAAGATGTAACATAGCAAGTGGAGAATGAAGCGGCACTCCAGAAAGGATCCAATCCAAAAGGTGTTTTATTCACCCATCAAGTACAGGTGCAACGTTTGGGTCCACAATCCAAACCTTTTTCTGAAGCAGAGAAAGGTCCGGATTGTGGACCCAAACGTTGCACCTGTACTTGATGAGTGACTAAAACACCTTTTGGAATGAATCCTTTCTGGAGTGCCGCTTCATTCTCTACTTACTTGAACTTTGGGACTGTGAGCCAGGCGCTCTGAAGCATAGCACCCACTGGGACTGGAAGTCCTTCACAGTGCCTATCCATTTTCTTGGCTATATATATATATATATATATATATATATATATATATATATATGAATTTTCTGACCCTCTTCTGCAACAAGAATATTTTAACATTATCTAAGTACTGTATATGTATGATATTGTTAATTTAATCCTATAGATGATGCTATAGGACTGGCCACCGCAGTTGGAGGACCCAGCAAAGAAGACTCAGAGAAGATGTGAATGCATGGATGGTGAGTGAGGGCAGGCTCTGTACTTGCCTCAGACACACCTCCTTTTGAGCAGTGCATGTCTGAATGAGTAAGCAGCAGAACCTAGGGGTTTGTGAGCCAAATACAGAAGCTAGACCCCTTAAAAATACATGTAAAGCATCTGCATGACCTAGAGAGTAACATACTATTTTTTGTGATATGACTTTAAGAGGCACTGTCATTGTTAAAAATTTCTCATATATTGCAGGACTCATTATAATATGACATTTCACAATATACACCTGTTAATTTTTATTTTTTATTTTCACCTGATATTCAAGCTCACAATAGCCACCACTAGGGGTCGCCTGTCTTTTAGCCAGACAGACTAAAGCATACGGGTATCCAGTATAGGAGATTTCTATTGTCTATGCAAAACTACAGATAAAGGATGTGTGGACATGCTGGGAGCTGTAGTTTTAAAACAGCTGGAAGCAAAACTGCTTTAACAAAGTTATTTACAAACATTCCAGCTTCAGTTGTTACATTCAGGAGTCTGTGAAAGATGAATGACACACATAGTGACAGCTATGCTGATTATCATCCAGCTTTACTAGGAGAAGATAAAACAGATAGAACATGTATTCATAAAAATGCTGTACTTTTATCTAAAAAATCCTTGCACTAATTTTATAAAGATCTATTCTTATATTTATACATTTTATCCTGTTATGAATTTACCATAATGTCTTCTGATTACTGCAGGCAAGCTCCAAGTATCTTCCTCTGACACATGACACAGAATAAAACCAGACAGGAAAGGGTTACAGAGTAGAGAGTACTGATTGGCTGACTGCCCAGGCTTGCTCCTGTGAGGGCGACAGACTGACACGCCCCCTCCAGCCTGCACAATGAAATAGTAACTCACCAGCAGATAAATGCTTATATCTCTGGATATATAGGTCCGAGACACATAAAAATTATATGCACATGATCAGGATTGGGTCCTGAGTAACATATCTCTCTCTTTTTTGCACTATGACAGGTACGCTTTAAGGTGTACATCATATATGTTATTACATCATAAGATCAAAAGGTTGTCTTAATTATGAGTGTCTGAAATTGAGGGTCCAACTACTGGATACCACACTTATTGCCAAACTTATTGGCCATACAACTGAGAAATGTCACTTCACTAAAGCGCTTTCTGGTGGTAACACTGGATAACCATATGGCCAGGGGTATTTGCCTTTAGGCCCTTATGGGCTTGTGCCTAGAGGAGTTGTGTTTAATGGGGAAGTACCCTATCCTATCTTGTCTGGATCCCAAATTGATGGCATATTTGCTGTTAGCAGTTATTTAGAAATATTTCACCTATTTGCAATTCTTTACTTTGTTTTTGCTTAATATATGAGTGTATATAATATAAAAGCTGTTTACTGAACAAAAGAAAAATTTGGAGGGATAGAGAGACACTTTCTGTGGGTAGGACCTACGAAGGGCTAAAAAACTTGCCACTTATGCTTGGACGCTGTACAATGAAGTTCACCATGCATTTCCACAATACATATTTTTTTCACTAGATGGTAATAATTGTGAAAAGAAAGATATGTCAGCATATTTAAAAATATCTATAGGAAAATGACAAGGATAAGAAAAAGAAGTCTGTCATTTTTATGCTTTGCATTGAATGCACACATCAGTGTTAGACGCCACTGCTGTGACATGTTTCAAAGAGCAAAATTGTTTTTACCATTGCTTTACGACAAACTTGACACTGGCATTCAAGCAGGCCTCTCAGGGGGCACCTAAAGTCTATTTTCTCAGAGGGTTTAGCTGATCTATAAGAATATAGCGCTGAATAGCTGATTTTGCTTTTGTAACAATAGAAGCACACTTCTAGACTAAGGGGAAAAAATAATTAAGAAAAGTCCAACAAAAATTTTTTACTATATAAATGTACTATAGTCCTAGGGGAGAAAAGCAAAAATAGTAAAAATTACAATGTACTAAATGTTTTAATATATACAGTTATGTGTTTTCATAATTTATTATAGTCATTGAACAGAGATCAAGAATAGATTAAGAGAGAGAGAGAATGAGAGACCGAGAGGTGTGTGTGCGTATGTGTGTGTGTGCGTGTGTGCGTATGTATGTGTGTGCGTATGTGTGTGTGTGTGCGTATGTGTGTGTGTGTGCGTATGTGTGTGTGTGCGTATGTGTGTGTGTGCGTGTGCGTGTGTGCGTATGTGTGTGTGTGCGTGTGTGCGTATGTGTGTGTGTGCGTATGTATGTGTGTGCGTATGTGTGTGTGTGCGTGTGTGCGTATGTGTGTGCGTGCGTGTGTGCGTATGTGTGTGTGTGCGTATGTGTGTGTGTGTGTGCGTACGTGTGTGTGTGTGGGGGGGGGGGGTTGATTCAGCAGCACTTTGGATTTTGTACATATATTGGGTGCCAGCCAAATAGAGCTTGATCCGGGGTCACTTGTAACCAATATTTGAAAAATGTTCAGGAGGTCATATGGAAAATTCTTAGCTTACTTACTCATTAATTCATTGTTACATTTCTATCCCACCATCTAGCCGTTGTGGTAATAAACATTTATATATGCCAATTTTGGGAAACTAGCAATAGGGGAGTTTTCATTGCTCTTTTGGCAACACTAATGCCAACATCTCTGGGGGCTGTTATTTATCAGAATTAGTGTATATATATATATATATATATATATATATATATATACACACATATATATATACATACAGTGACCCCTCGACCTACGATGGCCCCGACATACGATAATTTCAACATATGATGCTTTTGTATGTCGGGCCCATCGCATAAACGGCTATCCGGCAGCGCTGACTGCTTCAGCTGCCGCCGGATAGCCGTTTATGGTGCCACGTGAGCTCCGGTGATGTCTCTTACCTGTCCTCGGGGCTCCGAATCGTCCTCTTCGGGATCCTCTCCATCGTCGTCCTTCTCCATTGTCATCTCTCTCCATTGTCATCATCACGTCGCTGCGCACGCCGTCCCGTCATCCAATAGGAGCGGCGTGTGTAACAACGTGATGGCGGCGACGGAGCGCGCGGATGACGGGGAAGCAGAGGCCTTGCCGGAGCGTCGGGGACACCTCGGGGACGCGGCGACAGCGATGGACGGCGACATCCCGGCCAGCGGTGACGGTCCGGAGCGTCGGGGACAGGTGAGTACAACTTCCTCTAACAGTGGTCTTCAACCTGCGGACCTCCAGATGTTGCAAAACTACAACACCCAGCATGCCCGGACAGCCAACAGCTGTCCGGGCATGCTGGGTGTTGTAGTTTTGCAACATCTGGAGGTCCGCAGGTTGTAGACCACTGTCCTATACTTTACACTGCACGGATCCCTCAACATGCGATGGTTTCAACAAACGATGGTCCGTTTGGAACAGATTACCATCGTATGTTGAGGGACCACTATATATATTTCTGGAAAATGGAAAAATGTTGCAGCACTCAATGAAATCAAACAAGTAGCTTTATTCCATCAAGCAAATACATTGCAACGTTTCGGCTGCCCTTGCTACCATTATCAAGCATAGAGTCTTGTGACCCACAGGAAGTATATATGTGCAAACACATAGTGTAAAAATACATAAATATGATACATAGTGTACAAATTAGCATAGATATGAATACGGGACTGTCTTCCTCACACCAATTGACAGACCGTACAGTCAATATAATACAATACATTGTAACCGATGTACCGTACACATTTTTGCTGCAAAATAAGTGAAATAAAAGGTTAGCTCTTGTGCATGACAAATCATACTGTACATCTACAACACATCCGCAACAGAATTCTGATGGTAAGCTTTCAGATGTCTGCCATAAAAATGAATTAATACATTTATATTACAGTCTGTAACACTAAAGTCACTTGATAGGGGAGTGGGGGAGGGGATACCTTTACCATTATGAAGATTAGATTCTGGATGCAGCACAGGAATGAGAATCTGCACTAATGACTGCTGGGAAATGAAGTTCAAAGCAATCATGTGCCACTTAGAAGCTCCGCCCACCACACAGATTTTCATATGAAAATGGTATTGACTAAAAAGAAGGCAGAGATAAGGAAATAAGGTCAGCTCTGTGTTATTTTTCAGAGCCAGACACTTTTCAGAAGAATGCCCATTCTACTTTATATAAAAAATAAATAAACCTTTACTTACCTCCAGCACTTCTCCAGTGTCCTGTTCCGGTCCCCAGCTGCGATCCTCTTCCTGTGAGAAAGTATGATTCCTGGGCCCAGCGTGACATTGCGGCCCTGTGTGCCCTACTGCTTGTCATTGATCGAGGCGGGGCATCGTTGCAGCCAGTAATTGGTTGAGCGTCTCGGCCTTTTGGCTAAGACCAAGTGTAGTATCTGTTCTTATCAGTTTTCATGCCGGTGGCAAACTCCGCCGGTATGGGGCTGGTGGGGATGGGTGCTGCATGGAGGATGCAGGTGTACTGGGGCTTTCCGGTGCTGGTTCTGAGGAATCAGCTCGACGGCTGCCCCGATGTGACCTGTTCCCTCAGGGTCTCGCCATGAGGCTGAGAGGGTCTAGAGCCGAGGTACTTTTGTGCCTCGGGGAGTGATGACCCCGAGGTTCCGAAACTCACTGGGAGTATTGGCTCACTGAGTTGAAGCACGGGCACCATAATCTCTTCACCTTGTGGCACTCACCTCTTGATTCCCGGCCTTCTGGCTAGGATCAGAGAAATTTTTATAGATCCGGCCGGATGTCCGGGCAGTATATCTGCACACATTCACTTATTTATTTCTTTTTGTCTCACTGTGTCACTTTTTGCGTGTTGTGTGTTCACAGGATTTGTCTGGATGCAGTAGCCCTTCCGGGTGTCCCTCCTGGCGGTCTAGGGGAGGTGTGTGTGGCCATTAGGTTCTGCACCTCCCTGCAAACACCCCGGGTACTCCTGGTTTGGCAGGGTACCTACCGTTATCGGCTCTGCGGGCAGATACCTTGGCTAACGCCAAGGGGGATGCCGGGAGCATTTGTGGTCCCCTAGTAGCTTCGGCGAAAAGGGACATCAAACCTGGAACCTCGCAGGTACCATTTGGTCCAGAGGAGAAGGGTAAGGTTTGTTGGGGGGCCTCTCTCTTATCGGAGAAGGGCTTGCGATAGACCGCATCCTTTGTGCACGTTTTTTTAGTGTAACACGTTTGCACTTTTTCTTGCACTTTGGGTTCCTCGGCTTTAGAAAAAAAAGTAATTGGTTGAGCGACAGTATGACACTCTCTCCGGCCTGACGTCAGGGTCCAAGTGTCATGCTTTCTCACAGCCGGGGACCCAAGTCGGACACCGGAGGAACCACAGGAGTGCTAAAGGTAAGCAAAGGTTTATTTTTTCATATAAAGTAGAATGTGCGTTCTTTTGAATAAACCCCCCCCCCTGCTGGATATCTCCTTTAACCCCTTAAGGACGCAGGTTTTTTTTTTTTTGTTTTTTGGTTTTGCACTTTCATTTTTTCCTCCTCCCCTTCTAAAAATCATAACTCTTCCAATTTTGCACCTACAGACCCATATGAGGGCTTACTTTTTGTGCCAACAGTGAAACAAAAAAATATATATATATATGTGGGGCAAAATTGAAAAAAAAAAATGCAATTTTGAAACATTTGACTGCTTCCGATTCTACACAGTGCACTTTTCCGTAAAAATGTATAGGTTTGATTTTGTTTTACTTCTGGTAAAAAATGATAACACGCACGATTTTGCACGAAAATTTATATGTTTAAAATGTCCTCTTCTGACCCCTATAACTTTTTTTTTTCCCCATACGGGGCTATATGAGGGCAAATTTTTTTGTGATGTGATATGAAGTTTTTATCGGTACCATATTTGTTTTGATGGGACTATCTGATCGCGTCTTATACATATACATTTTTTATGGTATACAAAGTGACCAAGAACATGCAATTTTGGACTTTGGAATTTTTTTTACGTATATGCCATTAACCAAGCAGTTTAATTAACATAATATTTTTATAGTTCGGACATTTACGCACACGGTGGTGTGATATATGTTTATGTTGATTTTTATTTAAATTTTTTTTTAAATGAGAAAAAGGGGGTGATTCAAAGTTTTATTAAGGAAGGGGTTAAATCACATTTTTTTTAACTTTTTTTTTAAACTATTTTCTAGTCCCCATTGATTAGTGTTGATTAGTGTTATCAGCACTCTGCAGCTTCAGCTAAGCTACCCAAAAATAAAACACATAAATGTGCTCTATAGTGAAACACCACTGGTGGAAGATCCTGGGAAAATTGTGCTTACCGCATGTGGTTGTGTAAACTCACACACAACAATGGTTTAAGTGAGTGAGGATAAAAGTTCCGTCCGCTACCCTCCTGCTGGTAGATAATGGACAATGGAAGAATTATAGTGGGAGCTGCAGAAAAAAAAATCAGAGCTAGCTGGAATGACAAATATACGTCTATTGTCGTTAAGGGGTTAAGTTGCTTCTGACACTGTTATCATTTTTCAACCATATATAAAAAATAAAAATAAAATAAAAATTACCTAAGAGAAAAAACCTGCTCTTATGAAATGCACAGCAGCTTTTTAATGTTACCACAAACCATGTAACAGCTGTCACGGTTCGGCTGGCAGGAGGTGGATCCTCTGTGCCAGAGAGGGATTGGCGTGGACCGTGCTAGTGGACCGGTTCTAAGTTACTACTGGTATTCACCAGAGCCCGCCGCAAAGCGGGATGGTCTTGCAGCGGCGGTAGTAACCAGGTCGTATCCACTAGCAACGGCTCAACCTCTCTGACTGCTGAAGATAGGCGCGGTACAAGGGAGTAGACAAGAGCAAGGTCGGACGTAGCAGAAGGTCGGGGCAGGCAGCAAGGATCGTAGTCAGGGGCAACGGCAGGAGGTCTGGAACACAGGCTAGGAACACACAGGGAAACGCTTTCACTGGCACAATGGCAACAAGATCCGGCGAGGGAGTGCAGGGGAAGTGAGGTATACATAGGGAGTGCACAGGTGAACACACTAATTAGACCAACTGCGCCAATCAGTGGCGCAGTGGCCCTTTAAATTGCAGAGACCCGGCGCGCGCGCGCCCTAGGGAGCGGGGCCGCGCGCGCCGGGACAGGACCGACGGAGAGCGAGTCAGGTACGGGAGCCGGGGTGCGCATCGCGAGCGGGCGCCACCCGCATCGCGAATCGCATCCCGGCTGGGGGCGGTATCGCAGCGCACCCGGTCAGTAGATCTGACCGGGGCGCTGCAGCAGCGAGGATGTTGCGAGCGCTCCGGGGAGGAGCGGGGACCCGGAGCGCTCGGCGTAACAGTACCCCCCCCCTTGGGTCTCCCCCTCTTCTTGGAGCCTGAGAACCTGAGGACCAGACTTTTGTCTAGGATGTTGTCCTCAGGTTCCCAGGATCTCTCTTCAGGACCACAGCCCTCCCAATCAACCCAAATTTTTTTTTTCCCTCTGACCGTCTTGGAGGCCAGTATCTCCTTCACGGAGAAGATGTCAGAAGAACCGGAAACAGGAGTGGGAGAAAAAAGTTTGGGAGAGAAACGGTTGATGATGAGTGGTTTAAGGAGAGAGACATGAAAGGCATTGGGAATACGAAGAGAAGGAGGAAGAAGAAGTTTGTAAGAGACAGGATTAATTTGGCACAAGACTTTGAAAGGACCAAGATAGCGTGGTCCCAGTTTGTAACTGGGGACACGGAAGCGGACATATTTAGCGGAGAGCCATACCTTGTCTCCGGGAGCAAAAATGGGGGAAGCTCTTCTTTTCTTATCGGCAAACTTTTTCATGCGAGATGAAGCCTGTAAAAGAGAATTTTGGGTCTCTTTCCATATGGTGGAAAGATCACGAGTCACTTCATCCACAGCGGGCAAACCAGAGGGCAAGGGAGTAGGGAGGGGGGGAAGAGGGTGACGGCCGTACACCACGAAAAATGGGGATTTAGCAGAAGATTCAGAGACTCTGAAGTTGTACGAGAATTCGGCCCATGGTAGAAGATCTGCCCAGTCATCCTGGCGGGAGGAAACAAAATGCCGTAAATAGTCACCCAGGACCTGGTTAATTCTTTCTACTTGCCCATTGGATTGAGGATGATAAGCAGAAGAGAAGTTTAATTTAATCTTGAGTTGTTTACAGAGAGCCCTCCAGAATTTTGACACGAATTGGACGCCTCTATCCGAGACGATCTGCGTGGGCAAACCGTGAAGACGAAAAATGTGTACAAAAAATTGTTTTGCCAACTGAGGCGCTGAAGGAAGACCAGGAAGAGGAATGAAATGTGCCATCTTGGAAAATCGATCAACGACCACCCAAACAACAGTGTTGCCACGGGATGGGGGTAAGTCTGTAATAAAGTCCATACCAATCAGAGACCAAGGCTGTTCGGGGACAGGCAGAGGATGAAGGAGACCAGCCGTCTTCTGGCGAGGAGTCTTATCCCGGGCACAGACAGTACAGGCCCGCACAAAATCAACAACATCCGTCTCCAGAGTCGGCCACCAATAGAAACGAGAGATGAGTTGCAAGGACTTTTTGATGCCCGCATGGCCTGCGAGGTGGTAGGAGTGACCCCATTTGAGAATCCCGAGACGTTGGCGTGGAGAAACGAAGGTCTTCCCTGGAGGAGTTTGCCTGATGGAGACTGGAGAAGTGGAGATCAGACAGTCAGGAGGAATGATGTGTTGCGGAGAGACCTCTACTTCCGAGGCATCCGAGGAACGAGAGAGAGCATCGGCCCTAATGTTCTTGTCGGCAGGGCGAAAATGAATTTCAAAGTTAAAACGGGCAAAGAACAACGACCACCTGGCCTGGCGAGGATTCAGCCGTTGGGCAGACTGGAGATAGGAGAGATTCTTGTGATCGGTGTAAATGATAACTGGAAATTTTGATCCCTCCAGCAGATGCCTCCATTCCTCAAGTACCAATTTAATGGCCAGTAGTTCTCGATCCCCGATGGAGTAGTTCCTCTCCGCCGGAGAGAAGGTCCTAGAAAAAAAAACACAAGTAACAGCATGCCCGGAAGAATTTTTTTGTAGAAGGACCGCTCCAGCTCCCACTGAGGAGGCATCAACCTCCAATAGGAAGGGTTTAGATGGGTCAGGTCTGGAGAGCACGGGAGCAGAAGAAAAGGCAGACTTGAGCCGTTTAAATGCGTCTTCCGCTTGGGGAGACCAGGACTTAGGATTGGCATTCTTCTTGGTTAAAGCCACGATAGGAGCCACAATAGTGGAAAAATGTGGAATAAATTGTCTGTAATAATTGGCGAACCCCAAAAAACGTTGGATAGCACGGAGTCCGGAGGGGCGTGGCCAATCTAAGACGGCAGAGAGTTTATCTGGGTCCATTTGTAGTCCCTGGCCAGAGACCAAGTATCCTAGGAAAGGAAGAGATTGACATTCAAACAGACATTTCTCCATTTTGGCATAAAGTTGATTGTCTCGAAGTCTCTGAAGAACCATGCGGACATGCTGGCGATGTTCTTCTAAGTTGGCAGAAAAAATCAGAATATCGTCCAGATACACAACAACACAGGAATATAAGAGATCACGAAAAATTTCATTAACAAAGTCTTGGAAGACGGCAGGGGCGTTGCACAGGCCAAAGGGCATGACTAGATACTCAAAGTGTCCATCTCTGGTGTTAAATGCAGTTTTCCATTCGTCCCCCTCCCTGATGCGGATGAGATTATAAGCACCTCTTAAGTCCAGTTTGGTAAAGATGTGGGCACCTTGAAGGCGATCAAAGAGTTCTGAGATAAGAGGTAGGGGGTAGCGGTTCTTTACCGTGATTTTATTAAGTCCGCGGTAATCAATGCAAGGACGTAGGGAGCCATCTTTTTTGGACACAAAGAAAAATCCAGCTCCGGCAGGAGAGGAGGATTTGCGGATAAACCCCTTTTTTAAATTTTCCTGGATGTATTCAGACATAGCAAGAGTCTCTGGGGCGGACAGAGGATAAATTCTGCCCCGGGGTGGAGTAGTGCCCGGGAGGAGGTCAATAGGACAGTCATAAGGCCTGTGAGGAGGTAAAGTCTCAGCTTGATTTTTGCAAAATACGTCAGCATAGTCCATATAAGCCTTAGGGAGACCGGTTACAGGGGGACCCACAGGGTCACGGCAGGGAGTACTGGGAACCGATTTAAGACAGTCCTTGAAACAAGAAGTACCCCAGCTCTTGATCTCTCCTGTGGACCAATCAAGGGTTGGGTAATGGCGTTGAAGCCACGGTAGTCCAAGGAGAATTTCGGAAGTGCAATTGGAGAGGACCAAAAACTCAATTTTTTCGTGATGAGGTCCGATGCACATTAGGAGGGGCTCTGTGCGGTAACGCACGGTACAGTCCAATCTTTCATTGTTAACACAATTGATGTAGAGGGGTCTGGCGAGACTGGTCACCGGGATGTTGAACCTGTTGATGAGAGAGGCCAAAATAAAATTTCCTGCAGATCCGGAATCCAGGAAGGCCATAGTAGAGAAGGAGAAGGTAGAGGCAGATATCCGCACAGGCACAGTAAGGCGTGGAGAAGCAGAGTTGACATCAAGAACTGTCTCACCTTTGTGCGGAGTCAGCGTACGTTTTTCCAGGCGGGGAGGACGGATAGGACAATCCTTCAGGAAGTGTTCGGTACCGGCACAGTACAGGCAAAGATTCTCCATGCGGCGTCGTGTCCTCTCTTGAGGTGTCAAGCGAGACCGGTCAACTTGCATAGCCTCCACGGCGGGAGGCACAGGAACGGATTGCAGAGGACCAGAGGAGAGAGGAGCCGGGGAGAAAAAACGCCTCGTGCGAACAAAGTCCATATCCTGGCGGAGCTCCTGACGCCTTTCGGAAAAACGCATGTCAATGCGAGTGGCTAGATGAATGAGTTCATGCAGGTTAGCAGGAATTTCTCGTGCGGCCAGAACATCTTTAATGTTGCTGGATAGGCCTTTTTTAAAGGTCGCGCAGAGGGCCTCATTATTCCAGGATAATTCGGAAGCAAGAGTACGGAATTGGATGGCGTACTCGCCAACGGAAGAATTACCCTGGACCAGGTTCAGCAGGGCAGTCTCAGCAGAAGAGGCTCGGGCAGGTTCCTCAAAGACACTTCGAATTTCCGAGAAGAAGGAGTGTACAGAGGCAGTGACGGGGTCATTGCGGTCCCAGAGCGGTGTGGCCCATGACAGAGCTTTCCCAGACAGAAGGCTGACTACGAAAGCCACCTTAGACCTTTCAGTAGGAAACTGGTCCGACATCATCTACAAGTGCAGGGAACATTGCGAAAGAAAGCCACGGCAAAACTTAGAGTCCCCATCAAATTTATCCGGCAAGGATAGTCGTAGGCCGGAAGCGGCCACTCGTTGCGGAGGAGGTGCAGGAGCTGGCGGAGGAGATGATTGCTGAAGCTGTGGTAGTAGCTGCTGTAGCATCACGGTCAGTTGAGACAGCTGGTGGCCTTGTTGCGCTATCTGTTGCGACTGCTGGGCGACCACCGTGGTGAGGTCGGCGACAACTGGCAGTGGAACTTCAGCGGGATCCATGGCCGGATCTACTGTCACGGTTCGGCTGGCAGGAGGTGGATCCTCTGTGCCAGAGAGGGATTGGCGTGGACCGTGCTAGTGGACCGGTTCTAAGTTACTACTGGTATTCACCAGAGCCCGCCGCAAAGCGGGATGGTCTTGCAGCGGCGGTAGTAACCAGGTCGTATCCACTAGCAACGGCTCAACCTCTCTGACTGCTGAAGATAGGCGCGGTACAAGGGAGTAGACAAGAGCAAGGTCGGACGTAGCAGAAGGTCGGGGCAGGCAGCAAGGATCGTAGTCAGGGGCAACGGCAGGAGGTCTGGAACACAGGCTAGGAACACACAGGGAAACGCTTTCACTGGCACAATGGCAACAAGATCCGGCGAGGGAGTGCAGGGGAAGTGAGGTATACATAGGGAGTGCACAGGTGAACACACTAATTAGACCAACTGCGCCAATCAGTGGCGCAGTGGCCCTTTAAATCGCAGAGACCCGGCGCGCGCGCGCCCTAGGGAGCGGGGCCGCGCGCGCCGGGACAGGACCGACGGAGAGCGAGTCAGGTACGGGAGCCGGGGTGCGCATCGCGAGCGGGCGCCACCCGCATCGCGAATCGCATCCCGGCTGGGGGCGGTATCGCAGCGCACCCGGTCAGTAGATCTGACCGGGGCGCTGCAGCAGCGAGGATGTTGCGAGCGCTCCGGGGAGGAGCGGGGACCCGGAGCGCTCGGCGTAACAACAGCTAATATCACAATTACACTTATTATGATGTGCACAATATATCACCTTGGAGTGGCATATTTGCCTTTTTAGAAATGTTTAAATCTTTTATCTATAGAAAATATCAATGATAAAGAGCAGGAAAAATGTTAAGATCAATCACTGAAAAAAAAACACGATTTACATGCTAATGTAACTGGGTAAACATATGCAGTGTTATGTATTAATGAAGATAACATTGAAAAGGTTGAAAGGCTTCTGTAGTCTATTTTATTATCTTGATTTACTGTTAATGACATAGCGACAGGGCTGTGCCTTGTACATTAAAAAAATAAATGAAAGAAAAATGTTAAAACCAATAAGTAACAAATATTGCTATTGCATTATCACATGCGGACAATTATTTTTATGGATTGTTCAGGGTAGTGGTACTCAACTGGCAGACCGTGGTCCAGATCCGAACACAGGCCACCAATCATTCGGACCTCCAGACAGTTCAGGAATCCAAAAAGAAGAGGCATCCACTCTCCCTACATTATTTTGTATCGGTGTCTATAAGACACCATTACAAGTGAATACAGTGGGGCAAAAAAAGTATTTAGTCAGCCACCAATTGTGCAAGTTCTCCCACTTAAAAAGAGGAGAGAGAGGCCTATAATTTTCATCATAGGTATACCTCAACTATGAGAGGCAGAATGAGAAAAAAAATTCATAAAATCACATTGTCTGATTTTTAAAGAATTTATTTGCAAATTATGGTGGAAAATAAGTATTTGGTCAATAACATAAGTTCATCTCAATACTTTGTTATATACCCTTTGGTGGCAATGACAGAGGTCAAACGTTTTCTGTAAGTCTTCACAAGGTTTTCACACACTGTTGCTGGTATTTTGGTCCATTCCTCCATGCAGATCTCCTCTAGATCAGTGATGTTTTGGGGCTGTCGCTGGGCAACACGGACTTTCAACTCCCTCCAAAGGTTTTCTATGTGGTTGAGATCTGGAGACTGGCTAGGCTACTCCAGGACCTTGAAGTGCTTCTTACAAAGCAACTCCTTTATTGCCTAAGCGGTGTGTTTGGGATCACTGTCATGCTGAAAGACCCAGCCACATTTAATCTTCAATGTCCTTGCTGAGTGAAGGAGGTTTTTCACAGAAAATCTCACAATACATGGCCCCATTCATTCTTTCATTTACATGGATCAGTCGTCCTGGTCCCTTTGCTGAAAAACAGCCCCAAAGCATAATGTTTCCACCCCCATGCTTCACAGTAGGTATGGTGTACTTTGGATGCAACTCAGCATTCTTTCTCCTCCAAACTTTGGTTTCATTTAACCATATAACATTCTCCCAAACCTCTTCTGGATCATCCAAATGCACTCTAACAAACTTCTGACGGGCCCGGACATGTACTGGCTTAAGCAGAGGGACAAGTCTGGCACTGCATGATTTGAGTCCCTGATGTGTTACTGATGGTAGCCTTTGTTACTTTGGTCCCAGCATTCTGTAGGTCATTCACTAGGTCTCCCCGTGTGGTACAGGGATTTTTGCTCACTGTTCTTGTAATCATTTTGACACCACTAGGTGAGATCTTCTATGGAGCCCCAGATCGAGGGAGATGATCAGTGGTCTTGTATGTCTTCCATTTTCTAATAAATTCTCCCACAGTTGATTTCTTCACATCAAGCTGCTTGCCTATTGGAGATTCAGTCTTCCCAGCCTGGTGCAGGTTTTCAATTTTGTTTTTGGTGTTCTTTGACAGCTCTTTGGTCTTGGCCATAGTGGAGTTTGGAGTTTGAGTGTTTGAGGTTGTGGACAGGTGTCTTTTATACTGTTAACAAGTTCAAACAGGTGCCATGTAACGGGTCTCAACAGGTGGTGGATCCTCTTGACCTGTGTGGATGATGACGTGAACCGTGCCAGGGAGCAGAGTCTAAAGTGCCACTGGTTTTCACCAGAGCAGGATGGTGTTGCTGCTGCAGCCAGCACCCAGGTCACTACCTCTGGCATAAAAGGAAACTGGCAAGGCGAGGTCAAAGTAGAAGTAGGTCAGGACAGGCGGCACTGCTGCAGGGTCAGGTAACAGAAAAAGGATCAGGAACACAGATATCAGGAACACAGGAGCACAGTGTGCTTTTACTAGGGCACAAGCCAACAAAGATCTAGCCAGGAGCAAAGGGAGGAGCTGATACTTAAAGACAGGGTGCAGGTTTAGACACTTTATTAAATGAGTACTGGCCCATTAAAGGTAAGAGCTCCGGAAACAGAAAGAACAGGGAGGTGAGTGACGGGCTGGGATCCGCAGCGAATACCTGCCCCACTGGGACATGACAAGAGAGTGCTCACGGCCAGCGTGTCTGGCTGGAGCGCAGATGTTGCATGCCATTAATACAGGTAAGGAGTGGAGGACAGAGGAGACTCTTAACCCCTTAAAGACCAAGCCCATTTTAACCTTACGGACCAGGCCATTTTTATTTTTGTGTTTTAGTTTTTTCTTCCCCGCCTTCTAAAATCCACAACTCTTTTATATTTCAATCTGCAGACCCATATAAGGGCTTGTTTTTTGTGTGACCAATTGTAATTTGTAATGAAACCTCTCATTGTACGATAAAATGTACAGCGAACCCCCAAAACATTTATTTTTAGGGAATTTTTTTTTATGAAAACCACAATTTTATACTTTACGGTAAAAATTACATGTGTTCTTTATTATGTGGGTCAGTACAATTAAAATGATACCCAAAGCTAAATACTTTTATATTTTTTGTACCGCTTAAAAAAGTAATCTAAAACCGCTCTATTTTGAGCACCTATAACGTTTTCCTTTTTCCATATATAGGGCAGTATGAGGGCTCATTTTTACTACATCATCTGTACTTTTTATCTATATCACATTTGCATATATAAAACTTTTAGATACATTTATTATTCATTTTTTGGGAATAAAATGTGACTAAAAAGCAGCAGTTTAGGACTTTTTAATTATTATTTTTTTACGTTCATACCGTTCACAGTACGAGATCATTAACATTATATTTTGATAGTTTGGACATTAACACACACGGCAATAACAAATATGTTTATATTTTTAAAAAAATAACACTTTTTGGGGGTAAAATGGTAAAACGGGCAATTTTTATTTTTAATCGAGGGAGGGGATTTTTTTTACTTTTTTTGTTTTTTACATTTTCCAACTTAAAAAAAAAAATACTTTTTATGTCCCCATAGGGGACTATTTATGGCAATCATTTGATTGTTAATACTGTTCAGACCAGAGCAGGAGACGCCGGGAGATAGAGGGAGGCAGGTGAGGGGACCTCTGTCTGCCATTACAGATGATCGGATCCCCGCGGCAGTGCTGCGGGCGATCCGATCATCTATATTAACATGCTGACTGCCGCAGATGCCGTGATCTATACTGATCACGGCATCTGAGGGGTTAATGTCGGACATCCGCGTGATCGCGGATGTCGGCCATTACTGGTGGGTCCCCGGCTGCTGCTAGCAGCCGGAACCTGCCGAGTATGACGCGAGCATCTCTCCGATGCTCGCGGTCATACACAGGACGTAAATGTACGTCCTGGTGCGCTAAGTACTGCCGCACCAGGACATGCAATTATGTCCATGGTTGTTAAGGGGTTAAAGAAGAAGTTACAGGTCTGTGAAAGCCAGAAATCTTGCTTGTTTGTAGGTGACCAAATACTTATTTTACCAAGGAATTTACCAATTAAAGGGGTATTCCAGGATTTTTTTTTATTTGACTATGCTACAGGGTCTGTAAAGTTAGTGTACTTCATAATATAGTGTCTGTACCTATGTGTGACTGTTTTCACCCAATTTTCACCCCAACATTTATTTTTAACAGCATACAAAATGACTGTTGTCTCAGATTTTTCCCAGGTTGCAATGCGGCCAAGACCTGACTCAGTCAGCTGATGACAGGGAGCCTGTCTGCTTCAATGGGAGGAGTGAGATCAATCTGTAACTAATGTAACAGCTGCAGGCACCCTGATTAAAAACCAAAGGTCTTTTGATTGGATGCAGCTCATTTATGTTTCAATAGGTGGGGTGGCTGATGTGTGGGAGGGAGGAAAAATGAAATTATGGGATTTGTAGGCAAAGAAGAAAACTCAAAAAGGAAATACCAGTTCACAAAAAGCTAGCCACAGTGTTATGGTAATCTCCCCACATAGCCATTTAGCCCCAAGACAAGCACAGATCCTTCCTAAGCATGTCTATTACTGTACGCACTAAAATCACCTTATGGTGGATAACCCCTTTAAATCATTAGAAATCCTACAATGTGATTTCCTGTATCCCCCCCCCCCCCCCATTCTGTCTCTTATAGTTGAGGTATACCTATGATAAAATTACAGGCCTCTCTCATCTTTTTAAGTGGGAGAACTTGCACAACTGGTGGCTGACTAAATACTTTTTGCCCAACTGTAATTCTACACCATATCTATAAATTTTGTTAGTTAAAGTTGGTAGGTGTGACAGATTTAATGTGTGTGGTTTATGATTCATTCTGAAATACATCATTTCAGAGAAATTGTAGTAAGAAAGCCATTAACCCATTTACTCCTTAGCCTGTTTTGACCTTAAAGGGGTACTCCGCCCCTAGACATCTTATCCAAAGGATAGGGGATAAGATGTCAGATCGCTGGGGTCCTGCTGCTTGGGGCCCCTGGGATCTCTGCTGTGGCACCCCACTATCATTACTGCACAGAGCAAGTTCGCTCTGTGCGTAATGACGGGCAATACAGGGGACGGAGCAGCGTGACGTCATGGCTCCTCCCCTCGTGACATTACTGCCCGCCCCCTTAATGCAAGTCTATGGCAGGGCACGTGACGACCGCCACACCCCCTCCCATAGACTTGTATTGAGGGGGCGGGCCGTGATGTCATGAGGGGCGGAGCCATGATGTCACGATGCTCCGGCCCCTGTATTGCCCGTCATTATGCGCAGAGTGAACTCGCTCTGTGCAGTAATGATAGCGGGGTTCCGCAGCAGGACCCCGGCGATCTGACATCCTTTGGATAGGAGATAAGATGTCTAGGGGAGGAGTACTCCTTTAGTTACAAAAGGCAATTTTTCAAAATCTGACATGCGTCAACTTATTTGGTAATAAGTATGGAACGCTTTCACTTAAGAAAGTGATTCTGAGATAGTTTTTTCGTGACATATTGTATTTTACATTAGTGGTAAATTTTGATTGATATATTTAGCGCTTTTTGGAAAAAAAAAATTCTAGTTTTTACATTTTTCCTCATACGATAAATAGTCATACCGCACCAAATTAATAATTAATTGACATCAACAATATGTCTACTTTATGTTCCCATCATTTGGTAAACATTATTTATTAGAATGTTAGAGGGTTTATAAGTTGAGCAGAAATTTTCCAGATTTTCAAGAAAGTTGCTAAATCTGATTTTTTAGGGACCAGTTCAGTTCTGAAGTGGAATTGAGGAGCCTTTATGTTAGATACCCCCTTAACCCCTTAAGGACTGAGCCCTTTTTTGCAATTCTGACCACTGTCATTTTATGCATTAATAACTCTGGGATGCTTTTACAGTTTGTTCTAAGTTTACTGCTTATACCGTTTGATTCCTAGAATGTTTTTTCGTGACATATTATACTGGTAAATTTTCGTCATTACTTGCATACTTTCTTGGTGAAAAATCCCAAAAATGTAATGAAATTTTGAAAATGTTGCATTTTTCTAACTTTGATACTTTTTGCTTGTAAGGAAAATGGACATTCCAAATACATTATATATGGATTAACATTTACAATATGTCTACATCATAAAGTTGACATGTTTTTACTTTTGGAAGACATTAGAGGGCTTCAGCAGCAATTTTCCAATTTTTTACGAAAATTTCTAAATCTGAATTTGTCAGGGACCAGGTCAGTTTGAAGGTGGATTTGAGGGGCTTTCATGTTAGATATAACCCAAAAATTACCCAATTATAAAAACTGCACCCCTCAAAGTATTCAAAATGACATTCAGAAAGTTTGTTAACCCTTTATGTGTTTCAGATTAAAAAGAAAGGAGAAAAAAGGGGTGCGCACCTCGTGCGGATTACTAGGTAAAACAGATGGAAAATAAAGAGCAACAGGACGAGATACGTGAGGATGGCCCCTTACCTCTGTGTGTTATGCTGAGAGCATAACATCTGGATGAGCATATAATTAGGAGAACGCTGCCTCTGGGTCCCTCCGGGGTTCCTGGATGTGGAAGCCGGTAGAAATGCAATGGATAGGGGAGGAAGAATAAAACGGGACATCAATCAGGGCGCAAGACTCATATGAAAGGTGCATGAATTTATTGAGAAGGTGCACCTTCTCAATAAATTCATGCACCTATTATATGAGTCCTGCACCCTGATTATGTCCTGGTTTTTCTCAGAAGTATTCTTCCTCCCCTATCCATTGCTTTATGTGTTTCACAGCAATAGCAGCAAAGTGAAGGAGAAAATTCAAAGTCTTCATTTTTTACACTTGCATGTTCTTGTAGACCCATTTTTTTTTTATTACAAGGGGTAAAAGGAGAGAAATTCCCCCAAAATGTATAACCCCATTTCTCTCGAGTAAGGAAATACCTCATATGTGGATGTAAAGTGCTCCGTGGGTGTACTAGAGGGCTCAGAAGTTACAATGCGATTTTAGAGAGTGAATTTTGCTAAAATGTTTTTTTGGGGGAAGCCCCTATGGTGCCAGAACAGCAAAAAAAAAAAACACATAGCATACTATTTTGGAAACTACACCCCTCAAGGGAAGGGGTACAGTGAGCCTTAACACCGCACAGGGGTTTGACGACTTTTTGTTTAACCCCTTAAGGACGCAGCCCTTTTTCACCTTAAGGACTGAGCCCTTTTTCGCAATTCTTACCACTGTCGCTTTACGAATTAATAACGTGAAAACGCTATTACCGAATATTCTGATTCTGAGATAGCTTTTTCGTGACATATTCTACTTTATTTTGGTGGTAAATTTTTGGCGTTACTTGCATCCTTTTTTGGTGAAAAATCCCCAAATTTCATGAAAATTTTGAAAACTTTGCATTTTTCTAAGTTTGAAGCTCTCTACTTGTAAGGAAAATGGATATTCACAATAAATTTTATTTTTATTCACAAATACAATATGTCTACTTAATGTTGGCATCATAAAATGGACATATTTCTGCTATTTGAAAAAATTAGAGGGCTTCAAAGTAGAGCAGCAATTTTCAAAAAATTCATGAAAATTGCTAAATCTGAAGGGACAGATGTTACAGAACTACAACTCCCAGCATGCCTGGGCAGTCCAGGCATGCTGAGAGTTGTAGTTTGGCAACATCTGGAGGGCTACCGTTTGGGCACCACTGTAACAGTGGTCTCCAAACTGTGACCTTCCAGATGTTGCAAAACTACAACTCCCAGCAAAGATCACTTTACTTTCACTTTCAATTGCCCCCCCCCCCCACTGTAGTTTCCCTACCTGACCCAGGATCCAGCAGTCTCCAGCGACGATCGGGGATCTCCAGGGATCTTCTCCTGCAGGTACCGGCCTCCATCTTCTTCCCACGATCCCCTCGACATCCAGGGGTGGGTAGAATGGGGGGTTGCCATGGCAACCCACTGTCCTGCTCTGCCATTGGTCAGAATCAGTTTTGACCAATGGTAGGGGATAGGAGGAAATTGCAGCTCTGCGACCTCACTCCTAGCCCTCAAGATGATCGGGGCTGTCCCTGACAGCTCCGATCATCGCTATTTTCCGGGTGATCGGGTCACCAGAGACCCGATCAGCCCGGAATAGCAGAAAATTGCAAGTATGAATTGACATGCGATTTTCTGCGATCGCCGACAAGGGGGGGGTGTCTCAGGACCCCCCCTGGGCGATGTGCCTGGTCGCCTGCTGAATGACTTCAGCAGGCATTCCGGTCCTGTCCCCAACCGACTAGCGGCAGGGATCGGAATTCCCACGGGCGTATGCATACGCCCCACGTCCTTAAGGACTCGTCCTGAACAGGTTAAGTCGGGTGTGTAAGTGAAAAAAAAATTTCACTAAAATGCAGTTTTTTTCCCCAAATTTCACATTTGCACAAGGGGTAATAGGAGCAAATGCCCCCCAAAATTTGTAACCACATTTCTTATGAGTATGGAAATACCCTAAGTGTGGACATCAAGTGCTCTGCTGGTGTACTACAATGCTCAGAAGAGAAGGAGCCACATTTGGCAAATTTTGCTGAAATGGTTTTTGGGGGGCATGTCACATTTAGGAAGCCCCTATGGTGCCAGAACAGAAAAAATAAAAAACATATGGCATACTATTTTGGAAACTACACCCCTTGAGAAACGTAACAAGGGGTACAGTAAGCCTTAACACCGCACAGGTGTTTGACGACTTTGGAAGTCGAGGGCCATGAGCATTTACAAAGCCCCCGTGGTGCCAGAACAGTGGACCCCCCCACACACACACACACACACGTGACCAAATTTTGGAAACTACACCTCTTTACAGAATTTAATAAGGGGTGCAGTGAGCCTTTACTCCCCACAGATTTTTGGAACAGAACATTTTTCATTTTCACAGACCACTGTTCAAAAAATCTGACAGACACCTGTGGGGCGTAAATGCTCACTTTACCCCTTATTATTACCCCTTATTACATTCCGTGAGGGATGTAGTTTCCAAAATGGGGTAAAATGTGTGTGGGGGGGGGTGAATTGTTCTGGCACTATGGGGGCCTTGTAAACGCACATTGGCCCTCATTTACTAAGAGTGGAGTGTAGGTTTCTTTGTGGGTTTTAATTCCCTACAATTTATTTTCCATGGTATTTACTAAGGTTTCCCTCCATTTTCCACTTTCCCTACACTGCTTTTTTTTACACATGATCTGATCTGTAGGGTTTTGCTCAGCTCAAATCCACCACATTTTATGTATAAACCTAAGTAAATATGTTGCGTTTTTGTGAAAATGTCGGGAACATGCCCCTTTTCGGAGACCTCGCCCCCTTTTGCCAGTGGCCACACCCCTTTTTCATTTTTTTTTTTCAATTCTCTGGCGCAACTTCTGGCACAGACAGAATTTCTGGCGCCATGAGATAGAATCTGGCGCGCAACCCGACAAAACACATGTCGGGTTTGCAATAGTAAATGAGGGCCATGGCCTTCAATTCCAGAAAAATTTTCTCTCCAAAAGCCCAATGGCACTCCTTCTGTTCTGAGCATTGTAGTTCACCCACAGAGCACTTTACATCCACATATTGGGTTCTTACTCAGAAGAACATATGTTCTTACTCAGAAGAAATGGGGCTACATATTTTGGGGGGCTTTTTTTCCCTATTTTCTCTTATGAAAATAAAAAATGTAGGGTAACACCAGCTATTAGTAAAAAAAAAAAAAAAATTCTAATTTTCTCATCCAACTTTAACGAAAATTCGCCAAACACCTGTGAGGTATTAAGGCTCACTATACCCTTTGTTATGTTCTGTGAGGGGTGAAGTTTCCAAAATGGGGTCAAACGTACGTATTTATTTTTTTGCGTTTATGTCAGAACCGCTGTAAAATCAGCCACCCCTGTGCACATCACCAATTTAGACCTCAAATGTACATAGTGCGCTCTCACTCCTGAGCCATGTTGTGCACCCGCAGAACATTTTTACATCCACAAAAGGGATATTTACATACTCAGGGAAAATGTTGTTACATATTTTGGGGGTCTTTTTCCTTTTACCTCTTGTGAAAATAAAAAGTATGGGGCAACACCAGAATGTTAGTGTAATTATTTTTTTTACACTAACAGGCTGGTGTAGACCCCAACTTTTCCTTTTCATAAGGGGTAAAAGGATAAAAAGCCCCCAAAAGTTTGTAACTCAATTGCTCCCGAGTACGGAAATACCCCATATGTGGCCATAAATTCTTTCCTTGAAATATGACAGGGCTCCGAAGTGGGAGAGCACCATGCGCATTTGAGGACTAAATTAGGGATTGCATTGGGGTGAACATAGGGGTATTCTATGCCAGTGATTCCCAAACAGGGTGCCTCCAGCTGTTGCTAAACTCACAGCATGCCTGGACAGTCAGTGGCTGTCCGGAAATGCTGGGAGTTGTTGTTTTGCAAGAGCTGGAGGATCCATTTTAGAACCAATGCCATACGATACGTTTTTCATTTATATTGGGGGGCCGTGTAAGGGGGTATATGTGTATATGTACTGTTTTACCTTTTATTATGTGTTAGTGTAGTGTTTTTAGGGTACATTCACACAGGCGGGGTTTTTTGGTGAGTTTCTCGCCACGAGTTTGAGCTGCGACGGAAAATTTACCGCAGCTCAAACTTGAAGCAGGAAATTCACTTTAACCCCCACCCGAGTCAATGTACCCTGTATATTGACATGGGGGGGGGACCTCCAGTTGTTGCAAAACTACAACTCCCAGCATGCACTAACAGACCGTGCATGCTGAAAGTTGTACTTTTGCAACAGCTGGAGGCACACTGGTTGTAAAACCTTCAGTTAAGTTACCTAACTCAGTATTTCCCAACCAGTGTGTCTCCAGCTGTTGCAAACCTACAACTCCCAGCATGAACGGATCGCCGAAGGGCATGCTGGGAGCTGTAGTTATACAACAGCTGGAGGTACGCAACTGCAACTCCCAGCATGGTTCGTGAATGCTTGGAGTTGTAGTTTTGCAAGATTTAGAGGGCCACGGTTTAGAAACCACGCACAGTGATCTCCAAACTGTGTCCCTCCAGATGTTGCAAAACTACAAATCCCAACATGCCCAAAACAGCAAACAGCTGTCTGGGCATGCTGGAAGTTGTAGTTTTGCAACATCTGGAGGGCTACAGTTTAGAGACCACTGTACAGTGGTCTTCAAACTGTAGCCCTCCAGTGTTTGCTAGGCAACTCAACAGCTTCCATAGTCTGCACCAGGGAGCCAGCCGCACGTCATCGCCGCCCTCTGCCGCCACCAATTGCTGCCAATGGTAAGTGACTGCCGGTCACAGGACAGTTCTCCTGTTCTGCCCGGACTACTGTGGGTGGGCAGAACGAGGGAACAGAACTTTAACCCCACCCTGATCTGCAATTGGTCGGTCGCTTCTGACTGACCCATAGCAGGGATAGGAGGGGTGGCATCCCTGGCACCTCACTCCTATCCCTTCAGGAGGATCGTGGGTGTCTTGGATCATCCTTATTTTCCGTGTGACCCAGAATCGCCGAAGAATGCCGGTCTGAATTGACTGTCGATTTGCGGCGATCGCCGACATGAGGGGGTCTCAGGATCCCCCTCGGCGATGTTCCGGGATGCCTGCTGAATGATTTTAGCAGGCATCCCGGTCCATTCCCCGATCAGCTAGCGGCGGGGACTGAAATTCCCACGGGGGTACCTGTACGCCCTCAGTCCTTATGGACTCTGAAATGGGGGCATATGGGTACGCCCTTCGTCCTTAAGGGGTTAAATAATCACATTTTATAAACTGCACTCCTTAAAGTAGTCAGAATGGCATTAAAGAAGTATATTAACCCTTTAGGTGTTTCACAGAAATAAAAGCAAAGTTGGGGTGGAATTTTTAAATGTAATTTTTTTGCAGATTTTTTATTTCAATAATTTTTTTCTGTAACACAGTAGGTGTTGACAAAGAAATACAACTATAGACTTATTTCCCGAATTGTGATGTACTTAGAAATATCCCATATGTGGCCTTTGTGCGCTACATGTCTCTCACACATGAAGGCTTGCTGTGTGGATTTTGGGGCATCCTTTTAGTTTAGGATATTTTTTTAGCATCATATAAAATTACAGGGGCCTTGGGGTACAAAAAAAAACATTGGGGGAGGCAAGTTGACACTTTAATCGGTACCATTCTGGGGTACATGTGACACTGATTGTTTATTATTTTATTTTTATGATTTGGTAGACATAAAAAAAATCTATTCTGCGGTTGTTTTTTATTTACATTTTTTTAGGTCGTTCATCCTGTGGTATAAATGACATGTTAACGTTACACTGCAGGTTGATACAGTTACGACGATACCAAATTTACATACTTTTAAAAATATTTTAGTTAATTTATGGTATAAAAACTATCTTTTTTTAAAATCATGTTTTTAAGTCGCCGTAATTCTTTGAGCTGTAACTTTTTTATATTTCTACTGACGCAATTGTGTGAGGACTCTTTTTTTGCAAGACATGTTGATGTATTTTTTTTTTTTTTTTTTTGGGGGGGGGGTGTATTTTATACATATATAATTTTTTTAATAATTTTTTATATTTTTTTTCTTTTATTTTTCAAATATTTTTTTCACAAATTTTTTCATCACTTTTTATGCTTTTCACTTTTAATACCCATTTTTAATTTAATTTAATTTTATTATTATACGCATATAGTCATGGCCGTCAATGTTGACAAAAAAGCTATTTGGACATAATGTCACACCAAACTCCAATAATGGTCTGGACAAAATTATCCCATAACTTAATATTTGGTTGCACACCCTTTGGAAAAAATAACTGAAATCAGTCATTTCCTATAACAATCAATATGCTTATTACAACTCTCAGCCAGAATGTTGCATCACTCTTACTGTGCAAACTGCTCCAGGTATCTCTTATTGGAAGGGCAACTTTTCCAAACAGCAAATTTTAAGATCTCTCCACAGGTGTTCAATGGGATTTAGATCTGGACTCATTGCTGGCCACTTCAGAACTCTCCAGCACTTTGTTGCACTCCATTTTGGGTGATTTTTAACCTGTTAAGGACATAGGACGTTCTCTAACGTCCTCACTACCTGGGCTTTAATGCCCAAGGACGTTAGAGAACGTCCTGTTGTATTTCCGGTCTCTGCCGCTCGCCGGGCAGAGATCGGAACTGGATGCCTGCTGAAATCCTTCAGCAGGCATCCAGGGCAAACGCCGAGGGGGGCCATGTAGGGAAATCGCCCCCTTGCGATCTGCGGCGATACCGGGCTGATCGGGTCTCTGGGACCCGACCGCCCGGTAATTTCGCATGATCCCGGCTGTCACAGACAGCCAGGACCATGCTGTAGTATCGGAGCGAGGTGGCAAGCCTGCCACCTCCTCCGATCCCCTGCGATCCGTCGGTTAACTAACCGACCGATCGCAGGAGGGGGGGCGGTTACTTCCTCCCGTCCTGCCCGGCCCCTTGAAGTCCGGAGAGGACGGGAGGAAGACCGGAGGACGCGGCGGGGGACGGGGGAGTGCTGGGGACCGGCCCCGGTACTTACCTCGTCCCTGAAGACCCGGATCCCGGCGAGGAAGATGGCGGCGGCGGCGACAGGTGAGTATATCTTCAGCCGCGGTCGGGCCCTTTACAGCAATGCACGTCGCCGTAAAGCGACATGCATTGCTGTATTGGGACCCTGTAAACTACAACTCCCAGCATGCCCAGACAGCCCTTGGCGTCTGGGCATGCTGGGAGTTGCAGTTTTGCAACATCTGGAGGTCCACAGTTTGGAGACCACTGTGCCCTTCCAGATGTTGCAAAACTACACATCCTCAGCATGCCCTTACTGTCCAGGCATGCTGGGAGTTGTAGTTCTGTAACATCTGGCCCTTCAGATGTTGCAGAACTACAACTCCCAGCATGCCTGGACAGTTTTGGCATACTGGGGGTTCTAGTTTTGCAACATCTGGAAGGGCACAGATTGGGAACCACTGTATTAGTGGTCTGCAAACTGTAGTCCTCCAGATGTTGCAAAACTACAACTCCCAGCATGCTGGGAGTTGTAGTTCGGCAACATCTGGCTCTAAAGATTTTGCCGAACTACTACTCCCAGCATGTCTGTGAATGCTGGGAGTTTTGGTTTTGCAACAACTGGAGGCACACTGGTTGGGAAACATTGTCTGTTTCCTAACTCAGTGTTTCCCAACCGTGTGCCTCCAGCTGTTGCAAAACTATAACTACCAGCATGCACTGATAAACTGTGCATGCTGGGAGTTGTAGTTTTGTAACAGCTGGAGGTCCCCCCCTGTGAATGTACAGGGTACATTCACATGGGCAGGGGGCTTACAGTGAGTATCAGGCTGCAAGTTTGCGATGCAGCAAATTTTGCGCGGCAGCTCAAACTCGCAGCGAGAACTCGCTGTAATCCCCTGCCCGTGTGACTGTACCCTAAAAACACTACACTACCACAAAATAAAATAAAAAGTAAAAAACACTACATATACACATACCCCTACACAGCCCCCCTCTCCTCCCAATAAAAATGAAAAACGTCCGGTACGCCACTGTTTCCAAAATGGAGCCTCCAGCTGTTGCAAAACAACAACTCCCAGTATTGCTGGAGAGCCGTTGACTGTCCAAGCATGCTGGGAGTTTTGCAACAGCTGGAGGCACCCTGTTTGGGAATCACTGGCGTAGAATACCCCTATGTCCACCCCTATGCAAGTCCCTAATTCAGACCTCAAATGCGAATGGCGCTCTCACTTTGGAGCCCTGTCGTATTTCAAGGCAACAGTTTAGGGCCACATATGGGGTATCGCCGTACTTGGGAGAAATTGTGTTACAAATTTTCGGGGGATTTTTCTCCTTTAACCCCTTATGAAAAAGTGAAGTTGGGGTCTACAACATCGTGTTAGTGTAAAAAAATAAATTTTTTACACTAACACGCTGGTGTTGCCCTTTACTTTTCATTTTGACAAGAGGTAAAAGGGAAAAACGCCCCCCAAAATTTGTAATGCAATTTCTCCCGAGTACGGAGATGCACCATAAGTGGGCGCAAACTTCTCTGGGGGCGCACAACAAGGCCCAGAAGGGAGAGTGCACCATGTACATTTGAGGTGATTTGCACAGGGGTGGCTGATTGTTACAGCGGTTTTGACAAACGCAAAAAAAAAAAAAAAAAACACATGTGACCCCATTTCGGAAACTACACCCCTCACGGAATATAATGAGGGGTGAACTGAGAATTTACACCCCACAGGTGTCTGACAGATCTTTGGAAGAGTGGGCTGTGCAAATTAAAAATTTTGTACAGCCCACTGTTCCAAAGTTCTGACAGACACCAGTGGGGGGTAAATGCTCACTGTACACCTTGTTACGTTCCTCAAGGGGTCTAGTTTCCAAAATGGTATGCCATGTGGGGGTTATTTTGCTGTCCTGGCACCATAGGGGCTTCCTAAATGCGACATGCCCCCCGAGCAAAATTTGCTCTCCAAAAGCCAAATATGACTCCTTCTCTTCTGAGCATTGTAGTTCGCCCGTAGTGCACTTCAGGTCCACTTATGGGGTACCATCATACTCAGAAGAGATGGGGTTACAAATTTTGGGGGGTATTTTCTGCTATTAACCCTTGCAAAAATGTGAAATTTTGGGGGAAACACACATTTTAGTGAAATATTTTTTTTTTTTTTACATATGCAAAAGTCGTGAAACCCCTGTGGGGTATTAAGGCTCACTTTATTCCTTGTTACGTTCCTCAAGGGGTCTAGTTTCCAAAATGGTATGCCATATGAGGGTTTTTTGCTGTTGTGGCACCATAGGGGCTTCCTAAATGCGACATGCCCCCCGACCAAAATTTGCTCTCCAAAAGCCAAATATGACTCCTTCTCTTCTGAGCATTGTAGTTCGCCCGTAGTGCACTTCAGGTCCACTTATGGGGTACCTCCATACTCAGAAGAGATGGGGTTACAAATTTTGGGGGGTATTTTCTGCTATTAACCCTTGCAAAAATGTGAAATTTGGGGGGAAACACACATTTTAGTGAACATTTTTTTTTTTTTTTACATATGCAAAAGTCGTGAAACACCTGTGGGGTATTAAGGTTCACTTTACCCCTTGTTACGTTTCCCAAGGGGTCTAGTTTCCAAAATGGTATGCCATGTGGGGATTTATTGCTGTTCTGGTACCATAGAGGCTTCCTAAATGCAACATGCCCCCCAAAAACCATTTCAGAAAAACGTACTCTCCAAAATTCCCTTGTCGCTCCTTTTCTTCTGAGCCCTCTACTGCGCCCGCCGAACACTTTACATAGACATATGAGGTATGTGCTTACTCGAGAGAAATTGGGCTACAAATATAAGTATATATTTTCTCTTTTTACCCCTTGTAAAAATAAAAAAATTGGGTCTACAAGAACATGCGAGTGTAAAAAATTAAGATGGTGAATTTTCTCCTTCACTTTGCTGCTATTCCTGTGAAACACCTTAAGGGTTAAAACGCTGACTGAATGTCATTTTGAATACCTTGGGGGGTGCAGTTTTTATAATGGGGTCATTTGTGGGGTATTTCTAATATGAAGACCCTTCAAATCCACTTCACACCTGAACTGGTCCCTGAAAAATAGTGAGTTTGAAAATTTTGTGAAAAATTGGAAAATTGCTGCTGAACTTTGAAGCCCTCTGGTGTCTTCCAAAAGTAAAAACTCATTAATTTTATGATGCAAACATAAAGTAGACATATTGTATTTGTGAATAAAAAATTTTTTTATTTGGAATATCCATTTTCCTTTCAAGCAGAGAGCTTCAAAGTTCGAAAAATGCAAAATTTTCTATTTTTTCAGCAAATTTTGAAATTTTTCACTATGAAGTATCGACAAAATTTTACCAATAACATAAAGTAGAATATGTCACGAAAAAACAATCTCGGAATCAGAATGATAGGTAAAAGCATTCCAAAGTTATTAATGTTTAAAGTGACAGTGGTCAGATGTTCAAAAAACGCTCCGGTCCTAAGGTGTAAAATGGCCTGGTCCTTAAGGGGTTAACATATGTTTGGGGTCAATGTCCTGCTGAAAGAACCAAGATCTCGGACGCAAACCCAGCTTTCCGACAATGGGCTGTACAGTGCGACCCAAAATCCATTGGTAATCCTCAGATTTCATGATGCCTTGCATCATCATTGAACATCATTGAACCTCCACCATATTTCACTTTAGGTACTGTGTTCTTTTCTTTGTAGGCCTCATTCCGTTTTCGGTAAACAGTAGAATGATGTGCTTTTCCAAAAAGCTCTTTCTTGGTCTCATCTATCCACAAGACGTTTTCCCAGAAGGATATTGGCTTACTCAAGTTCATTTTGGCAAAATGTACTCTTGCTTTTTTATGTCTTTGTGTCAACAGTGGGGTCCTCCTGAATCTCCTGCCATAGCGTTTCATTTCATTTAAATGTCGACGGATAGTTCGCACTGACACTGATGCTCCTTGAGCCTGTAGGACAGCCTGAATATCTTTGGAACTTGTTTGGGGCTGCTTATCCACTGTAAGGTTTTCTCCCTGGGGATAGCTCTGGGATCGTCCTTAACACCGCCACAGGACACGTTTCCACTTCAATCAGCAGACAAATAACAGTACTTTATGCAAGTCCGGCCCCTCGCCATCTTTATTAGACAGATTGCAGGATAAAGAAAAACATAAGACAGGAACAAACAAAACCCTAGACTGTCTAGTCTCTAATTAAAGAATCCAGCGTGCCCTGACTATCAACTGGTGGGCTTTTCCTGGCCAGTTAAACTTATGCAACCTTCTACTCACTGTTCACACACAGCGTTTGCAACCTTTTGATGTGTGTGCTAAGACTTCTTGTCTTGTCTACACTTGGGGTCACTCACAGCTCGGGTTGTGTGTTCCTCACCAGGACCCCTGCCTCCCCCCTACAGCCACCTCTCTTCCTTCTGGGGAGAGCACCAACTATTCTGTCTGACTTCCTTTTAAACACACTTCCCCTTTCTGCTACCTGATTAATTAGGCCACAGGTAGAGGTTTCTCCAGGGTTAGCTAGTGAAATGCAACCTTCCCTTGCCACAGTATCACACCACCATCCAGACTATCCTGCATTGACACCTTTCATCAAATTTTTCTCTTCCATCCACACCCAGGGAGATTAGCTACAGTGCCATGGGTTGCAAACTTCTTGATAATGTTGCACACTGTGAACAAAGGCAAATCTAGATCTCTGGAGATGGACTTTTAACCTTGAGACTGTTGTTATTTTCCCTCAATTTGGGTCTCAAGTCCTCAGACAGTTCTCTTCTCCTCTTTCTGTTGTCCATGCTTAGTGTGGCACACACAGACATACAATGCAAAGACTTAGTGAATTTCTCTTCTTGTTATCTGCTTTCAGGTGTGTTTTTTTTATATTGTCCACACCTGTTACTTGCCCCAGGTGAGTTCAAAGGAGCATCACATGCTTGAAACAATCTTATTTTTCCACAATTTTGAAAGGGTGTCAATAATTTTGTCCAGCCCATTTTTGGAGTTTGGTGTGACATAATGTCCAATTAGCTTTTTTTCTCCCTTTTTTTGGTTTAGTTCCAATACACACAGAGGGAATAAACATGTGTATAGCAAAACATGTGTTACTGCAAGCCTTTTCTGTGAGAAATATTTCATTTTCTTGAAAAGTTTCAGGGGTGCTAACATTTATGTCCATGACTATAATTCAATGGAGTACACATCTTTATTCCATTAAATGATGTCTATGTCTGTCAGTACTTACAGGCATAGGATAGATCAGTTAGGGACTGATTGCTCATGTTGCCATGACAACGGAGGCCAGTTTCAGGCTTCCGGACCTTCGCTCTGCTTTCACTCTGCAGCTCCCTCCCTCTATAACACTAATAGACACTGCGGCCACAGTGACCGCAACGTCTACAGAATTAACTGAGTGCCCGCCGGTGGCCTCCTCCAATGGCCCCCCCCCCCCCTCACCACCAATCACTTCACACAGTGAAGCGACGAAGGAGAGGGGAAAGGAGGAGACCCCCCCAGATTCCTGCTATTGGTCCGTCTGTACTGAAGGACCAATAACAGTGATTGCTGGCCAGGGACCGCTGCAATTTGTCCCTGGATGGCTTCAGGGAGGCTCGGCTGTGCAGCACAGCCAAGCTCAATATACTGTCACAGCGCCCGGCGCCCCTGTGACAGTTTATTTCCATCAGTTACATGTACGTGACGATGCGGGAAGTCATCCTTAATCATCACGTACATGTACCTGATTTTGTGTAAAGGGGTTAAGGAACAGGGCATTCCCTGTGTGCTTCTCTACCACCCCAGCCTACCCAAACCGTGCATTACTACAAAAAGGAGTCTGTCGGTTTTGTCTCTTGCCTCTCTCTCTCTCTCTGTAAAATGTTATGCTTTTCCAGTATAATCATGGACCAAGTTTAAAAGCTTGCATGTATTCAACAGTTATAGGGGTACTCCAGAGGAAAAAAAAGTATTTAATGCTAACTACATATTTTTTTTAAAGCACTTTAGGTAACGTTTATTACTATTATTATTATTATTAGTTGCCAGTTGAATATATCTATTTTAAAATAATTCTGAAATCTTGTATTTTCTATTCTTACAACTAAGCCTAAAACTAAACTAAGACCTGTTCGGTCTGTGATGATAAGGAGGAAGCTACTGGAAAGAGATGTCTACAGTATTACAGTAAAAGGTGGCACCAGTAGGTAGAGAAGACAATAGAGGAAATTCACAGTACAGCCTCGCCCTCCCTGTGGAATGACCTCTTTAATGGCCAAATAGTTTTCTCAAAACCCTTTGCAGTTATGTCAATGGGACAGCTCCTGTCTCGTGTTGTCTATGTCTAAGGATCCTTATATAAAGCATAATGCTGTTAAAACAGCTCAGGCAAGATGGTTGCCTCAATAATAATAAATAATAAGAATGTACAAAACCTGAATAAAAAATAATCAGAAAATAGAAACAAATTAAAAAGAAAAGAACATGTTTAAGTATCTGGAGGTGTTCCTAAAAAAAAAAAACTGTCCGGGTGCTACAATGGAAATGTAAAGTTAGACTGTAGACAAGCCATATAGACGGGGATCAGCTTATCGCTGGGCAAGCTTCTGTTTAGGAAAAGGCTGTGAGGCTATATACGCCTATGTATTTTTCCTGTTTAAGAAAAGGCTGTGAGGCTATATACGCCTATGTATTTTTCCTGTTTAAGAAAAGGCTGTGAGGCTATATACGCCTATGTATTTTTCCTGTTTAAGAAAAGGCTGTGAGGCTATATACGTCTATGTATTTTTCCTGTTTAGGAAAAGGCTGTGAGGCTATATACGCCTATGTATTTTTCCTGTTTAAGAAAAGGCTGTGAGGCTATATACGCCTATGTATTTTTCCTGTTTAAGAAAAGGCTGTGAGGCTATATACGCCTATGTATTTTTTCTTAAATTGCAGTAAAAAATCCCAAACTTACTAAGCCTGATTTTTTTTTTCTATTTTAGAAACATCCTTTTAGCAGATCCTTTCAAGGCAGTAGAAACACATTTGCCATCATTTTTAAAAATGCTTAAAATAAGCGTCATTTTATAGTAGATGAAATTGCAAGTTTAAAAACCAAAGGCTGAGTACATTGTTTTTGAGGTTTTTTTTTGTCTTATTGATTTCACTTCTAAAATAACATTTGCAATGACATTTACTTTTATGTATTCAAACATCACCAATATGGATGAAAAATACCAATTCACAGCTCTAAATACACCTTTTTATTCTATAATTTTTGTGAGGTGACCAAAAAAAACATCAATTCTCTCATTGGGTATTTTTTTTAATGTTGTTTACTGTGTGGGATAAATCACATATTTTCATAATTTGGCCATTTCTGAAAATGGAAATATCATTCTTTTGCAGTTCAGTTTTTTTTTGTAGGAAAGTAGGAAAAGGGGCATGATTTGCTTTTTTTTAAAATATTTTTATAAAAACTTTATTCTAATTTTTCTTTTGTGGACTTGTTACCTATTTAAGGGCACTTCATTTTACAATGACTTTATTGTGTGAACTGTACTACTGCAATACTTACGGATTTTTACTTATTCAAGTTGAACTCTTCCTGACACACATTAACTCTGTCCTTTCATGATGATAATAAGCCTTAATACTTTTGCTGTTCTAAAAATCGGTTTATTTGTTTTAGGAGTGTGATGTGTGTATAAAAGTGGAATGATTGTTGGCTTTAGCCAGGTAGGTACTACTGTGTCCCAAATTCATGAATTGAAGGTTATGTCAAGGGCTACTATTTCCTCGATCACATCTCAGTATGCAAGAACAGGCAAAAACAGTAGTAGTAGACAGCAGTAGCTGTGGTCGAAAGTCACAGTTTAAAAGAGACAGAAAATAGCAGAAGTGGCCAATGGTAGCTGTGGTCGAAAGTCAAAGCTTGAAAGTGGTAGAAGATCACTCTTGCAGTGTCCTGTCCTTTTATCTACCTTCTATTATACTCTATCTATGACCAGGTATAATAGTTGTAGACTCATGGCAGCTACAAAGGTCTTGATAAAGTCCCTTGCTTTCTGAAGTGTGACTAACAATCAAGTTGCATAGTCACCATCAGCTGCTGCAAAAAAGGCCACAGGGGGATCGGGCCCTTCACCTTGAAATACATGTGGGTCCACAATCAACAATGTATGTCATATCCTGTGAATATGCCATACTTATTCCTTTAGAGGACCATACACGATTCAATTTTTACAGGTGCACAGTTGTGTAAGTGCTCTTTTATTTCTAACAGAAGTTTATCTGCGAATGATGATTTTCAACCCTGCATAAAAGATGGTGGCGAACAAACTTCTCTACGTTTGTCTTATCAATGTTTCTATGCCAAGAAATTGGCCCATATAAAAGACCCTTAAAGTCAACCTTTACTGACTGTCCGTCATTTCCCGTGAACTGCTCTGACGTACTCTGAGGACGGATTTAAACCCCTTGTTACCTTGATTCCGATGCTGTGATTTTACTGCGACTTATGGAAAAACAAATGACCAGGTAGCCCAAGCTTTCCACTCTCCTTTACATTTCAGAGCTACATATCATGTACTAGTTCAGATAACCTTCTGCTACACACCATATCTGTGATTTAAGGATTTCTACCTGCCAAACAAACAATTTAACTGTTTGTTACATCATTTGCTCGGTCCTATTTTCTTAAAGTTCATAGTGGCTTGTTCTGTTATATAACTGTTAAAGGTTACTTGGCTCGGCAAATCTTTCTCTCCGGATTTTTTTTTTTTTTTGTACAATGAGCATTCTCTAAAATGTCAAGATATCTCAAATATCTTCCCTAAAAACTGTAAGAAATCTGCTCAACATAAGTGCAGTATGACAAAGCTCCCTTAGGTAACATAACAGATCATTATGAAGTAGGATATCACAATTTGGAATGGGTTGCAGAGGTAATATTGGCACTGACTAATAGTGTATAACTGAATGGAAAGAAAAAATACTGCCAACACTGCTGAGACTTAGCACATTCAACTTTGTATTGAACCATATAAGTCTACAAATATAATATTGTACAGCCCAAGTTACACAGCACCATGATGTCACCAGTAAACTACAAGATGACATCATCATCTACCAGATTCATCCCAGCAGCTCAAATATCTTTCCTTACCAGCTCCATCTGTTCACTCTATAGGATCAGGATCTATAGTAGTTATAATTAGTGTTGCTCGCGAATATTCGCAATGCGAATTTTATTCGTGAACATCGCATATTCGCGAATTCGCGAATATTCGCGAATATAGCACTATATATTCGTAATTACGAATATTCTTTATTTTTTTTTTTTTCACAGTACACATCACAGTGATCATCCCTCTCTGCTTCCAGATTGTGTGGTGTAAAGAAGGCTGTAATACTACTGTGTGAGACTGGTGTGCGAATTTTCGCATATGCGAAAATTAGCATATGCTACTTTTCGCATATGCAAATTTTTTCCTTATGTTAATTTTGTATATGCAAATTTTCGCAAATGTTAATTTTCGCATTCGCGAATTTTCACATATGCGAAAATAAAACGAGAATATTATGAATATGTGAATATTCGCGAATATATGATGAATATTCGTCCATATATTCTCGAATATTCGCGAATTCGAATATGGCCTATGCCGCTCAACACTAGTTATAATCACCTGAAGCTGTGTTTGCACATTGCATTTCTTGGTGCAGTTTGTGCAGTGATTTTCCCAACATCTTGGCAATATTGTACCGCATTATGCAAATCCCACTAAAACATGCCATTTTACCATGGTTTTGGAAAATTGCAGCATAAACTACCAAAACGCAGAAAAAGAATATGAGAAAAATGGCTATGTTGTGAGTCCTCAATCACATAACTGCTTTCTTTTTGTGAAATTGGTATTTCCTGTTTGAGTTTCTGACCTCTAACTACAAGTCTAGGGATCCTTTGTTTGTAAGTGTGAGGTTATGTATCTCCCTCCCACACATCAGTCACCCAACCTATTGCAGCACAGCAGAGCGCCCTTCCATGAATGCTGTTTTAAAACTACAATTCCCTGCAGCCCTGAGGAGAATGATCTCCCACCCAGCAGCGGTCACTCCACCCATTGCAGTGCAGACAAGCTCCATTTCAACACCTGACTAGTAAGGTAATGTCTTAGGCTGCAACTTGGCAAAAAATTAACATTTGGGCAAGGATCACATAAGAATTGTGAAAGCAGCCATCAAACACAGGTACAGGCACTTTATTAGGAACTACACTAACTTTACCCCTTTACACTAACTGTGCCCCTGTAGCACAGTCAAATAAAAAATCTTTGAATACCCCTTTAACCTGTTAACGATCGTGGACGTCTATGCTCGTCCATGTGCCGTTAAAGGCTATGACGCAGGCTCCCGACTCGGGAGCTTGCGTCATACTGGCCGGCCCCAAGATGATTCTTGTAGCTGCAGCCGACTATTAACCCTTTAGACTGCTGCTGTCAAAGCTGACAGCTGCGTCTAAAGTTGCCTTTATCCCGTCCCTGGTGGTCCAGGGGGGGGGGGGGGGGAGATCCACTGTGCAGATAGACGGAGGGCTTACCTCTGCTCCTGTGCCGGTTCTGGTGCTCAGAATGGTAAAGCCTGGCAGGACCAGGCTTTATCAATCCAGCGCAGAGCGCACAGATCAATGTGGTTCTATGGAACCACATTGATCTGTATGAGGAATCAAATGTTTCCTCCTAAAAGTCCCCTAAGGGGACTAAAAGTGTAAAAAATAAGTTTAAAAAAAGGTGGTATTGCTGTGTGCATAAATGTCCAAACTATAAAAATATATTGTTAATTAAACCGCATGGTCAATGGCGTATGTGCAAAAAAAATCCAAAGTCCAAAATAGCGTATTTTTGGTCACTTTTTATGTCATAAAAAAAAGGAATAAAAAGTGATTAAAAAGTCTGATCAAAACAAAAATGGAACCAATTAAAACTTCAGATCACGGCACAAAAAATGAGCCCTCATACCACCCTGTACATGGGAAAAAAAAAAGTTATAGAGGTCCAGTGAGGACAATTTTAAATGTATAAATTTTTGTGCATGTAGTTATGATTTTTTCCAAAAGTACGACAAAATCAAACCTATATAAGTAGGGTATCATTTTAATCATATGGACCTACAGAATATAAAGATAAAGTGTCATTTTTACCGAAAAATTTACTACGTAGAAACGGAAGCCCCCAAAAGTTACAAAATTGTGTTTTTTTCTTCAATTTTGTCGCACAATAATTTTTTTCCCATTTCACCGTAGATTTTTGGGTAAAATGACTGATGTCATTACAAGGTAGAATTGGTGGCGCAAAAAATAAGACCTCATATTGATTTTTAGGTGCAAAATTGAAAGGGTTATGATTTTTAAAAGGTAAGGAGGAAAAAACGGTTTAACACCTGATCCTTAGTCAGAGAATTCATGGAAATGTAGACTGCATTTCAGTAACACATCATTGTGGATTTGCTAACCAAAACAGAGCCTTTCACATGTGCACTAAGTCAGCAAAAAGGGGTAAGCGCAAAGCATACACAAGAATCTCTACATTATTCTCTAACTATAATAATAGCCTATTCAGCACTATATAAGCAAAACAAAATCCCATAATGCTTCTTTAAATATGGTAAAGGACTCTTATTAAATCAATTTACTAAGGGAGCTTTTATTTGATCACTGTATGTTCATGTCATATGAGCACTCTAAGATGGTACTGACATACAGTATACAATGTGACACTGCTACTTAAAGGGTACCTCTCATCAAATAAACTTTTGATATATTTTAGATTAATGAATGTTGAATAACTTTCCAATAGCATGTTAATGAAAAATATGCTTCTTTCTATTGTATTTTTCCAAATCAGTCCTGTCAGCAAGCATTTCTGACTCATGCTGGAGTCCTAAACACTCAGAGCTGCCAGCCTGCTTTGTTCACAGCCAAACAGGCTGTGAACAAAGCAGGCTGGCAGCTCTGAGTGTTGTCCTTTGTGAACAAAGCAGACTGGCAGCTCGTAGTGTTTAGGACTCCAGCACGAGTCTGAAAAGCTTGCTGCCAGGACTGGTAGGGAGACCCCTAGTGGTCATTTCTTCAAAGTGGAAAATTAACCCCTTAAGGACTGAGCCCTTTTTCACCTTAAGGACCATTTTTTGCAATTCTGACCACTGTCACTTTAAACATTTATAACTCTGGAATGCTTTTAGTTATCAATCTGATTCCGAGACTGTTTTTTCGTGACATATTCTACTTTAACTTAGTGGTAAAATTGTGTGGTAACTTGCATCCTTTCTTGGTGAAAAATCCCAAAATTTGATGAAAAATTTGAAAATTTTGCATTTTTCTAACTTTGAAGCTCTCTGCTTGTAAGGAAAATGGATATTCAAAATATTTTTTTTAATTCACATATACAATATGTCTACTTTATGTTTGCATCATAAAATTGACAAGTGTTTACTTTTGGAAGACACCAGAGGGCTTCAAAGTTCCGCAGCAATTTTCCAATTTTTCACAAAATTTTGAAACTCGCTTTTTTTCAGGGACCAGTTCAGGTTTGAAGTGGATTTGAAGGGCCTTCATATTAGAAATACCCCATAAATGACCCCATTATAAAAACTGCACCCCCCAAAGTATTCAAAATGACATTCAGTCAGCGTTTTAACCCTTTAGGTGTTTCACAGGAATAGCAGCAAAGTGAAGGAGAAAATTCACAATCTTCATTTTTTACACTCGCATGTTTTTGTAGACCCAATTTTTACATTTTTGCAAGGGGTAAAAAGGAGAAAATTTTTACTTGTATTTGAAACCCAATTTCTCTCGAGTAAGCACATACCTCATATGTCTATGTTAATTGTTCGGCGGGTGCAGTAGAGGGCTCAGAAGGGAAGGAGCGACAAATGGTTTTTGGGGGGCATGTCACATTTAGGAAGCCCCTATGGTGCCAGAACCGCAAAAAAAAAACACATGGCATACCATTTTGGAAACTAGACCCCTCGGGGAACATAACAAGGGGTAAAGTAAACCTTAATACCCCACAGGTGATTCACAACTTTTGCATACATAAAAAAAAAAAAAAAATTCCCTAAAATGCTTGGTTTCCCAAAAGTTTTACATTTTTAAAAAGGGTAATAGCAGAAAATACCCCCCAAAATTTGAAGCCCAATTTCTCCCGATTCAGAAAACACCCCATTATGGGGGTGAAAAGTGCTCTGCTGGCGCACTACAGGTCTCAGAAGAGAAGGAGTCACATTTGGCTTTTTTGAAGGAAATTTTGCTCTGGGGGCATGCCGCATTTAGGAAGCCCCTATGGTGCCAGGACAGCAAAAAACCCCACATGGCATACCATTTTGTAAACTAGACCCCTTGGGGAACGTAACAAGGGGTAAAGTGAACCTTAATACCCTACAGGGGTTTCACAACTTTTGCATATGTAAAAAAAAATAAAAAAAATTTACCTAAAATGCTTGGTTTCCCAAAAAATTTACATTTTTACAAAGGGTTAAAGCAGAAAATACCCCCCAAAATTTGAAGCCCAATTTCTCCCGATTCAGAAAACGCCCCATATGGGGGTGAAAAGTGCTCTGCTGGCGCACTACAGGTCTCAGAAGAGAAGGAGTCACATTTGGCTTTTTTGAAGGAAATTTTGCTCTGGGGGCATGCCGCATTTAGGAAGCCCCTATGGTGCCAGGACAGCAAAAAACCCCACATGGCATACCATTTTGTAAACTAGACCCCTTGGGGAACGTAACAAGGGGTAAAGTGAACCTTAATACCCTACAGGGGTTTCACAACTTTTGCATATGTAAAAAAAAATAAAAAAAATTTACCTAAAATGCTTGGTTTCCCAAAAAATTTACATTTTTACAAAGGGTTAAAGCAGAAAATACCCCCCAAAATTTGAAGCCCAATTTCTCCCGATTCAGAAAACGCCCCATATGGGGGTGAAAAGTGCTCTGCTGGCGCACTACAGGTCTCAGAAGAGAAGGAGTCACATTTGGCTTTTTGAAAGCAAATTTTGCTCTGGGGGCATGCCGCATTTAGGAAGCCCCTATGGTGCCAGGACAGCAAAAAAAAAAAAACATGGCATACCATTTTGGAAACTAGACCCCTCGGGGAACGTAACAAGGGGTTAAGTGAACCTTAATACCCCACAGGTGTTTCACGACTTTTGCATATGTAAAAAAAATATTTTTTTTTTTACCTAAAATGCCTCTTTTCCCAAAAATTTTACATTTTTAAAAAGGGTAAAAGCAGAAAATACCCCCCAAAATTTGTAACACAATTTCTCCCGAGTACGGCGATACCCCATATGTAACCCTAAACTGTTGCCTTGAAATACGACAAGGCTCCAAAGTGAGAGCGCCATGCGCATTTGAGGCCTAAATTAGGGACTTGCATAGGGGAGGATATAGGGGTATTCTACGCCAGTGATTCCCAAACAGGGTGCCTCCAGCTGTTGTAAAACTCCCAGCATGCCTGTACAGTCAGTGGCTATCTGGCAATACTGGGAGTAGTTGTTTTGCTACAGCTAGAGGCTCCGTTTTGGAAACAGTGGCGTACCAGACGTTTTTCATTTTTATTGGGGAGGGGGGCTGTGTAGGGGTATGTGTATTTGTAGTGATTTTTACTTTTTATTTTATTGTGTGTTAGTGTAGTGTAGTGTTTTTAGGGTACAGTCACATGGGTGGGGGTTCACAGTAGTTTCACGCTGGCAGTTTGAGCCGCAGCTCAAACTTGCAGCCGGATACTTACTGAAATCCTCCGCCCATGTGAGTGTACCCTGTACGTTCACATTGGGGGGGGAACGTCCAGCTGTTGCAAAACTACAACTCCCAGCATGTACGGTCTATCAGTGCATGCTGGGAGTTGTGGTGGTCTGCCTCCTGCTGTTGCATAACTACAGCTCCCAGCATGCCCTTTTTGCATGCTGGGAGCTGTTGCTAAGCAACAGCAGGAGGCTGTCACTCACCTCCAACGATCCTCGCCGCACAGGACAGTCCCTTGTCGTCTCCGCCGCGGCCGTCGCTCCTGGGGCCCCGATCCCAACATTGACGCCGGGGATCGGGGTCCCCAGCACCGGGGGTCGTCTTCCCGCACCCGCTCACGTCCTCCGGAAGAGGGGCGGAGTGGGTTGCGGGAGTGACACCCGCAGCAGGCGCCCTGATTGGTCGGCCGGTAATCCGGCCGACGAATCAGGGCGATCGTGAGGTGGCACCAGTGCCACCTCACCCCTGCAGGCTCTGGCTGGCCCCAAACAGCCTGTAATTCCGGGTCACCGGGTCACTGGAGACCCGATTGACCCGGAATCTGCCGCAGATCGCTGGACTGAATTGTCCAGCGATCTGCGGCCATCGCCGACATGGGGGGGCATAATGACCCCCCTGGGCGATATGCCCCGATGCCTGCTGAACGATTTCAGCAGGCATCGGGCACCGGCTCCCCTCCGGCTAGCGGCGGGGGGCCGGGATTTGACAGGACGTACTCAAGCGTCCTGAGTCCTTAAGGACTCGGAAAAGGGGACGTTTGAGTACGTCCTGCGTCCTTAAGGGGTTAAATAGAAAGAAGCATATTTTTTTAATAACATGCAATTGTAAAGTTATTCTGCATACATTAATTTATAATATATCAAAAGTTTTTTTTTTTGATGAGAGGTACCCTTTAAGCACTGTACAGTCAAATATTGTTTGCATAGTAAACTAGTAACAGCACTGTATAGAATTATTGGCATAGTAGTATGGCATAGCATAGCATTGTACTGTTTAGTACCTATAAATGGGTACTGTTTAGTATGGTTAGTATAATATATGTGACTGCACATCACAGAGGTGAATCACAGACCACTTTCCAATATAAGGACAGAAGGTTAGTGTGTAAGGATATGGACATAAGAAAGATCACGTGAAGGAAAAGGTATGGTAAGGGGTATTTCATGAAAAAAAAATGTTTTTCGTATAAACTGGCTCCAGAAAATTAAACAATTTACTTCTATTAAAAAAATCTTAATCCTTCCAGTACTTATCAGCTGCTGAAGTTGAGTTGTTATTTTCTGTCTGACAACATTTCTCTCTGCTGACACCTGTCTGTCTGTCTCAGGAACTGTGCAGAGCAGGAGAGGTTTGCTATGGGGATTTACTGCTACTCTCGACAGTTCCTGAGACAGACAGAGATGTCAGCAGAGAGCACTGTGGTGAGACAGAAAAGAACAACTCAACTTCAGCAGCTGATAAGTAATGGAAGGATTTTTAAAAAGTATAAAAATATTTACAAATTTGTTTACCTTTCTGGAGCTAGTTGATAGGAAAAAAAAGTTTTTTCATGGAATACCCCTTTAAAAACTCATAGAATACATTTCCATCTCTCACTTAAAGGGGTTGTCTGGCGGAAAAGGAAAATCTCCAAGGCTAATGGTGTACAAAAGTAAAAAATAAATAAGCTATACGTGCCCACCCTGCTGCAGTAATGGTGGTTCCCAGTCCCCGGCCCTTATGGCTTTTTTCTGGTTTCTGTGACAACATTAAAGGGGTTATCCACCATAAGGTTATTTTAGTAGGTACCTGGCAGACAGTAATGGACATGCTTAGGAAGGATTTCCGCTTGTCTTGGGGCTAAATGGCTATGATGTGAGATTACCATAACACTGTGGCTAGCTTTTTGTGAACTGGTATTTCCTTTTTTAAGTTTTCTTCTTTGCCTGCAAATTCCATAATTCCATTTTACTCCCTCCCACACATCAGCCACTCCACTCATTGAAACACAAATGAGCTGCATCCATTCAAAAGACCTGTGGTTTTCAATCAGGGTGCCTCCAGCTGTTGCATTAGATGCAGATTGATCTCTCTCCCACCAAGCAATCACTCCACCCATTGAAGCAGACAGGCTCCCTGTCATCAGCTGACTAGTGAGTCAGGTCTCGGCCTCATTGCAACCTGGGAAAAATCTGAGACAACAGTCATTTTGTATGCTGGTAAAAATAAATATTGGGGTGAAAATCACATAATATTTGTGAGAAAACCGTCACACACAGGTACAGACACTATATTATGAACTACACTAACTTTACAGCCCCTGTAGCATAGTCAAATAAAAAAAATTCCTGGAATACCCCTTCAGTAACTGACTGAGGTAAGACACTATAGAAGTCATTGACTGGCTGAGTCGGGCAGTTCCTGCATGGTCACGTCATCACAGGAAACAAGCAAATGTCTAGATAACTGGGGAGCCACCATGACTGCAAAGGCAGGGAATTCGACGGACAAGTATATCGTGTTTATTATTTACTACACCACCAGCCATGCAGAGTTATTTCCTCTGACAACACATTCAATGATGAAAAATATAAAGGAGTTGTCTGATGAATAGCTATGAACCTACATATATGCCCTATTAGGCCTTGCTGACCTCATAGATGGTGATCCTCACTATAAGTCAATGTGAAGATCTGCTCACAAAGAGAACCTTTATTGTCTGTCATGGGACAATTGGCATCAGCTTCATGGGGGGGGGGGGGGGGGGGAGAGGGGGGGGTTGCCTTCCTCTGGATCAACGCTGTAGGATTTTAGGTTGAACTCGATGGACTTTTTTTTTTTTCAACCTTACAAACTACGTTACTATGTAGGACTGTCCAACCATCTAATGTATATGGTGACCATCAGACTTTCCCTCATGATGGATGATAAGAAGGTAGATCATGGTGGCCTGCCCATGACCAATTCTTTTGTTATCAGGGGATATAATCTGGCAGTGATATGCCCGCTTTCCTCATTAATATCACATGGAGGAGGTTGACAAACATATTTATAATTCATATGGCTAGGTTCAGTCTAGTAGTCCTGACCCATCTCTAAATATTGCATGGTTGGCCATTCATTTAAACGTCTGGCATATAAAACTTTCCTACAGCAAAAAATGTACGACCAAACGTGATAAAAACTATTCGCCAGTAAATTAACAGATATAAGCACATATCTAGGATAATTATGATGTATATTTACTTTACTGTTGCAAAACAGGACCTCTTTTTGACTGTCTGGAGGGGTCCCGTATGTGTTGTTTTACCTTTCATACTACCATGCCATCAGATGACATCAAGAGACATAACATTACATAATGCCATGTTTTAGAAGTCACATTTCATCTGCTCAAAAAAAAAAAAAAAAAAAAGGCTCTGAAATGAAGTTTGTCAACCTGAAGATAAAAACCATACAAGCCACGAACAGTATCCCTGGAAGCTAAATATTTAATGAAGGAAGTCACTCTCCAATGTTAGACTTGGCTTTTAGGGAAACTTAAACAGAAAAGTGTTACTGTAGCTGCCAGTGAATATGCATTTTAGATTTAAATATATGTCTTTTCAATGTACTTCAAAGTATGTCAACTTTACAAGACCTTTCTCTTATTCAAATATGTCTTCGTGCTTGAGCATAAAGGAGGTTCCCATATTGAGATTCTATGCATTGTGTCAAGTCAAATAGAATACTTTTAGTTTTCATTGCAGAATTCACTGAGGAAATTCAGCGGCAGACAATTCCGCCACTGAAATTGTTCCACGCAAAGAAAGAACATGTTCTATCTTTGCGCGGAATTCCGGGAGCTCCGCATAGCCGTCAATGGTGATGGCGCAGTGCTGCACGGTCCTACCGCCAAAGTATTTTCGGTGACAGCCACCAGACGGAATCTCCGCTTATGGAATTCTGCGAGCAGAGATTCCATAGTGCAAGCATACCCTGAAAAGAGTACTCCGCTGCCCCAGCGTTCCAAACATTTTGTTCCAAACACTTGAAGCGAGTGGGGGGGGGTTGTGACATCACAGCCACGACCCCCTCCTGACATCACACCATGCCCTCCTCATGGCATCACACCACGTGCCCCTCATGACATCACACCATGCCCTCCTCATGGCATCACACCACGCGCCCCTCATGACATCACACCACACCCCCCTCAATGCAAGTCTATGGGAGCTGCAGGACCCCCCCCCCCCCCCCCCCGATCAAACCTCTTATCCCCTATCCTTTGGTTAGGGCATAAGATGTCTAGGGGAAGAGTTTCCCTTTAATCTGCCAGTTATGTGGATAGAATTTATATATTCAGAAAACCCACATTGTACATTCACCACTACTAGCACTGTACTTCCACCAGACCGTATCAGAACAACATAACAACACAGTCTATTGTGAAAGCTAGACACATATGGGAGGGGCTAATGTAACTGCAGAATTATGGAAATCTTAGGTTTATGGTAAATAAGATACAAGCAATGACCCCATATGTAACAAATCCTACACCATTTAACTCCTATAACCACAAACAACCAAGACATATATAGATCAAGTATTAAAAGATATATCTTTATTGATACACAAATGCAAAACACATACATTATATAATAAACACGCTGTTTCGTCTTTTGTATCTAACTCATAAAATGATGTAAAGTCACAGAGAGTAATACTAGTAGGAAACGAACAGAATTGAAGGCTTACAAGTATCAATAGACAATAAATGGAACTGTTAGAGAGAGGTAGGTATACTATACCCCTATAAGGCAGGCCACACTAGTAATGCCTCAAAGCATTACAACTCACAACTCGGCCGACCCCGATTTCAGACGGGAGATATGTGAAATCTCTTCTCGTCTCCAAGCCCGTGGGTATCAGTCTCGGGACATAGAGAGGGGTATCAACATTGCCTCGAATAAGAATAGGGCATTGTTGATTTCTCCCTCTTACAACAAGATACGAGGTATCCAGAAGACCCCCGATTCTCCGGTGGTCTTCTGCACCAAGTACAGTCTTGAATACAAACGGATTTGCAACATCATACACAAATACATGCCCATTGTCTTATGTGATCCTGCCTTTCAAGGGGTGTTCCCTGCAGGATATAAATGTATATCTAGAAGGGCCCCGACTATCGGTCAGAGTATTTCACCCAGTTTATTTTCTACACAGCAGAAATCACAGCCAACCTGGCTACGTTATACAGGGTCCTACAGGTGTGGACACAACAGGTGCGTGTGTTGCGGTTTTATGCAGAATTCAGATTCGGTGGTTTCGACTACTACGGGCGATACCCATAAAATTAATGCTTATATCAATTGCAACACATCGTACGTTGTCTATGTCCTTACCTGCAGAGACTGTAATCTTCAATATGTGGGGTGCACTTCCACTCCTCTGAAAGTCCGCATCCGAAAACACATCTCGGATATACCCCATTTTAATTCAAGACATATCTCTATGGTCTCCAGGCACATAGCCGAGGTGCATGCCGGCAACACGTCATCCCTTATACTACAGGGGTTAGAACGAGTTAGCCCACCTGTGAGGGGTGGCAATGTCAAGCTCAAACTCCTGGACCGAGAGGTCTATTGGATTTTGAGATTGGACAGTCGCGTCCCTCGGGGCCTTAATAAAAGGATGGATACCATTCTCCATTATTAGGCATTTTGGTTTGAGATTCATCTAGCTTTGTTTCTCCTGTTTGCCTTATCATTATACTTATTTTTGTATTTACATGGGTACCCCATATTTTAGTTTATGCTTATGTTTGGATCCATTTTTTGCTCTCTCCATCAAATTGGTGTTGCTATTCTTCTTTAAATTTTCCTTTGTTCCTCTCAATCAGGATGCCCATGACCATTCTATCATGGGCTTTTTTACCTCTTTTTTCCCCTGTCCCTCCCCCCAGTTTTTCTCTCCCCTTTTCCTTGACCGGTTTCAGTGTCCCAGATAAATTGAGATACTTGCTGATCTTGTAAGAGTATCTATGTTATGGTTTCATAGGATACAGTATTCTTTCTCTTGTGAGAAAGTGATTGGTATACATTATTTTATTACATCATGTATCTTCTTATATATAAAAAATTATTTTTATTATACAAAAAATATTAATACCATTTAATCTACTGTTTATTGTTTAACAATTTCTTCTTTTTTTTTTTTTTTCTTATGAAACCCCAAACATAGTTCATTCCTTTCATTCCTTCTCTCCCTTTCGGGAGCAGTCTTAGAATAAGATTATGTGTTTTATTATTGACCTTTTAAAATATTTCACTTATATGTAATAAACATCTATTGTTTTTATAGATTTTTCTATTGTCTAAGATTGTAACCTTTGTCCGTCACGTGAGGGTGATTACTCATGGTCCTCATTTCTTATCTTTTTCCTTTTTCTCTCTTTCTTCTCTTCTTTTTCTTTTCCTTTCTTTTGTTCTATCTTCTCTTCCCTTTTCTTCTCCTTTTTTTCTATTTTTCTAAAAAAAATATTTTTTTTCCCTTGGTCCCTTCTTTGTCTCCGCTTTTTCTTCCTCACCTTCTTATTCTTCTCTCCGGGCTTTACTCATCACCCCCACGTCACGGAAAGAGGAGGAGGACCCTATTCAGATGCGGCCGGATTACTGGTCGTTGTTTGAGGGGCCACCTATATAAGGTTTGTACTCACTGTATACTAGTGTATGACTAAGGTCCAACCTTAGGACCGAAACGCGTCACCTTGTCATGTTCTACGTGTCTTTCTGGCTATTGGAATAAACATCCAGTTCCTTCACATTCGCGCTGGACATTCTGCTTTTACTTGTCAGTTTCAGTCGGTGTTGCCCACGCCGGTCCTGGCGCAACGGGCTGAGGGAGTGAGCTGGACTATACACTTCTTTGTCTGCAACTCACAACTTCTTCTGGAGCATACAGCAGCTGATAAGTACTGTAAGGGTTAAGATTTTTGAATAGAACAAATTAACAAATCTGTTTAATTTTCTGGCACCAGTTGATTTGAATTTTTTTTTCCACCGGAAGAAGAGGTGTCTTTAAGAGCTGTCTTACTAAACTATATAACATTAATAAAGAGTACATGTCATTTACTACCAAAATGTAGATAGAATTTTAATGTGTCTAGCACCTTTACTTCCTTTCTACTGCTCACTTTCTCTCACATATTTTGCTCTGGAGGGGGAATGTCCGTCTACTGCGCTCAATCTACATGAATCCACTGGGTCTCCGGATCACGCTCTGCCTTTCCTCCGATCGCTGCAGGCTTCTCTGTAACTCCCTTTTCTCTGTTTTCATGCTGCACATGTTACAGAGAGGAGGATTATCAGAGCTTGCCTACATTAGTTCAAATGGTAAGCTGATAAAAGTACAATTTTTTTTATTCAAATATTTTTTTTCAATGTGCATTTACACATACATTTTTTAAATACATCAATATCGCTGTCACAATGTGTGTAATTCTGCTTCCTCAGCCTCCAGGAAGAGAAGAATAGCAGCCGTTAGGGAAAAAGCTGAATGACACACATCTATATATCTCATAACTGTCTGTCTGTCTGTCTGTCTGTCTATCTATCTGTCTATCTATCTCTTTCTCTCCCTTTATATACAAAGAGGTAGATATCTCGTAAAAAATATAAATGATAGTGGAGAATGAAAACAGATATGGCTACACTCCTCTTCACTGCTCTGCAGCCTTTCGTCCTCTCTGCATGAGGCTCTATGACAGTGGTTCTCACCCTGTACCCCCAAAGGCTGAAAGTATGTCTGCGGATAACATTTGCATGGAACTTACGAGCGAGGGGTACCCGCAGACAAATGGTGTGTGCTTACCCTTATACTAAGGGGTATTCCAGGAAAAAAAAAAAAAATTCTTTTAAGATCAACTGGCTCTAGAAAGTTAAACAGATTTGTAAATTACTTCTATTAAAAAATCTTAATCCTTCCAATAATTATCATCTGCTGAAGTTGAGTTGTTCTTTTCTGGCTGGCAACAGTGCTCTCTGCTGACAACTCTGCTTGTTTCGGGAACTGCACAGAGCAGAATAGGTTTGCTATGGGGATTTGCTTCTACTCTGGAGAGTTCCCGAGACAGGTGTCATCAGAGAGCACTTAAATAGAGTTAAAAATCTGTTTAACTTTCTGGAGCCAATATAAAAATCTGTTTAACTTTCTGGAGCCAATATATATATATTGGCTCCAGAAAGTTAAACAGATTTTTATATTGGCTCCAGAAAGTAGTTTTTCCTGGATAACCCCTTTAATCCCCTTGTGCCATTATTCCCCCCTCCCTCTGATTCCCTTTTGTCATTATTCCCCCCTCCATCTTTATCCCCTTGTGTCATTATTCCCCCCCTCCCTCTGATTCCCTTGTGCCATTATTCCCCCATCCCTCTGATTCCCTTTTGTCATTATTCCCCCCTCCATCTTAATCCCCTTGTGCCATTTTTACCCGATATGGCAAAAGGGAATCAGAGGGAGGGGGCAATAATGGCACAAGGGGATCAGAGGGAGGGGGGGGGGGGGATAATGGCACAAGGGAATCAGAGGGAGGGGGTAATTATGGCACAAGGGGATAAAGATGGAGGGGGAGGGATAATGGCAAAAGGGGATAAAGATAGAGGGGGGTAGTAATAATGGCAAAAGGGGATCAGAAGGAAGGGGGAATAATGGCACAAGGGGATAATGATGGAGGAGGGGGGATAATCAATACCCCCCTCCATCTTAATCCCTCTGCACCATAATCCCCCCTCCCTCTTATCCCCTTTTGCCATTATCCCTCTCTCCCCCTCCATCTCATGCCCTTGTGCCATTATTTCTCTCCTCCCACCCATCCCCCCCTCCGATCCCCCTGGGCTAATATATATATATATATATATATATATATATATATATATATTTGTATATATAAAACACTTAGTTTTAACTTTTTAACTTTTTTTACATTACCGGGCTTGTTCTGGTACCGCTCACAGATTCCCGTTCCCGGAGTCCCGTCCTCCCGTGCTGTGCGGCACCTCTGGATGACGTCAGGGGACATGACACATCTCCCCAGCAACCACGCAACTCCCGTAAAGTAGCCGTGGATGGCATACTTTACTGAGAGCTGCCACGGTCATTTCCCGCAATGAGCTGCCAAATACTGGCCAATGCATGGCTGGTATTTGTCAGCACACTGCGTACCCCCGCACAACCGGTGGTGTACCTCTAGGAGTACGCGTACCATCGGTTGAGAACCCCTGCTCTATGACATTCCCCCGGCTCACACAGCAGGATGATTGACAAGCCAGGAGCCTGCACAGAGCCCTGCTTCTCCTGCCCTCACTTCATGTTTTTTTTGTCTCCGTGCAGTCAGAGCTGCAGGACAGAGTTTTCATCAGACACCTAGTGGCAAGTATAGGGTAATATTTCTTATAAAAGCATACATTTTTGATGAAAGGAAAACATAAAAAAAATGCCATAACTTTTCATGTACTGTCACAAATTAAAAGTTTTCCCAAATGACAGTGGCCATTTAAAACAACCCAAAGCACTGATGCCACTTTGTACTGTTTTCATGCACAGGACCTACACCTGGAAGTGCTGTAGTGCAAATCTTTTTTTGTTTTGTTTTTTATTTATTTAACTGTTGTCTCTGACCCTTCCCAGCATTCCATGGGGTCAGAAACAATAGGTCATAAGTCACATTGTATAAGAAACCCAGCACTCACCGGTAATGCTAGATCATGTGGATTTATTGATCCATAGTGGAAATCATTACATGAAGGAAGTGTTTCGGCATATTGCCTTCCTCAGCTTGCAATGCAGCAAGCTGAGGAAGGCAATATGCCGAAACACATCCTTCATGTAATGATTTCCACAATGGATAAATAAATCCACATGATTTAGCATTACCGGTGAGTGCTGGGTTTCTTATACCATATACTGGTCTGCGCCCATCTTGTGCACCCCCACCACAGATGTAAGTGCCGACCTGATTACTACCAAATACTACCAAAGGGTGGAAGGGATTTACTGAAGTGATGCTATCCACGCACCGACTACAGCATAGCCAGGCCCCTGACTACCATGTGACATATAACATATTGTCTCTGGCCGCATGGAATGCTGGGAAAGGTCAAAGACAACAGTAAAATAAAAAGACTTGCACTACAGCAATTTCAGGTGCTGTCCCTTGCATGAAAATGGGACAAAGCAGCGCACAGAGATTACAGAGGCAAATTATACAGTATTATAACTTGGCATCACGGGTTCAAAGGCTAAAGAAAGAAAAATGGAAAACCCCTTTAGCATTCAATAAGTATCAAGTATAATGATAACCTAAACAATCTTCCAGTATCTTATTATTTGAAAAGTTCTCTTGTAGTTATAAAATGTAAACAAATAAATCTTTTTTTTTATTTGACTATGCTACAGGGGCTGTAAAGTTAGTGTAGTTCATAATATAGTGTCTGTACCTGTGTGTGATGGTTTTCTCACAATTATTATGTGATTTTCACTCCACTATTTATTTTTAACAGCATACAAAATGACTGTTGTCTCAGATTTTTCCCAGGTTGCAATGCAGCCAAGACCTGACTCACTAGTCAGCTGATGACAGGGAGCCTGTCTGCTTCAATGGGTGGAGCGATCACTTGGTGGTAGAGAGATCAATCTGCAACTAATGCAACAGCTGTAGGCACCCTGATTGAAAACCACAGGTCTTTTGACGGATGCAGCTGATTTATGTTTCATTGGGTGGGGTGGCTGATGTGTGGGAGGAAGGAAAATGGAATTATGGGATTTGTAGGCAAAAGAATAAAACTCAAACAGGAAATACCAGTTCCGAAAAAGATAGCCACAGTAGTATGGAAATCTCACAACATTTATCTCCAAGACAAGCACAGATCCTTCCTAAGCATGTCCATTACTGTCTGCCAGGTACATACTAAAATCATCTAATGGTGGATAACCCCTTTAAGGGAAGACGAAAAAAAAAACTAGCCTAGCTAGAGTAAAACCTAGCTTAAAGGAGTACTCCTGTGGAAAACAAGTTTTTTTAAATCAACTGGTGCCAGAGAGTTAAACAGATTGTAAATGATTTCTATTAAAAAACCTTTAACCTTCCAGTACTTTTTAGCAGCTGTATGCTACAGAGGTAATTATTTTCTATTGAATTTCTTTTTTGTCTTGTCCACAATGCTCTCTGCTGACACCTGATGCTTGTATCAGGAACTGTCCAGAGCAGGAGAAAATCCCCATTGCAAACCTATGTTGCTCTAGACAGTTCCTAAAGTGGACAGAGGTGTCAGCAGAGAGCACTGTGGACAAGACAAAAAAGAAATTAAAAAAGAAAAGAATCTCCTCTGTAGCATACAGCTGCTAAAAAGTACTGGAAGGGTAAAGATTTTTTAATAGAAGTCATATACAAATCTGTTTAACTTTCTGGCACCGGTTGATTTAAAAAAAAAAATTTTTCCACAGGAGTACCCCTCTAACCCCTTAACGACGAAGGGCGTATATTTACGTCCTCCGCCGGCTCCTGCGATATGCCGATCGTGGTGATGCCCTGTATTAACCCTTCAGACGCGGCGATCAAAGCTGACCGCTGCGTCTGAAGTGAAAGTGAAAGTATCCTGGCTGCTCAGTCGGGCTGTTCGGGACAGCTGCGGTGAAATCGCGGCATCCCGAACAGCTTACAGGACATCGGGAGGGCCCTTACCTGCCTCCTTGGTGTCCGATCGGCGAATTACTGCTCTGTGCCTGAGATTCAGGCAGGAGCAGTCAAGCGCCGATAACACTGATCACAAGCGTGTTAATACATGCCAGTGATCTGTGTAAAAGATCAGTGTGTGCAGTGTTATAGCCCCCTATGGGACCTATGGGAAAAAAGTGTTAATAAAGGTCATTTCACCCCTTCCCTAATAAAAGTTTGAATCACCCCCCTTTTCCCATAAAAAAAATAAAACAGTGTAAATAAAAATAAACATATGTGGTATTGCCGCGTGTGTAAATGTCCGAACTATAAAAATATATTGTTAATTAAACCGCACGGTCAATGGCGTACACGTAAAAAAATTCAAAAAGCGTATTTTTGGTCACTTTTTATACCATTAAAAAATGAATAAAAAGTGATCAAAAAGTCTTATCAAAACAAAAATGGTACAGATAAAAACTTCAGATCACGGTGCAAAAAATGAGCCCTCATACTGCCCTGTATGTGGAGAAATAAAAAAAAAGTTATAGGGGATCAGAAGATGCCATTTTTAAACGTATACATTTTCCTGCATGTAGTTATGATTTTTTCCAGAACTACAACAAAATGAAACCTACATAAGTAGGGTATCATTTTAACCGTATGGACCTACAGAATAATGATAAGGTGTCATTTTTACCAAAATATGCACTGCATAGAAACGGAAGCCCCCAAAAGCTACAAAATGGCGTTTTTTCTTCGATTTTGTCGCACAATGATTTTTTTTCCGTTTCGCCGTGCATTTTGGGGTAAAATGACTAATGCACTGCAAAGTAGAATTGGCGATGCAAAAAATAAGCCATAATATGGATTTTTAGGTGAAAAATTGAAAGGGATATGATTTTAAAAAGGTAAGGAGGAAAAAAATGAAAGTGCAAAAATGGAAAAACCCTGCGTCCTTAAGGGGTTAAGGTTTAATGGGTGGTGAATGGCACAGAGATTAAAATTTTGGCAATCTTCAATTTTTTACTTTTTTTTATCATGTACCGACACTCCAGCCCTGCACGAAGATAAACTGTATAGATATAATTATAGAGCAAGTATGTGTCAGCTCACCCTCTGCTGTTAGTGCACGGACTGGCGTGGACTTCGCCCAGGCAATAGTAGAGAAAAAAGTAGTCCAGCACTTGACTCGGGAACAATACTTTATTTAGGTCCACAGGAAAACACAGGAACATAGACGTGTGATGCGTTTCGACAAGTGTATGACTAAGGCTTGCTGACGCAAGGCGAAACGCGTCACACGTCCGTGTTCCTGTATGTTCTCTTGTGGACCTAAATAAAGTCTTGTTCCCGAGTCGAGCGCTGGACTACTTTTTTTCTCAGATATAATTATAGTTATTATAGACATGATAAATGAAAACATAAGAGTAAGAAAACTGTGAAGCAAAAAATAACCTGTACAATATAAGAATAATTATATATTACAATTGCTGAGTATTGCTTAAAGGGGTATTCCAGGCCAAAACTTTTTATATATATATCAATATATCAACTGGCTCCGGAAAGTTAAACAGATTTGTAAATTACTTCTATTAAAAAATCTTAATCCTTCCAATAGTTATTAGCTTCTGAAGTTGAGTTGTTGTTTTCTGTCTAACTGCTCTCTGATGACTCACATCCCGGGAGCTGTGCAGTTCCTATGGGGATATTCTCCCATCATGCACAGCTCCTGGGACGTGACATCATCATTGAGCAGTTAGACAGAAAACTTCAGAAGCTAATAACTATTGGAAGGATTAAGATTTTTTAATAGAAGTAATTTACAAATCTGTTTAACTTTCCGGAGCCAGTTGATATATAGAAAGAAAAGTTTTGCCTGGAATACCCCTATTAGAAATCCAGGCTGTGCTGTGACATAATTCTGATATAACATTGTGGTATGTCAGCACTTCTTTTTTAATTTTCATTCCAAACCTCCGCACTTCAGGCATTAAAATGGAGAGATCATACAGCACAATAGGCCGTACAGCACAGGTTAAACTGACTTGCAAAGAACCTGCTGAAATCTTCTACAACGGCATTTACGTCTCTACTCTATTATCACTAAATTGTTATGATGGGACTGACAGATGGAACCGCTCGGTCCCATCAACCATTAGGGTTAACACAGGTGCAAGCAAAGCAGATCTTGCAGAGGGCATTTAAATGAGCAGAAAGGAAAGTGTTGTACATTCTATATGCATGAAATGCCTCTCGGTAAAATACAAATCATTCTAATGTTACTTTTAAGGTTCCTTGTTTATGGATTATTTAACCAAGGAGTCAATAAAAATACTGATGAAAATTATTGCCAAATTTCCCTTTTTTTTAAAGGATTGACAGTTTAAACAGAATAAGTAAGCAATGATCCAGACACAGAGGGAAAGAATTACAAATTGTTGCTTCTAAATAGGACTCAATCAAGTGAAAGAATGCGCTAGTGTGAATGACAGCTAGACAGAGACACTGTGACTCTATGAAGTAATGAGAAGGTCACATTTACATGGGAGGTTACTGTCATCATTCCGGATGGCTGGAGAATTCTTTTCATAGAGGGCTGTGTTCGGAAGACAACACTAAGAACTTTGTGAGGCTTCTTGAGTCGCAGGCCCCCCAAAAAAATTCCCAGGCATTTCTTAGACAGTATTTGATTATATGAAGTATATCACCATTGTAGCTTAATCAACAGATGCCTGAAGGCCGAATAGAGAAGCCTTGTTCTTTGCAGAAGGTCGAAAAGATGTTTCCATGAAAATATTAATGATATATACAGCTGATTGCTAGACACTTATATGCTCTGGTCTTTTGTTTTATCTGTATGTAGCATCTAAGCATCCCCCCTGCAGGAATAAGTACCGTAGATGCTTATATATCCTTCAGTATTTCTGCAAGCAAATCCACACCAAATGATGCAAATATGCTGCTTCTGATTTGTTGCTGTGGAAATTAGGGAAGACAACATAAATGTTATAGTTAGTCTATTAAAAATGTGGCTGTAGATTATAAAAAAAAATAAATAAATAAAAAAAAAAAAAAAAATATATATATATATATATATATATATATATATATATATATATATACATACAGTGGTCCCTCAACATACGATGGTAATCCGTTCCAAATGGACAATCGTTTGTTGAAACCATCGTATGTTGAGGGATCCATACAATGTACTGTAAAGGACAGTGGTCTACAACCTGCGGACCTCCAGATGTTGCAAAACTACAACACCCAACATGCCCGGACAGCCAGCGGCTGTCCGGGCATGCTAGGAGTTGTAGTTTTGCCACATCTGGAGGTCCGCAGGTTGAAGACCACTGGTATTGGAGGTTATACTCACCTGTCCCCGCCACTCCGGACCGTCACTGCTCGTCACCGCTGCCCTGGATGTCGCCTTCCATCGCTGTCGCCGAGTCCTCGGGGTGTCCCCGATGCTTCGGCAAGGCCTCTGCTTCCCCAGCATCCTCGCTCTCCGTCGCCGCCATCACATCGCTACGCACGCCGCTCCTATTGGAAGACGGGACAGCGTGCGCAACAACATGATGACGACGATGCAAGGGATCCAGAAGAGGACACGCCTGAGCCCCGAGGACAGGTAAGTGATCGTCAGCGGACCACACGAGGCACCGTAAACGGCTATCCGGCGGCAGCTGAAGCAGTCTGCGCTGGCGGATAGCCGTTTATGTGATGGGCCCGACATACAAAAGCATCGTATGTTGATGCTGCCTTCAATATGCGATGGCCTCTGAGAGGACATCATATGTTGAAATGATCATATGTCGGGGCCATCGTAGGTCGGGGGATCACTGTATAAATATATATGTAAATATTTAGTAGTGTAGTAGGAACAGTTGTGTTCGGCACTGCTGTAAGATAATTCCTCTCTAGCCTTCCCACTCGCTGCTGCCCAAAATCTCTGGGCTGCCCCACGATACACAGTGTGATAAGCAGGACACTGCAGACGCTGAGGGGTTACAGTCATTTCACCCGCGCATGGGGGCTTCGTCAGACCACAGTGCATCCTTCATTTGTCTACTACTGTGATAAGTAAATATTTTCAGATTCTGACTTTGTTGTTAAAGTCAATGTCAACATAAGGTATCACAGCTGACAATGCATAAAACAAGTCATGAGAAGGAAATAATTGCCTGTAGAGCTCAGAGACAGGATTGTGAGGAGACACAGATCTGGAGGGTATGCAAAAAATGTCTGATGTTCTGAAAGTTTCCCAAGAGCACAGTGGCCTCCATAATTCTTAAATGGTAGAAGTTTTGAACAACCAGGACTCTTCTTTGAGCTGGTCACTCCATCACACAAGTAATTGGGGGAGAAAGGCCTTGGCAAGAGAGTTGACAAAGAACCCAATGGCCACTCTGGCTTAGCAAGAGATGGAAGAAAGTTCAAAAGGTCAACCATCTCTGAGGCACTCCACCAATCTCGGCTTTGTGGCAGAGTGGCCAGAAAAAAAGCCTCTCCTTAGTGAAGGTGCATAAAAATCCACCTGGAGTTTGCAAAAAATGTAAAAGGATTTTCAGGCTGCGAGAAACATAATTCTGTGGTCTGATGAAACCATGTTTCAAGTTTTTGGACTTACTTTTAAGCATCATGTCTGAAGAAAACCAGGAACTGCTCATCAGCTGCCCAATAGGTTTCCTACAATGAAGCCTGGTGGTGGCAGTACCCTACTGTTGGGTGTTTTTCAGTGACTGGGACAGGGAGACTGGTCAGGTTTGAAGGAAAGTTGAATGGAGCAAAGTACAGAGATACACCTAATCCAGAGTGCTCTGAGCCTCAGACTGGGCTAAAGATTCACCTTCCAACAAGACAATGACCTTAAGCCAACAGCCAAGACAACACAAAATTAACAATTCTATAAATGTCTTTTCCAAGTCTTTTCCAAGTGAACCCAATAAATCATGGCTTTCATCAACATCCTTATCCAACCTGACAGAGCTTGAGGAAATCCCCAAATCCAGGTGTGCAAACCTTGTGACATTCTCCCCAAGATGAATGGAGGCTGTAATCCCTGGCAAAATTTAGTAAAGTGTCTGAATATTCAGTATATACTGTAAGGACCCCCTTTTGCCTTCAGAACTGCCTTTATACTACCCCCCAAAGGTGATCTACTGGATTGAGATATGGTGACTGCGGAGGCCATTGGAGTACAGTGACCTCATTGTCATATTCAAGAAACCAGTTTGAGATGATGTGGGCTTTGATGCATTTTCCTGCTGGAAGTAGCCATCAGAAGATGGGCTCATTGTGGTCATAAAGGGATGGACATGGTCAGCAAAAATACTCAGGTAGGCTTCTGTGTTTAAACAAGTGTCAATTGATACTAAGGGGTTCAAAGTATGTCAAGAAAATGTTCCCCACACCATTACACCACCACCATCAGCCTAAACCAGTGATACAAGGCAAGATGGATCCATGTTTTCATGTTGTTTGGCCAACTTCTGACCCATCTGAATTTCGTAGCTGGAATCAAGACTCATCAGACCAGGCAATTTTCTTCCAGTCTGCCATGTGATTGGTTGATTAGCTATTTGTGTTAACAAGGAACCGAACAGGTGTGCATAATAAAGTGGCCAATGAGTGTATATTTTTATAATTATGGCAAACCGTTCAAGAAAAAGTGGATGCACTCACCCGGGTATATTGCTAGTAGAAATCTTTATTCAACTCTCCTTAAGATAGTACAGCGGGTAGACTAAGAGGAGCAGCCTCGCAGTGACAGACTGTTTCCTGTGCTCAAAGCGCACTTCCTCGGGCTGCCGATATCGGCAGCCCAAGGAAGTACGCTTTGACTGCAGAAAACAGTCTGTCGCTGCGAGGCTACTCCTCTGGGTCTACCCACTGTACTATCTTATGGAGAGTTGAATAAAGATTTCTACTAGCAATATACCCGGGTGAGTGCATCCACTTTTTGCTTGAACTCTTTGCCTTTGCTTGTCTATCTTAGACTGCACCCCCGAGACAGCTTCTCCCAGGTTCAATACCGGTGTCTTACATCCCAGACGGGGTTCCTTATGGGCTGCAGTGCCGGGCTCACCGGCTTCTGTGATTTGTTGCTGATATTTATAATTATTTCTTCTCCTGTATCTGGCTCCCCCTGCAGGAAGAGTTAGTAATTATCAATATACAGCTGCATGAAGGTGTCTATAAATAATTTTTTGCAGTCTACGGCATTTCAGCCATAGTATAATATTGTTGTAACTTGCTTCTATATCTAATTTTTCACAGTCACATGAAGCCTAAAAATACAAATATGGAGCCTCAGCACTGAAAGTTGCACCCAAGCAGTTCCCATTGAGGACATTGACAGCTATTGCATGGAATATATTATAGCTGCTTTGCGATCCCCTGCGATAGATGTTAAAATGAAACACAGATCGGTTTCACAAAGGAAAAAAATATTTTAACTGCATTGAATAGATTGCTGAAGTTAAATCACCTGTCACGAGTACAATTATAAAGCAATTATGGAATTCATTTCTCTGCTTGCCTTCCTATTTCACTGTTAACAGGATGAAATGCGATGAAAGGAGCAGGTAACATCACTATAAGAAAAAACACAGTTCCAAAATGATGGCTTCGTGTTGCAGTGTGAATGTGGAGATAAAAGATATCAACCAGAAAACAGCATTTCATCTAGATCTTCACTCACTCCTATTCTCTGAAGTGAAGGCAGATCTGTCATCTTGTATTTACATCTATTATTTCTAACTGTGTAATTCCCTATAACGTGACAACTCCTATGCAACTGAACACAATTAGAAGCACAATAATACATCAGCTTTTAGGGAGAATACAGCAATTATGTAAAGGTAACATAGTGTTAGGGCCGCTATTACATTCCAGTTATTACTATTATGCTTTCTCCATTCTAATCTCCGGTCAGATAAAGTGTAAGGAATTTTAATCTATTACTGTAGGAAATACTAGATAGGAGGAAAGCCGTGGAACTCTACATTCCAAACAACAACATAAAGAAAATGTATGTTCTTAATTCGGAATCACACTTTTAAAGGGGTACTCCCGTGGCAAACTTTCTTTTTTTTTTTCTTCAAAGTAATGCTTTATTGTTTTTTTTTTTTTTTTTAAACAAATAAGACAATACACGAACAAGTATCTGAATACAGAAACAATAACAATCTGCAGAATATATCACAGAGCCAGTCCATATAGAAAGCAAGAGTATCGGTGAAGCCTAGGTTGGTTACTAAGCACGTTATCAATATGCAGGGAGATAGGTCCCAGTCAGTTTAAGAACAATCTCACAAAGACAGTCTAGAGTCCCCTTGGACAGGCCCGGAGCAGAAGTGCATCAGGTCGGATCAGCATAAGGTGACATCACATCGGGCCACTCCCTCATGGCAAGAAAGAACATGTAGCCCGAGAGAGTCCACATACTACATAATACCGTAGAGCAGACATTCTTAACCTAGGTCACCGTGAATAGTACTGGCTGTCAAACACGAGAACTAAGAAAGGGAACCCCCCCAAAAAAAGAGAGAAAGCCAGGAATAGGAAAACGGAGAGAAAGATAAAGGAATGCGCTTACCCCCCCCCGATGCGGGCCGAGCCAAGGAACCCCAGGCCACACGAGCCGGACCCACAGCAGTGATGTAGTATACTCGCCCAGTGGACGAGGATCAGGCGGCTATGTGAAGGGTTTCAAAATTATCGAAAGAGACAAACTCTATCCAGGGTTGCCCTATGCCATAAAACCTATCGAGCTGTCTGCAGGAGTCAGCGAGTAATTCCTACATTTTATGTAAATGGGAGACCTCACGCAGCCAGGCCGAGATCAAAGGGGGTGTGGATGATTTCCAAAGTCTTGGGATTATGGATCTAGCTGCTAATAATAGAAACTGTAGTAGGCGGGTAGATGACCTAGGTAGGCTGCTGGGAGGTATCGATAAAAGGAGTAGTTGAGGAGTTTTAGGGATAGGATGGGAGAGCAATCTCAATATTATATCTAGGGTGTGTGTCCAAAAGGAGGGGAAAACTTTTTTTTTTAAATCAACTGGTGCTAAAAAGTTAAACAGATTTGTAAATCACTTCTATTAAAAAATCGTAATCCTTCCAGTACTTTTTAGGGGCTGTATACTAAAGAGAAATCCAAAAAAGAAATACATTTCCTCTGATGTCATGATCATGACCAGAGTGCTCTCTGCTGACCTCTGCTGTCCATTTTAGGAACTGTTCAGAGCAGCATATGTTTGCTATGGGGATTTTCTCCAACTCTGGACAGTTCCTAAAATGGACAGCAGAGGTCAGCAGAGAGCACTGTGGTCATGACATTAGAGGAAATGCATTTCTTTTTTGGATTTCTCTTTAGTATACAGCCCCTAAAATGCACTGGAAGGATTAAGATTTTTAATAGAAGTGATTTACAAATCTGTTTAACTTTCTGGCACCAGTTGATTAAAAAAAAAAAAAAAAGGTTTCCACGGAAGTACCCCTTTAATATTTTGCTGAGTCATTTGTTAGAAGGTTTTACTGGTTGATTGGTGCATAAACGGAGACATGCACTAAATCATAGAACAAAGGATGTACCCAAAAATATATGTACCTGTATTAATCTGTTGCCTAAGGACAGATGGAAACTTTACTCTGAGAGATACCTATACATATAACAAATACTAACTTAGACCCCTCTTATTCTTCTCAAAAGATCTTAGATCGACCTAGGTTTCTATGTGATCTAGGCTCCATTCAGCATAACTGCAGAGTTAAAGGGGTATTCCAGGAAAAAAAACTTTATATATATCAACTGGCTCCAGAAAGTTAAACAGATTTGTACATTACTTCTATTAAAAAATCTTAATCCTTCCAGTACTTATCATCTGCTGAAGTTGAGTTGTTCTTTTCTGTCTAACTGCTCTTTGATGACACCTTTCTCAGGAGCTGTCCAGAGAAGGAGTGAATCCCCATAGCATACCTCTTATGTTCCAGACAGTTCCTGAGACAAACAGAGGTGTCAGCAGAGAGCACTGTTGTCAGACAGAAAAAACAACTCAACTTCAGCAGCTGATAACTATCGGAAGGATTAAGAGTTTGTAATAGCAGTAATTTAAAAATCTGTTAAACTGTCTGAAGCCAGTTGATCTTAAAAAAAAAAAGTTTTTCTTGGAATACCCCTTTAAGTTGTTGCACTTGTAAGATTTGTCTTATATAAATTGACATAAAATGTAACCAGTGCAAAGAGGCTTCAGTAACGAAGCCTGTAAAATTAAGTGGACTATCATCTGGCTAGGCCATTAATATAAGATCAGCCTCATCATTTGTGCATGTGCTGTAGCCTCTTTCATATTTTTGTTGAGATGGCCACTGTTGTTTTAAAAAGAATTTCCCTCTATATAATAGTCTTTGTGATTCCTTACATTTAAAAATCACTTCATTATCCAAAAATAATTCCTTACCCCTGAAAAGCATTGCTAAAATCTTGGCCACTAGGTGTCTCCCTTTTATGCAATCAGCTGTCCACTGCTTGTTTTTAGGGATTTCTGTCTCAGTAACAGAGAGACCCAGGACAAAACACAGGAACTGGGCACAAGGATCAGCTACTGCTATGTGCACATGAGAGGAGAGGAAAGAGAGGGAGTAGAGAGAGAAGAGGGGAGATGAGGCAGAGAGAAGAGAAGAGAAAAGAGAAGAGAAGAGAGAAGAAAGGAGGGATAAGAGAGGAGAGACATAGAGAGGGGGAAGAGAGACACAGAGAGGCAAGAAGAGAGGAGGAAGAAGACAGAGGAGAGAAGAGAGAGTAGATGAGAGAGAGAATAGAGGAGAGAGAGAAGAGAGGAGAAAAGATAAAGTGAGAGAGGAGGGAGAAGAGAGAGGGGGGAGTGGAGAGAGAAGAGAGAGAGAAGACTGAAAAGAGACATGATGTCCAAGCGGTACATATATAAAAAAAAATGTAAAGGCAGGGAGGGGATTAGGGATAGATGGGCAATAGGCAGGGACAGAAAAATAAAAAAAAGGATGGTGCGAGCTACTCTTTAAATGCCATGTATGATATTGCTGCTTGTCAGAATCGAACCCGGACCACAATGCTTACCACTGAGCCATCATTCTGCCATTTACATATACTTACATACACTTAAGTGGTATGCTTGTGTTCAATTTTAGAATTCAATATAGCACAGGGGGATTGAGCTACATCCGGCTGCACTTGGCATAGCTCACCACCACTTTTAAGGCTGGGTTCACACTGCAAAATTTCTGGGCAGAATTTCTGCCGGAGATCGAGCACGGCGGCGACTAGGACCGAGCAGACTGCATTGCTGCCCCCATAGACTGCCATGCATTTCCGGGTGGATCTTTTGGGAGATCTACTCAGAAATGCATTGCCATCTATGGGGATGGCAATGCAGTCCACGTGGTCTTAGTGCCGCCGGCTTGATCTCTGGCAGAAATTCTGCCCAGAAAATCCACAGTGTGAACCTAGCCTAAGTGCAAAAGAAAGTATGAAGTCTTAGGAAATAAGTTATACACTGTACAACTTGCAATTCATGTTTCCTTCTCCTGACACTTACGGAAAATTCTTACATGTCGTAGGATTTGATAAATAAGGCTCTCAGCCTTACCAGAAAGCATAATTGCATTGATAAATATGTCCCAATGTGTCTAATCCGGCATTTGCATAAATATAAATATAGAAATGAATGCAGCCAAGTTCATGGCAGAGGTTTCTGCAATATAAATGCAATTACATTTTCCATTTCTTCTACATTTTTAGAAGACAGTGACACAACCTTTAGTGTCTATTTCCACAACGACAAATCATAATAATACATGAGACTGAAGGATTTCTTTAAAATACTAAGAACTGTGGATGACAAATCTGCAGCTTCCACAATACATGACACTTTGATATAAATAGTGCAGCTAGTTTGGTATTTTCCTCCACAGAAATACAAGAAATGCTGAGAATCAAAAACATAATAAAGGCAACAGGAAGGAAGTAGGAAATGTTTAGGAGAAAAACAAATGTTTATTAGAGGGACAGCTTTTCTTTTCCACATTCTGGAGAGTGTGCCAGACGTCTGTGCCCAAAATATGAACTTCTAACTGGATGAGTAATGTTGTGGTGTGAACAATCTGCCATCGTAACTTGGACAGTAGTGGTATTCATGACTCATTTTCACACTGCGGGGACTTGGACGGACTACAAACAATCTGGTGGGTGTTGGAACAGATGAAAATAGAAGAAACCGTGGCATTTTTTTTCCTCCATGTACATTCTAAAAATACAGTTACATTTAAAAAATAGTTGCAAAATATTGGCTGTCCGGGCATGCTGGAAGTTGTAGTTTTGCAACATCTGGAGGTCCGCAGGTTGGAGACCCATGCACTAGTGCATTAACTCTGTGAATTTTTGCCCATTGAAACCAATAGGCCCATTGTGGTCTATGGGGATCTCACGGTATGTAAAACTTTAAGATAAGCAGGAGGGTCTCGGCAGTACAGGGGATGGGAGCCCCTGGTGGTGGTTCGAGTCGGAGTGTTACAGTGTTGTGGTTAAACTTTGCTTTCCTGGAAAAGCTGCTGAGTTGCCGATAGCAACCAATCAGATTGCTTCTTTCATTTATCACAAGGCCTCTGAAAAAATGAAAGAAGCGATCTGATTGGTTGCTATGGGCAACTGGACAACTTTTCCTCTGGACAGGTTTTGATAAATCTCCCTCTATGGGGGAGATTCATCAAAACCAGTGTAGAGGAAGAGTGGTGCAGTTGCCCATAGCAACCAATCAGATTGCTCCTTTCATTTTTAACAAGGCCTCTGAAAAATGAAAGAAGCAATCTGATTGGTTGCTATGGGCAACTGGGCAACCTTTACTCTGCACAGCGATTGATAAATATCCATTATGGGGGAGATTCATCAAAACCAGTGTAGAGGAAGAGTGGTGCAGTTGCCCATAGCAACAAATCAGATTGCTTCTTTCATTTTTAACAAGGCCTTTGAAAAAGGAAAGAAGCAATCTGATTGGTTGCTATGGGCAACTGCACCACTCTCCCTCTACACTGGTTTTGATGAATCTCCCCCTATGTTCCTTAGCCTCCCATTCATTCATTCATACCCAGCCTTACACATTACATCCAGTTTCAATTAACCCCAATACCCATATTTGGTACCCCATTAACCTAGTTCCCACGATTCAAAGGCTTTCTTAATTATCAATTGACCTACATTTGTCAATCACGAGTAAAAATGTTAAACCCCAACACTGTAACACTCCGTCCCACCCCAGGACTCGAACCACCACCAGGGTCTCCCATCTACTGTCCTGCCGGGACCCTCCTGCTTATCTTAGTTTTACATACGGTGAGATCCCCATAGACCACAATGGGCCTATAGGTTACAATGGGCAAAAATCAGAGAGTTAATGCACTAGTGCAGTGGTGTCCAGCCTGCAGACCTCCAGATGTTGCAAAACTACAACTCCCAGCATGCTCGGACAGCACACGGCTGTCCGGGCATGCTGGGAATTGTAGTTTTTCAACAGCTGGAGGTCCGCAGGTTGGAGACCACTGCGCTAACCCATTAGTTCCCTATACCATTAAAGAATATGCGCATATGCGAAGAGCAGAGAGGGATGCAGTGATCACTGTGATGTGTACTGTGAAAAAAAAGCGAATATTCGTAATTGTGAATATATTGTGCAATATTTGCAATATTCGCGAATATGCGATATTCACGATTAAAAATCGAATTGCGAATATTGACGAACAACACTAGTCTTCACTACCTTACTATGCCTGCTGAACCACACCGATTTTAAAGGGGTACTCCACCAGAAAACATTTTTCCAGCTTTGCTGTCCCTGTCTTCACTACCTTACTCTATGGAACATACAGCAGCTGATAAGTACTGGAAGGATTAAGATTTTTAAATAGAAATAATTTACAAATCTGTTTAACTTTCAGGCACCAGTTGATTTAGAAAAAACATATTTTCCATTGGAGTACCCCTTTTTATATTTCCATTCCCAGACCCATATGAGGGCTTGTTGTTTGCGGGACCAGTTGTACTTTGCAATGACATCACTCATTTTACCCTAAAATGTATGGTAAACCCAAATAATTATTTTTTGTGTAAGGAAATTTAAACAAAAATCATAATTTAGCAAATTTGGGGGGTTTCGTTTTTCGCGCTGTACACTTTACGGTAAAAATGACATGTTTTCTTTGTACTCTGGGTCAATATGATTAAAATGATACCCATGGTTACATACATTTCTATTATTGTACTGCTTTAAAAAAATCTCAAACCTTTTACTACAAAATCAGTGTGTTGAAAATTGACCTATTTTGACCACCTCTAAGTTTCTTATTTTTCCATATTCAGGGATGTGTGGGGGCTCATTTTTTGCGCCATGATGTGTAGTTTGTTTTGGTACATTGTTTGCATATATGTGACTTTTTGATCACTATTTATAAAAAAAAAATAATTCAATTTGAGGTGACAAAAAAGCAGAAATGTTTGACTTTTTTTTTTTACGTTTAGGCCATTCGCCGTAGGGGATAATTAACATTATATTTTTATAGTTCAGACATTTAAGCATGCAACAATACCAAATATGTTTATTATTTATAGTTTTTTTTTCACTTTTTTGTATTAATATGGGGGAAAGGGGTGATTTAAAACTTTATTGGGGGAGGGGCTTTTTCAAATTTTTTTTCCAAATTTTTTTAAAACTTTTTTTTACATTTATTTTACACTTTTTAGTCCCCATAGGGAACTATTTATAGCAATCATTAGATTGCTAATACTGTTTAGTGCTATGCATAGCACTAATCAGTATTATCGGCGATCTTCTGCTCTGGTCTGCTGGAAGGCAGATCAGTGCAGAAGACCCCTGGAGACGGACGGAGGCAGGTGATCTGTATTGATCACGGTGCATGAGGGGTTAATGGGACCTGCCGGGAATGAAGCGAGCACAGCTCCTGCACTAGTGTCACAGCCGCGCCGTAAATGTACAGCGCCGTGCGCTAAGTGATGCTATGCAGCGCCGTACATTTATGGCGCATGTCCTTAAGGGGTTAAAGATGAAACAAAGATTTTTATGAGTGTCGCTGTCTTACTAGTTACATTGACATAGTATATTCAGGGCTCATAGGTTCCTCCCGGGGCCCCTGGCACTTTAAATACTTCTGCAGAGCACCTCCGGTAATTTTCCAAGTCTGACACCTGCAAACTGAACTATATTATGTGCTGAACTAACAGGTAGTAGCCGATCCCACAATCACTCTTTTTTGTACTTCTTATATTAGTAAAACATAGCTGCTTTCTTTCAAAACCAGCACCACACCTATCTCCTATCTGAAGGTTGTGTGCGGTATTACAACTCAGCTCTATTCACTTCAATGGAACTAAGCTGCAATAAAACATACAGACTGGGATCGAATGTGCCGCTATTTCTGATCCTGAATAATCCCTTAAAGGGGTAGGTACTCTGCCCCTAGACATCTTATCCCCCATCCAAAGGATAGGGGAAAAGATGTCTGATTGTGGGGGTCCTGACGCTGGGGACCCCCACGATCTCTCCTGCAGCACCCCTGTTCCTCAGCTGCACAGAGCGAGGATCACTCTGTGGCTGATGACGGGGGCGATACAGGGGACAGAGTATCATGATGTCATGACTCCACCCCTCGTGATGTCGCTCCCCACCCCCTCAATGCAAGCCTATAGGAGGGGGTGTGACAGCCACCATGACCCCTCCCATAAACTTGAATTGAGGGGGTGGGGTGTGACATCACAAGGGGTGGAGCCATGACATTACAATACTCCGTCCCCTGTATCACCCGTCATCAGCCACGGAGCGATCCCTGCTCTGTGCAGCTGAAGAACAGGGGTGCTGCAGTAGAGATCAGACATCTTATCCCCTATCCTTTGGACAGAGTACCCCTTTAAGGCCCCATTCACACAGGACATTCTAAGCAGAAACCTGTGGAAAAATTCCTATTGTTTTCAATTGATTCCTGCTGCACTGAGCACACAGCATCATTTCCGTGGCGAAAACATCTGACACAGAAATGCAAATTCTGGACTCCGGAACACTGGTTATACAGTCATGGTGTGTAATAAAACCTGAGCACAGGGGCCTATGGAGAAACATCTGAAAACAATGCCATACTTAGGGTGCTTCAAAAAAAAAAAAAAAAAAAAAAAAAAAAAAAAAGGTAAAAATTTCTATTTTTGTATATAGGCTTTAAAAGCATTACTGTCATTAAAACAACTTTTGACACGTTGCTCTGGCATGTCACAAGTTGTTGATCAATTGTTGTTATCGGTGACGATAAATGTACACTATTGCAGAACATGCTGGTGTTATAAGCAACAGAAAAAAAAAATATATATATATATATATATATATATATATATATACCTAAGACTATAATGAAAAATGTGAGGCACTCACTATACGGCACTGAATATTTTGATGGTAAAATAGAAGTATTATTTTTGAATGTTATTATGTTCCCATTGCACACCTTTTAGAAACGTTAGTGTTAATGGAAGGTGGTTCGAATGGAACTGCACAATAAACTCTGTGGTTTGATCGTTCAGATGCAATAACAATGGAATCTATTGTTAGAGCTTTATCCTTTTGATATGAGATCCAAACAAGAGGCTGTTTTGAACCTATTGGAAAAATGTACAGTCTCAATTGATTGCGGCCACGGTGATTTATTATAACACTGTACAATGTATTATAACTTTCTGTATTCTTTTTGAGAAATATTCTCATGATGTTCAGCAGCCCAACAAAGCTTATATTTATATTTGGGATAATAAATAATGCACAATCCACACCAATCATTGACTGGGGAGCAAAACAAATAAATGACTGAAATGGCCTAAATATGTGGGCTAGCTCATTTTAATTAAATATTACACTACAATTGAGCTACATGGGGAATGGGTTGCAAGATCACTTTTAAACCTATAAGAAAATATAAAATGAGGGTTTGAAAGGCATAAGAAAACTTCCTAAAAATTAAGTTTAACAAATAAAAATTAATGAATGTAACAATAGTACAAATATGAATAGTATTGTGGCTGAGAAAGCTTGGGCTGGCAATATTGCTCAAGCAAGGGCTAAAGAAAGGGTTAAATAAGCTTCAGGATGTGGGTAAATTTCAGCCGTGGGTGGATGTGTGATACAATGACCTCAGGGAGTGCAAACTCAAAAAATGAGAGAAGGATGCACTCACCCAATAGCAGGTCAGAAATTCTTGAACTCTGGTGGAAAACATTATTATTTTTTTTTTTTTTATAAACTGGTGCCAGAAAGTTAAACAGATTTGTAAATTACGTCTATTAAAAAATCCTAATCCTTCTAATAATTATCAGCTGCGGAAGTTGAGTTGTTCTTTTCTGTCTGGCAACAGTGCTCTCTGCTGACATCTCTGCTTGTCTCGGGAACTGCACAGAATAGAAGAGGTTTGCTATGGGGATTTGCTTCTACTCTGGACAGTTCCCAAGACAGGTGTCACCAGAGAGCACTTAGACAGAAAAGAACAACTCAATTTCAGCAGCTCATAAATACTGAAAGGATTAAGATTTTTTTTAATAGGAGTAATTTACAAATCTGTTTAACTTTCTGGAGCCAGTTGATATAGAAAAAAAAAGTTTTTTCCTTGATAACCCCTTTAATCCTTCCAGTAATTATTAGCTGCTGAATACTACAGAGGAAATTATTTTCTTTTTGGAACACAGAGCTCTCTGTTGAATCACGAGCACAGTGCTCTCTGCTGACATCTCGGTCCATTTTAACAACTGTCCAGAGTAGGAGAAAATCCCCATAGCATACATATGCTGCTCTGGACAGTTCCTAAAATGGACAGAGATGTCACCAGAGAGCACTGTGCTCATGATGTTAGCAGAGAGCTCTGTGTTCCAAAAAGAAAATAATTTCCTCTGTAGTTTTCGGCAGCTAATAGGTAGTGGAAAGATTACAATTTTTTAATAGAAGTTATTCACAAATCTGTTTAACTTTCTGCCACCAGTTGATTTAAAAAAAAAAAAATAAATAAATAAAAAGTACCCCTTTAAACAAAAAAAAAAATAGGAACATTAAGATGGGAATGTACCTAATGTACTAAAAGATTACAAGAAAAATGGTAGTTCAGAAGCTATCAAAATATTTAAGATGTTTTTTCGGTGAAGCAGAAAAGGTTTATCTGCCCACCATCACTTCATTTCCACTCCCTGGTGATCTCAGAAGTAGACCGTTTCGAGAAGAGAGGACGACCGCTTGTCCTTATCATCCGATGTCCAATAGATGCATGATGTCACCGCATATGTAGAGTAAATGGAACTATTTTTCCAGTTAATCACACATAAAATTCCTCACTTGCATGGGTTGCACGGGTCCTGTATCCTTGATTCTGGACACATAAGCTTCTTGAAGAACATCCCATTGTCTTACAGGTATATGGTGGTGTATTGGTGTTTGTATGATCTTTCATTATAATACTATGTACAAGTTCACACTATGCATTAGCAATACGTGTAATTGTCACACACTTCCAACTGATAATAAGAGTTAATATGGTAACATATGTATGTAATGAAAGCTCATATAACCCATGTTAAGTTACAATGTTATCAGCCATGACTAAGGGTGTCTGGTACCAGAAATGTGTCGATGTTGTGGATGTCCTGATATGTTTGCATATTTGCACAAGTTGAATAGAAGAAGTCAATAGTTTTACTTGCAATTGCCGGATTCAAGTTGCATTTTTTAAGATGATATCACTGCAACATCGGTAACATCATGCAGCCATTGGACATTGCGTGTGAGCGTGGTTTTTCCCACATGTGATGATCAGGAAAAGCACCTACCCCATCCTGTTTCAGAACAATATACTTCCAAGACAACAAGGGAGCGGAAGTGGACCAGAATAGGAAGGACCTTTTCTGCTAGCCAGCCTGATCAATATTAGATTGGCAGTGCTCTCAATCGCGCACCCTACCATCACCCTCTTCTATGTTTAACTACACTCGTTTTTGATTCACCATACTATTTGTAGCAGCTGTGTAAGAAATTGCTACATTACCCGTTCCCTTGTATAGGGTAATGCTGCAGTTTTGTGTGCTGCAGCTACAAATCCTTCTGCCCATTTCCGGTTGTATTTTTGGGTAGTCAGACACAGGTCCTGAAATGATCTGTTCTTTTCTTAGTTTACATTGTTATATATGTTAATGAGTTCCAGATTATTAATACATTGGTAATTGGCTGCTTCACCTGGTAGATATGACAACCTCTCAGCCATGTTCAAGAATAGGACAATGAGTGTCACAACTGCAAACACTGTAAAAGCATAACTGAACTGCTCCACCACATTTAGATGACATTGTTTAAAACATCAATACACAGCAGAGTACCCCTTCAATGTTGAGTCCTCTCAACATAACTCAGCAGCCAGCCATTAATGTCTAACCTTGGCAACAAAATTGAGTACACCTCAATGTCAAAATGGCACAAAGTGTCAATATTTGGTTGCTCACTATTATTTTCCAGCACTGCCTTAAGCACTTGGGCATGGAGTTGACCAGAGCAATTGGAATACTGCCTTCTGGCCCAGTCTTCGAAGGGAGTCATCATGCTCTGCTTCAGTATTGCACAGAACATGTTGGCATTCATAGTTCCTTTAATGAGCTGTAGCTCCCCCAGTGCCAGCAGCACTCATGAAGCCCCAGACCATGACACTCCCTTAATCATGCTTTACTGTAGGCAAAGCACACTTGGTTGTCACCAAACACACTTGCCACCATCTGAACCAAATAAGTTTATCTTGGTCCCATCTGTCCACAAGATAGGGTTCCAGTAATCCCTGTCCTTAGTTTGCTTGTCTTCAGTAAACAGTTTGCAGGCTTTCTTGTGCTTCATCTTTACAAGAGGCCTCCTTCTGGGATGACAGTCATACAGGTCAATTTGAGGCAGTGTGCAGCGTATGGTCTGAGCACTGACAGGCTGAAGCGGTACGCCATCAACCCTTGCAGCAATACTCTTATGTCTACTTCCCCAAAACAACCACCGGATAGGATTTTGACCGCGCTCACACAACTTCTTTGGTCCACCATGGTGAGGCCTGTTCTGAGTGGAACCTGTCTTATAACTCATCTTTAAGTCAAAAAAATGGAACATGCCCCGGCACAACCTGTGCCTTACTTTGTGGTACAAGGGTGAGAAAGTAATCAAAGAACTGATCACCTTTGCGTGTTGCACTCCGAGTACAACACCGTCATCAGCCTTAGGTGCCGTCTCGGGGCAATCCGGCAGCAGCAGTCCGTGTTTAACCGTGTTCAGTACCCTGGGACGGGCAGTAGCAATGTAGATATCCACACACTTGGTGAGGCAGGAGAAAAACAACACTTTCTGGCACTTACTGTGATGTTGTGCGGTAAAGTGGAGATGCTGAGCTTCAGATAGTGGTAAAATAGTGTTTTATTTGAACAGAAAAAGGCTTGACAATGCATTTCGAGGGGATCTATATTCACACCTGAGACCTTGTAACACGCCAGGTAGAAAAAATGGTTAATTGGCCCTAATTTGGACATTTCCACTTAGGGGTGTACTCACTTTTGTTGCCAAGGTTTAGACATTAATGGCTGCATGTTGAGTTATTTTGAGAGGACACAACATTAAACACTACATTGTTGAATAGTGTAATTTCTTCAGTGTTGTCACATGAAATGATTTAATAAAATATTTACAAAACTGTGAGGGGTGTACCCACTTATGTAAGATACTATAGCTTTCAATTATTTACTTCTCGGCTTTTCTTAGAATTTCTTAATTAAAAATAATAATAAAAAAAAAACCTCTTAGCCATATGCGCTTGGGTTACATTTGCTCAAAATTACCTTTTGTTCCAAAAATCTGTCATTGTTGTACTAATCATTTCTTTCTGTTTGTATTCATAACAAGAAAACTTTTACCTTGGAAAATGTTATTATTTTAAGGGCTTGTATGAAACTTTTCTCTTTATACACTCTATTGACAGTTAGCGACAAAAAACATAAAAAAAAAAATCTATATTGTGCAAGAAAGACATAGTGGAGATGGAGAGGGTTCAAACATGAGCAACCAGAGTAATACATGGAATGGAAGACTACAGTACCCAAAAAGATTATCTAGAGTATGCATTGGATATGTGGAAGTATTGTAAACAGCAGTATTGTTGGAACAAGATAGCAATAAGAATATTGTGATACCAAACCAACAGAAGTACAAAAAATGGAACATTATCATTTTGAATAATACTGCAATCAGATATTCAGAAGAAGCTAAGTGATCTCCCCTTGATTTGGTATCAGAATATTGTTACTACAGGGCTGTATTGAGAGTAAATAGGGGCTTTCTTGTACACTGGTGCCCAGTACTGTACACAATATTCTATGTGTGGTCTGACTAGTGATTTGTACAGCAGTAGAATTATTTCCTTGTCGTGGGCATCTATGCCCCTATTGATGCACCACATGATTTTATTTGCCCTGGCATCAGCTGCTCAACACTGGTCACTACAGCTAAATTTACTGTTAACTAAGACTCCTAAGTCCTTTTCGACATCAGTCGTCCCAAGTGTTCTCCCATTTAATACATAATCCCAGCCCGGATTTTTCCTCCCCATGTGCATGACCTTACATTTATCAGTGTTGAACCTCATCTGTCACTTCCCAGCCCAAACCTCCAAACTATCCAGATCCATTTGTAACAGTGCACTATCCTCTATAGTGGTACCCCACTAGTAACAGTCACCCAATAAGAATAAGTACCATTAATAACCACCCTCTGTTTCCTATCACTGTGTCAGTTACTTACCCACTTGCACACATTTTTTCCCAGTCCAAGCATTCTCATTTTTTGGACCAACCTTTTATGTGGCACCCGGCACCGTATCAAGTGCTTTGGAAAAACCAAGATATACGACATCCAGCGATTCCCCCTGGTCCAGTCTGGAGCTCAGCTTCTCATAAAAGCTGATCAAGTTAGATTGACAGGACCGATCCCTCATAAAGCCATGCTGATATGGAGTCATACATTTATTTTTATCAAAATAGCATCCCTTAGATAACCCTCAAACAATTTACATACAACGGAGGTTAAACTAACAGGCCTATAATTCCCGGGGTCACCTTTTGACCCATTTTTAAATATTGGCACCACATTTGCCATGCGCCAGTCCTGGGGAACAGTCCATGTTACTATAGAGTCACTGAATATAAAAAATGTAGGTCTGTCTATTACATTACTTAATTCCTTTAGAACACAGGAGTGAATGCCATTTGGACCTGGCGATTTGTCTACTTTGATTTTTTGTAGGTGGCACTGTACTTCTTCCTGGGTTAGACAGGTGACCTGTATAGGGGAGTTTACCTCATCTCGCTGTATTTCACCTGGCATTTCATTTTCCTCGGTGAATACAGTGGAGAAGAATTTGTTTAACCCCTTAACCCCTTAAGGACCAGGCCATTTTACACCTTAAGGACCAGAGCGTTTTTTGCAATTCTGACCACTGTCACTTTAAACATTAATAACTCTGGAATGCTTTTAGTTATCATTCTGATTCCGAGATTGTTTTTTCGTGACATATTCTACTTTAACTTAGTGGTAAAATTTTATGGTAACTTGCATCCTTTCTTGGTGAAAAATCCCAAAATTTGATGAAAAAATGAAAATTTAGCATTTTTCTAACTTTGAAGCTCTCTGCTTGTAAGGAAAATGGATATTCAAAATAAAACATTTTTGGGTTCACATATACAATATGTCTACTTTATGTTTGCATCATAAAATTTATGAGTTTTTACTTTTGGAAGACACCAGAGGGCTTCAAAGTTCAGCAGCAATTTGGAAATTTTTCACAAAATTTTCAAACTCGCTATTTTTCATGGACCAGTTTAGGTTTGAAGTGGATTTGAAGGGTCTTCATATTAGAAATACCCCATAAATGACCCCATTATAAAAACTACACCCCCCAAAGTATTCAAAATGACATTCAATAAGTGTATTAACCCTTTAGGTGTTTCACAGGAATAGCAGAAAAGTGAAGGAGAAAATTCACAATCTTCATTTTTTACACTCGCATGTTCTTGTAGACCCAATTTTTGAATTTTTGCAAGGGGTAAAAAGCTGAAAATTTTTACTTGTATTTGAAACCCAATTTCTCTCGAGTAAGCACATACCTCATATGTCTATGTTAATTGTTCGGCGGGCGCAGTAGAGGGCTCAGAAGGGAAGGAGCGTCAAATGGTTTTTGGGGGGCATGTCACCTTTAGGAAGCCCCTATGGTGCCAGGACAGCAAAAAAAAAACAAATGGCATACCATTTTGGAAACTAGACCCCTCAGGGAACGTAACAAGGGGTAAAGTGAACCTTAATACCCCACAGGTGATTCACGACTTTTGCATATGTAAAAAAAATAAAAAATATATGTTTTACCTAAAATGCTTGGTTTCCCAAAAATGTTACATTTTTAAAAAGGATAATAGCAGAAAATACCCCTCAAAATTTGAAGCCCAATTTCTCCCGATTCAGAAAACACCCCATATGGGGGTGAAAAGTGCTCTGCTGGCGCACTACAGGTCTCAGAAGAGAAGAAGTCACATTTGGCTTTTTGAAAGCAAATTTTGCTCTGGGGGCATGCCGCATTTAGGAAGCCCCTATGGTGCCAGAACCGCAAATAAAAACCACATGGCATACCATTTTGGAAACCAGACCCCTCGGGGAACGTAAAAAGGGGTAAAGTGAACCTTAATACCCTACAGGTGTTTCACGACTTTTGCATATGTTAAAAAAAAACATTTTTTTACCTAAAATGCTTGGTTTCCCAAAATTTTTAAATTTTTAAAAAGGGTAATAGCAGAAAATACCCCCCAAAATTTGAAGCCCAATTTCTCCCGATTCAGAAAACACCCCATATGGGGGTGAGAAGTGCTCTGCTGGCGCACTACAGGTCTCAGAAGAGAAGGAGTCACATTTGGCTTTTTGAAAGCAAATTTTGCTCTGGGGGCATGCCGCATTTAGGAAGCCCCTATGGTGCCAGAACAGCAAAAAAAAAACACATGGCATACCATTTTGGAAACTAGACCCCTCGTGGAACGTAACAAGGGGTAATGTGAACCTTAATACCCCACAGGTGTTTCACGACTTTTGCATATGTAAAAAAAAACATTTTTTTTTACCTAAAATGCTTGGTTTCCCAACATTTTTACATTTTTAAAAAGGGTAATAGCAGAAAATACCCCCCAAAATTTGAAGCTCAATTTCTCCCGATTCAGAAAACACCCCATATGGGGGTGAGAAGTGCTCTGCTGGCGCACTACAGGTCTCAGAAGAGAAGGAGTCACATTTGGCTTTTTGCAAGCAAATTTTGCTCTGGGGGCATGTCGCATTTAGGAAGCCCCTATGGTGCCAGGACAGTAAAAAAAAAACACATGGCATACCATTTTGGAAACTAGACCCCTCGGGGAACGTAACAAGGGGTAATGTGAACCTTTATACCCCACAGGTGTTTCATGACTTTTGTATATGTAAAAAAAAAAAAAAATTTTTTTTACCTAAAATGCTTGTTTTCCCAAAAATTTTACATTTTTAAAAAGGGTAATAGCAGAAAATACCCCACAAAATTTGTAACCCAATTTCTCCCGAGTACGGCGATACCCCATATGTGACCCTAAACTGTTGCCTTGAAATACGACAGGGCTCCAAAGTGAGAGCGCCATGCGCATTTGAGGCCTGAATTAGGGACTTACATAGGGGTGGACATAGGGGTATTCTACGGCAGTGATTCCCAAATAGGGTGCCTCCAGCTGTTGTAAAAGTCCCAGCATGCCTGGACAGTCAGTGGCTGTCTGGTAATACTGGGAGTAGTTGTTTTGCAACAGCTGGAGGCTCCGTTTTGGAAACAGTGGCGTACCAGACGTTTTTCATTTTTATTGGGGAGGGGAGGGGGGCTGTGTAGGGGTATGTGTATATGTAGTGTTTTTTACTTTTTATTTTATTTTGTGTTAGTGTAGTGTAGTGTTTTTAGGGTACAGTCACACGGGCAGGGGTTCACAGTAGTTTCTCGCTGGCAGTTTGAGCTGCGGCAGAAAATTTGACGCAGCTCAAACTTGCAGCCGGATACTTACTGTAATCCTCCGCCCATGTGAGTGTACCCTGTACGTTCACATTGGGGGGGGGGAACATCCAGCTGTTGCAAAACTACAACTCCCAGCATGTAGGGTCTATAAGTGCATGCTGGGAGTTGTAGTTTAGCAACAGCTGGAGGCTCCGTTTTGGAAACGGTGACGTACCAGACGTTTTTCATTTTTATTGGGGAGGGGAGGGGGGCTGTGTAGGGGTATGTGTATATGTAGTGTTTTTTACTTTTTATTTTTTGTTAGTGTAGTGTAGTGTTTTTAGGGTACAGTCGCATGGGCAGGGGGTTCACAGTAGTTTCTCGCTGGCAGTTTGAGCTGCGACAGAAAATTTGCCGCAGCTCAAACTTGCAGCCGGATACTTACTGTAATCCTCCGCCCATGTGAGTGTACCCTGTACGTTCACATTGGGGGGGGGGGAGAAACATCCAGCTGTTGCAAAACTACAACCCCAAGCATGTACGGTCTATCAGTGCATGCTGGGAGTTGTAGTTTTGCAACAGCTGGAGACACACAGTTTGGTAACAAACTCAGTGTTTTGCAACCAGTGTGACTTCAGCTGTTGCAAAAGCTACAACCCCCAGCATGTACGGACAGCGGAAGGGCATGCTGGGTCTTGTAGTTATGCAACAGCGGGAGGCATACTACATTGGCTGGGGATGCTGGGGATTGTAGTTATGCAACAGCTGGAGACACACTGGTTTACTACTTAACTCAGTGTGCCTTCAGCTGTTGCAAAACTACAACTCTCAGCAGTCACCGACAGCCAACGGGCATGCTGGGAGTTGTAGTTATGCAACCACCAGATGCACCACTACAACTCCCAGCATGCACTTTAGCTGATTGTGCAAGCTGGGAGTTATAGTTACACAACAGCTGAAGGTACACTTTTCCATAGAAAGAATGTGCCTTCAGCTGTTGCAAAACTACAAGTCCCAGCATGCCCATAAGGGCATGCTGGGAGTTGTGGTGGTCTGCCTCCTGCTGTTGCATAACTACAGCTCCCAGCATGCCCTTGTTGCATGCTGGGAGCTGTTGCTAAGCAACAGCAGGAGGCTGTCACTCACCTCCAACGATCCAGCCGCACAGGTCAGTCCCAACAGGGACGCCGGGGATCGGGGTCCCCAGCACCGGGGGTCGTCTTCCCGCACCCGCTCACGTCCTCCGGAAGAGGGTCGGAGCGGGTTGCGGGAGTGACACACGCAGCAGGCGCCCTGATTGGTCGGCCGGTAATCCGGCCGACGAATCAGGGCGATCGTGAGGTGGCACCAGTGCCACCTCACCCCTGCAGGCTCTGGCTGTTCGGGGCCGTCTCTGACGGCCCCGATCAGCCAGTAATTCCGGGTCATCAGGTCACTGGAGACCCGATTGACCCGGAATCTGCCGCAGATCGCTGGACTGAATTGTCCAGCGATCTGCGGCAATCGCCGACATGGGGGGACATAAAGACCCCCCTGGGCGATATGCCGGGATGCCTGCTGAACGATTTCAGCAGGCATCCGGCTCCGGCTCCCCTCCGGCTAGCGGTGGGGGCCGGAAATGCTCAGGGCGTATCCATACGCCCTCGGTCCTTAAGGACTTGGAAACGGGGGCGTATGGATACGCCCTATGTCCTTAAGGGGTTAATATATTTGCTTTTTCCTGATCCCAGTTTATAATTTTTTCCTCATAATTTTTTTTAAAGGGCCAACACTTTCATTTTTAACCTTTTTGCCATTTATATAGTTGAAAACCTTTTGGGGTTAGTTTTACTCTCTTTAGCAATAAGTCTTTCTGTCTCTATTTTTCAGCTTTTATCTTTTTTTTTTTTTTTACATATTTTACATTTGTCAATATAGCTTTTTAATGCTTCTTCACTGCCGTCCTGTTTTATTAGTTTAAATGCTTTATTGTTGTCATTTATTGCCCCAGTTTTTATTCATCCATATTGGTTTTCTTTTATTTCTGACCCTTTCATTCCCATAAGGTAAATACATCTTACAGTGAGATTTTAAGATATTTTTAAGTCTCCCATTCAGTGTCAGTATTCTTGTTTTTGAGGACATTATCCCATTTTATATTGTTAAGGGCTTCTCTGAGTTGATCAAACTTTGCCTTCCAAAAATTCATTGTTTTTGTGATCCTCGAGGGATTCCCTTATTGAAGAACAAGTTATAATGTATTATATTATGATTATTATTATTTCCTAGGTGTCTTTCTACTTGCACATTAGTTACTCTGTCAGGTCTGTTGCCATCACTGGCAAAAAAAAACAGCCATAAATAAAATACAACCTTCTATTATGGTGTGTGAACATGGGCCCAAGGTGGAACATAGAAACACATAGTAACTCAATCAAGAACAGGTACACACTTATTTTTTCAGTCAGGGTCAAGTTTACAATAAGCACTATACAAGCACCAATACTATGATCACACACTGAGCCCTTGAATTTAACAGTGTGACACATCATGACCCTTAAAATATGATAGTGTCCCACAAAATGCCTTTTAACCCCTTAACGACCAAGGACGTATATTTTCATCCTTGTCAGGCTCCCGCGTCATATCGGGTCGGTCCCGGCATGTATCTGAAGTCGGGAACCGAGGCTAATAGCTAATAGACCCTGGTGCCGCACGCTATTAACCCTTCAGACGCAGGTTAAAAATTGAACGCCGCATCTAAAAAGCTGCCCGGCTGCTCAGTGGGGATGATCGGGTCCACCGCAGTGAAAATGCGGTGTCCTGATCAGCTGGGACATGAGCGGAGGTCCTCTTACCTACCTCCGGGGTGTCCCTTTGGCGATTGATTGCTCCAAGCCTGAGATGCAGGCTTGAGCAATTGACCACCGATAACACTGATCACTGCAAAGCTATGGCTTTGCAGTGAACAGTGCTGGCAATCAGTGTGTGCAGTGCTATATGTCCCTATGGGAGCTATAACACTGCAAAAAAAAGTGTTAAAAAAAAAGTAAAAAAATGTGATTTAACCCTTTCCTTAATAAAAGCTCAAATCACCCCCCCTTTCCCATAAAAAAACACCATGTAAATAAAAGTAAATATAAACATATGTGGTATCGCCGCATGCGTAAATGTCCAAACTATAAAAATATATCATTAATTTAACCGCACGGTCAATGGCGTATGCAAAAAAAATTCCAAAGTCCAAAATAACGTATTTTGGTCGCTTTTTATATCATGAAAAAATGTATAAAAAGCGATCAAAAAGTCCGATCAATACAAAAATGGTAACGCTAAAGACATCAGATCATGGTACAAAAAATTTGCCCTCATACCGCCCCATATGCAGAAAAATAAAAAAGTTATAGGGGTCAGAAGATGACAATTTTAAACGCATACATTTCCGTGCATGTAGTTATGATTTTTTCCAGAAGTACGACAAAATCAAACTGATATAAGTAGGGTATAATTTTAATCGTATGGACCTACAGAATAAAGATCTGGTGTCATTTTTACTGAAAAATGTACTGCATAGAAACGGAATCCCCCAAAAGTTACAAAATGGCGTTTTTTCTTCAATTTCATCGCACAATTATTTTTTTTTCCGGTTTCACTGTAGATGTTTGAATAAAATAACCAATGTCACTGCAAAGTAGAATTGGTGGCACAAAAAATAAGCCATCATATGGATTTTTAGGTGCAAAATTGAAAAGGTTATGATTTTTAAAAGGTGAGGAGGAAAGAACAAAAGTGCAAAAACCGAAAAACCCTCAGTCCTTAAGGGGTTAAACCATGACAGGGTTAAACAAGTGCCCTGAAAATATGACCACGCCAAATGCCTCCCATTAATAGTACCTCCTCAAATAATCATAATGCCACATAGTGCTTCCACAAATAGTCACTGTGCAACGCAGTGCCTTCAGAAATAGTCATAGCACCGCATAGTGATCCCGAAAATGGTCATAGTACCACACATTGCTGCCATACCAGTAAACTGTGAACATCACCCTTAGAAAAAAACAAAACACACTCACTTGTCCCCACTTGTCACCCATGATGCATAAAACTTGGCCTTTGGCATCATCTGGTCAGGCCCAGCTCATGCTGGAAGCCTAGGCCTCCCATGTCTCAAAGAATTGTATAAACTTTATTTAGAGAGTGATATACAAAGCATATCATATACTCGTATAAAATATTTTATAAGTAAGCCACAAAAGGGACAAGATTCACCACAAGGAAAAAAGAGAGACAGGGTCACTGAGGTACAGAGGTAGATAAAAAAAATAGATTAACATAGCTGTATGCCCAAGCATGCACGTAGAAAGAAGGGAAAAGTATTTTCTCACAGCCATGGTATGTAACAAAGATTAATATACAAATATATCATGTAAAACACGTCACTCTAACATCACCAGTAAAACACACAGTGGCAATGTAAAGTGCAAGTGCAGGGATACAGCACAAAAACACCAATACAAATCCCTTTGCAAAACAACAAAAGAACTTACTAAGGGTGCATACACCGAAAGACCAGACCTCAGACCCCCTCCTATTGACCTGACCACGGCCTCCCAAACCCAGCGTTCTGAACATAATGTTCAAAACGCCGGGTGTCTGCACAGAGATCACTGGGGAATCCCAGTAACGGGACCCAGCGATCAGATATCTTATCTAGGGATGCACCGAAAGGGAAATTTTGGGCAGAAACTGAAACTGAAAATTTAGGCTGTGCATGGCCGAAAATAAAAATCAAAAATGCATTGCCCCGACCACTTTTTTTTTTTTAAATATAGTTTTATATAACCTTTTTATTTTTCCATGGATGTATGAGGGCTTAATTTTTGCACCGTGATTTGTAGATTTTTTTGGTACCATTCTAGTTCTGTTTTTTAACCCCTTAAGGACCAAGCCCATTTTAACCTTAAGGACCAGGCCAATTTTATTTTTGCATTTTCGTTTTTTCCTCCTCGTCTTCTAAAAATCATAACTCTTTTATATTTTCATCCACAGACTAGAATGAGGGCTTGTTTTTGCATGACCAGTTGCCTGCATAAAGACATCACTTATTTTACCATAAAATGTATGGCGCAACCAAAATAATACCATTTGTGTAGCGAAATTAAAAAGAAATCCGCAATTTTGCAAATTTTGGAAGGTTTCGTTTTCACGCTGTACAATTTCCGGTAAAAATGACATGTGTTCTTTAATCTGTGGGTCAATACGATTAAAATGATACCCATGATAACATACTTTTCAATTATTGTTACACTTAAAAAAAAAATCGCAAACTTTTTCACCAAATTAGTATGTTTAAAATCCTTCTATTTTGACGACCTATAACTTTTTCATTTTTCCGTATAAGTGGCAGTATGAGGGCTCATTTTTTGCGCCATGATCTGTACTTTTTATTGATACCACATTTGTGTTTATAAAACTTTTATTATTTTTTTCATTATTATTTTTTTTTTATAAAATGTGACAAAAAGCAGCAATTTTCCGCTTTTTTTATTTTTATGTTCACGCAGTTCACCGTACAGGATCAACAACATTATAATTTTAATAGATCGGACATTTACGCACGTGGCGATACCAAATATCTGTATTAATTATTATTTTTGTCTTACACTCTATGGGGCAACATGGGGAAAAAGGACATTTTAAATTTTTATTTGGGGAGGGGATTTTTCAAATTTTTTAAAAACTTTTTTACTTTCATTTTTATACTTTAATAGTCCCCATAGGGGACTATCTATAGCAATCATTTGATTGCTAATACTGTTCAGTGCTATGCATAGGACACAGCACTGATCAGTATTATCGGTGATCTTCTGCTCTGGTCTGCTCAATCTCAGACCAGAGCAGAAGACCCTGGGAGATGGCCGGAGCAAGGTGAGGGGACCTCCGGCCGCCATGCTGGATGATCGGATTGCTGCGGCAGCGCTGCGGGCGATCCGATCATCCATTCAAAGTACCGCACTGCCACAGATGCTGTGATCTGTATTGATCACGGCATCTGAGGGGTTAATGGTGGACATCCGCGCGATCGCGGATGTCCACCATTAACGGCGGGTCCCTGGCTGCTGATAGCAGCCTGGACCTGCCGCGCATGACGCGAACACCGGTCCTCGCGGTCATGTCGGCGCGTAAATGTACGTCATGGTGCGTTAAGTACCACGTCACCATGATGTACACGGGAAGAACATCTTGTCTGCGCTGCCACCAGGAAGCCTGAGACATGTGCCCTGTATGGCATACGTGTTCAATCTGGTTGTCAAGCGGTTCCTGAAGTGTTCCACCCATCTGCAAGACATCCTAACAATGGGAAGGAAACTTTGCATGCACTTCAGCCACTTGTACACCGCAAAGCACAGTGTTATGGTAATCTCACAACATAGCCATTTAGCCTGAAGACAAGCAAGGATTCTTCCTAAGCATGTCCATTACTGTCTGCCAGATACGTACTAAAATCACCTTATGCAAGATGGGTGGTTTTTCTAGTCATCTGATAGGGGAGGAGGAGCAGCTAGAGGAGCTAGTGGGTTATGAGGAAGGCAAGACAGAGGACCCAGACACACCATGACAGTATGCAGTGGAGATGGAGGCAGGGAGTCCCACCGAGTCACTTGCACAAATGGCATGATGCATGCTCACTTGCTTGCGTAGTGACCGCCGAATTGTCACCATTCAGCAGCGGGATGACTTCTGACTTTCCACCTTATTGGACCCTTGCTACCGCCAGTGAGGAGAAACTGACCTACTACAGAGACATCCTATGTAGTCAGTTGGCCAATGCCTATCTGCGCCATTGCCCATTCTCTTGCAGGTCTGACTTGGGGGGCCCTCTGTGCTCCCCTTCCACTGCCATGGCTGCTGAGGAGGGGTGGGGTGGAAGGAGCAGTACCAGCACCATCAGCAGCAGCCTGAGTCTACAGTCGCTGATGAGTAGCTTTCTTCACCCACATAGTGAAGCAACTCATCAGCAGCAGGTAGATCTGGAGTAGGACCTGAACCAGCAGGTGGTGGCATTCCTTGACATGACCATGCCAACACACCTAGAAGATCCGCTAGACTTCTGGGAAGCCAAACTTGATTTGTGGCCGCAACTAGCAGAGTTTGCCCTGGAAAAGCTGTCCTGCCCCGCCAGTAGTGTGCCATCAGAGTGGGTGTTTAGCGCAACGGGGCCCATAGTAACCCCAAGGAGAACTTGTCTGTCCACGAAAATGTGGAGAGACTGACCTTTGTGAAGATGAACCGGGTACTGGTATTGCCACCCACCGCACCACTCTGTCACCGGGTCACTTTCAGGACTCCTGATGCTGCTGCCGCCACCTCCAGGTTGTGTCATTCAGCCACCATATGTTCTCCTCATGCTGCCGCCACCTCCATGCTGTGTCGTTCAGCCACTATATGGTCTCCTCATGCTTCCACCATCTCCAGGCTGTGTCATTCAGCCACTATATGTTCTCCTCATGCTGCTGCCAACTCGAAGCTGTCATTCAGCCACTATATGGTCTCCTCATGCTGCCGCCACCTCCAGGCTGTTATTCAGTCACTATATGTTCTCCTCATGCTGCGGCAAACTCCAGGCTGTGCCATTCAGCCACTATATGCTGCCGCCAACTCCAGGCTGTGTCATTCAGCCACTATGTGGTCTCCTCATAGTGATGCCACTTCCAGGCTGTCATTTTGCCACTCTGCGACAGTGGTTCTAATAGCGATTCCTCTGATCTGCATGTCATACTGAATAACAGTATTATTTCACTAACCCAGCACACACCCTATGCGTGTTACAGCAAGGCAAATTGTTCTACACCCCTATTGAGGCTCTCAGTAGGCCAGAAGCAGTCGTTTTTAATAGTGATTCGCCGCAAATAAATTGGGACCGAAACAAATATTTTTGGAAAATTTGTTGAATCGTCCGAATAAAATTTTTCAAGAATTTGCTCATCCCTAGTGGATAACTCACAGCGCTCCCCTGTGACCTCCTCCACTCAGACCCCACAGACACCGCCTCGTCCACCTCATCCACAAAGCTCATGGTCCCCTAACTCACCAGCAGACAGCTCCCTGTTGGCTGAGTTACCACGGCTACCAGAAGAGGTTCATGCGGCGCAGCTCATGATGTCATCAGCGGGACAATATCAGCCGCCTACAATTTCTACCATTACCCACGGGCTATGATGCGAACGCAGCTTCTGCTCTCGCATCATAGCCGCGGCGGGACTCAGGGCGTACATGCGCGTTCTTGGGCGCTTAGTCCCTGGCGCCCAGGCTGTACCTGTATGCCCTGTTTCATTTAGGCCACGCCCCCTGATGTTTTCGGCACAAAATGCATCAGCTGAAAATGCCAAAAGGGGCATTTTCGGATGATAATTTTCAACGACCGAAATTTTGTGCATCCCTAATCTTATCCCCTATCCTATGAATAGGGGATAAGATGTCTAACGACGGAGTACCCCATTAATTCATCTGAGCTGTAATACCAAATATAGCCCTTGAACAAGTGGGGCACTGTTTTTGGAGAAAAAGCAAACCTTTTATTTCAATATGACAATTTAATTCAGCTTTCTATTTAATAGTTGTGTGTATATTTGAGATAAAGATATAAGTGATAGAATAATACTTTGAAACAAAAAAAAACATTTAAATAACTGAAGAAAGTGATTACAAGTAGTGGTGGAAAAAATGTGTTGCAGCTAAACAAGTAGAAAGAAATGAAAATCTAGTACAGTATAGGCTTAAGTAGGAACTGATATATCACCTATACTGTGTACTGGGTTCACTGCAAAGACAAGGGAAATGCTGGTAACCTCTAAACTCAATTAAAAGGCTAGTCCTGTGCCCATGATATGTTTTGACATTGTTTATTACATGTATGCCAAGATTAATCCTTGTCTCAAGCACAATAAAACAATAGCCAGTAGACAACATACCATGTGTTGTGGCATTTACAAATGAGGATTACCTGGCACAATCTAAATGTCATAGTAAAGATGTAATAGAATTCAGTTTGTAATGCTTTTAGACTGCTGCGGCTGCAAACAATTGCTGGGAAGTCCTGTATCCTTTCGATAGTATACAGTCTCCTCCAGACAGCACATCTTACTGCAGGGGATAGCCATAGACTGCAAAAGCTGCCAAGACCAGATATGAGCAGAATAAATCATTACCAAACCCAACTTTTAGATGCAATAGTTAGAACAAAATATTTCAGTATACAGCAGTTCCCAGGGGTTTAAAATGCAGAAGGAATATAAAACAGTAACAGGCAAATAAGAAGTTCTATAAAGATAACAATATTTAACAGACATGTAACAGAATTGATAGATCTGGTTGTTTGTCTGTTTCAGCTCATGGCTCATGTTTCTAAGTGGCTCCTCTTAGACACCTATCTTTAATAAAGGGCAGGTGGAAAGGCACTGGTGAGTAACATTATCAGATGTCCCCGACAACTATATATACCTAATAAACAGCTATACTGCTACTTCAGGGAAGCAGTGGTCTTAAAGGGGTACTCCTTCCCAAGACATCCCCTATCCAAAGGATAGGGGATAAGATGTCTGATTGCTGGGGTCCCGCCGGTGGGGACCCCTGCGATCTCGACTGCGGCACCCCAGACATCCAGTGCACAGAGCAAACTTAGCTCCATCCCGGATGACTGGCAATGCGGGATGGAGGCTCGTGACATCAAGGTCATGCCCCGCTCGTGACCTCATGGCCATGCCCCCTCAATGCAAGTTTATGGGAGGGGGCGTTACGGCTGTTAGCAGGGTGCAGTCATAATGTCACGAGCCTCCGGCACTGCACTCAACGCTCTAAACGAACAACAGGTGCAGCAGAGAGATTGTGGGAGTCCCTAGCAGCAGGACCCCCGTGATCAGATATCTAATCAACTATCCTTTGGATAGAGGATAAGATCTCTAGGGATGGAGTACCCCTTTGAGGCCCCTTTGCACAGGCTGACACAGTAGCGATAATGAGTCCAATCACTTTAATCGGGAATCGTTAAATGAACCTTCACACAGCTCAAGCAATCCCAGTCAAGGCCGCACAAACAATAATGTGGCCCTTTAATTTCACCACTGTGGGCCAGATATTCCTGGCTTATACAGGGTGATGTGGTCATGTGCAGCCACACAAAACATCCAATCGGCTGAGTGTCGGCTGACGGCTGGCCTTTTTTAGGGCAAGTTCCAGCAACAAGAATTTCGACTGATAATCGACCCGTGTAAAAGGTTCTTCAGGTCATTGCGACATTGGTCACCATGACTATCACTAGGATCATAGAAGAAGAGAAAAAGCTTCTACCACAATTCTATTGTGGGAGAAAGGAGAAAAATAATGAATTCTGGATTATTATTAATTATATGGCCAATTTTACAGTTTGGAATAGGAATCCTTTTCAAAATAAGTGTATAGATTTGTCCATGTTCCATTATTTTCCAACCAATTATGTTATGACTTTAGTTTTACAGACTAGATGGATACCATGAACAATCAGAATCAACGTGATGAGGCTACATGCCCAGAACATAGCGACCTGCACTAAACCTATCTTTGCATATGCTGTTGAAGCTGACTGGCTCTTCGGTAAGGGGAATAGTTGCGTCTAAGCTCTGTATAGGATATACTGCATTTTGTAATATCATAGTACCAGTAATAAGATTTGTTGGCCAATATAAGATATATGGTAATAATACCGATATAATATTATAAGATCACCATTCACGGCTTAGCTACTGCAACCTTTAAATTCCTTTTTACATTTGTGATGTAGACAGCTTTGTAATATCTGTGGCATTTTTTTCGAAGCAGTGAGCTGTCTAAAGTAGAACTGTGTTTCAGGATGATTAACTCAACCATCCAATATCAAGTCTGTTGTTTCCTTCAAGACTCTGCAAAAGAAATCATGATTGAAAAATTAGCATGAACTAACCTTATAGAACCACCGTGATGTTGTCAAGGATATGTCCACCCTCACAGCAGAGGGCTTCATTTATTGAGAAGAGAAACAGAGACGGAAAAAGGGATTTAAACGGAACTGCATGCACTTTCTTGGCAACAGGGAAATATATGCAAGTAGAACTGTGGGTGAAGTGACAAGTTTATGAAAAATGGCTCGCCTGAAGGATGGCACGTACACATATCTAAAATCTATCAGGGAACAAATCTCTACGATTATGATGAGGGATTTTATATACAAATCTGTAGGTTTCGTTTTTCTTATATATATTTGTTTCTGGTCTCCAATAATAAATAACAACTGGAAATTCACATAGGCATACATACTCCTGTTCCCATGTTTAACCTCCAGAGGGGGGGAAACTTGTCAGTAATAGACTAAGGGCCCATGTGCATGGCTGAATTATGGATTATTGCTCCACACTGGGGCGTTCCCTTGTGGATTGTTTTTTATAAATGCCATGGTCCTGTGGTTTCTCAAGAATCTGACCTCATTTAGAGAACATTGTTGACCCAGCTATAGGCTATTAGTGTTTTAAGACTGGAAACCCCTTTAATAAACCTGTCAACCCACCCCTTGAGGACGCAGGGATTTTTCATTTTTGCACTTTTGTTGTTTCCTTCTCACCTTCTAATGGACAAAATGCTTTCAATTTTCCTATACGAGAGCTTAATTTTTGTGCCACCAATTGTACTTTGGAATGACATGATTCCTTTTACCACCAAATCTTTGCTAAAAACAAAAAAATTATTATTTTTGAGGCTTTTCTACAGAGTGTACTTTTTGGTAAAGATGACACATAACTTTTTGTATGAAACTTAGTATATATATATATAAAATAGTCATATTCTGACCCCCTAAAACACTTTTATTTTCATGTATACAGGAATGTCAAATTTTTGCACCGTTATCTGTTGTTTTTATTGGTATCATTTTTGTTTTGATGACTTTTTGATTGCTTTTTATAAAAAGTTTTTGCTATATAAAGTAACCAATAATTTGCAATTTTTTTTACGTTTAGGTCATTGACTGTGGGGTTTTATTAACATTATATTTTAATACTTCAGACTTTTATGCATGCAATGATACCACATAGGTTTCTCTTGTCCACTTGCTGCTGGCCGCAGCTTTTTCCTATGCAGAGTAACGACCAGTTCACACTGAGAATATGCAATGCAGCAGCCTCCCATTGCTGTCAATGGGATTAAATGGGATGAATATGTTCATTCTTTAGGCAGAAATCTGTGCGGAATTCATTTCAGTCAATGGTGAAGGTGCAGGTCCTAGTGCCGGTGGAGCCTGCTGCACTGAGAATCTCTGCCTGGAAATTTTCAGTGTGAACCTACTCTTATAAGTAGAAATACGTCAATCCACAACAGATGGGCAGAAAGAGCCTTCAGCTCATGAAAAACATTGGACTTATTACAATATATTGCCTCACAATGTTGTCACGGAACTATAAGTTTAACCCCTTAAAGGAGATGTCCGGTACAGATTATTCCTATTCCATCCTGCCCGGGCTGCAAAAAAAAGAAAACAAACTTTCACTTACCTTCCTTTGTTCCCCCGGAGCTCTGCAACAGCTGATCGGTTAGCCAGGCTGTCTACTTCCTACTTCCCTTAGCCCGGGATGTCACACGGGGCTTCTGCCTATCACCGGCCACAGCGATGTACCGCAATGTGTCGTGTGCGCGTGTCATGCAGCTAGCACTGTGCAGGTGCACTGAGGAGAAAGACGGCGGCGGGATCAAGCACTCGCTGGGGGAGCGAGCACTTGCTGGATGACACACAGCGGCGCACACGTTAGATTAGTTGAAGGGCGCATGGCTGGGACCTGTGTGTCAATCACACAGCAGTCACAATGCTGACATACAGAGGGTGGGCGTTACGGTGGCGGGGCATCGCTTACCTCGCGCCACGCCGTCAGTGGCTTTGATCAAAAGCATTTTTTGGGGTAATGAAAGCCTGCAAATATTAGGTAAAAACATTGCTATACACACCACCTGCACACAGTACAAAGGCTGTGTGTGCAGGTAATTGCACCCAGATTTCATGACAGTTGCGCTTTAAAGGGGTACTCCGCTGCTCATCGTTTGGAACAAACTGTTCTGAACACTGGAGCTAGCGCTGGGAGCTTGTGATGTCATAGCCCCGCCCCCTCAATGTAAGTCTAAGGGAGGGGGCGTGACGGCTCCCTTAGACTTGCATAGAGGGGGCGGGGCATGACATCATGAGGGGGCAGGGCCATGACATCACAAGCTCCCGGAGCCAGCTCCAGCATTTGGAACAGTTTGTTCCAAATGCTGAGCAGCGGAGCACCCCTTTAATGTGCAAAGTCATGCAAGTATGCATGCATGTCATAAGAGTGTGTGGATTGTGTGGATGTATGTTTGACAGTATCCAGTTATTGTGTATGTGCTTGTATGTAATTACATGAATTTACATGAATGTAGCAACTGTGTGAATGTCTTTATATAAGATTGGTCATTTATATAGTAAGTGTGCATGCCTGTATAATGCAACTTGTTCAGGTCATTACAAATATGGCAATATCTATTACATATAGGTTAGCTTTTTGCTTTTTTTTGTGATATTACAGGGCTTTATTGGAATAGAGGCATTTCTTTTATTTTTAACACTTTATTTATTGATAAACCTTTTATTTTTATACTTTTTACAGGTTATCCTATGCTGCAGTACATCTGTATTGTATTGTATCAGAATAACTGTCAGTATTACCTGACACTCTGCCTGTGAGATCCAGCATATAGCTGTACCCCACAGGAGGATGTGCTTGGCAGATAGGAGGCTTCCAGCTGGCCTTCTGCTGCCATGGCAACCATTAGGACCCCGAGATCGCATCGCCAGGTCATTGATGGGGACAAAGGGAGCCCCTTTCCCCTGTCAATCCCATAGAAGCCATGGTCATTACTGACCATGACATCTATGGGGCTAATGCTGCCAAGACCAGCACCATCTTGGGATTGCCAGCTGGGACCCACCGCTGATCTCCTGCAGCGCATCGCACAGAGCAGGAGTTCAATGGGTCATATGCATACTTCCCATAGAAGAAAGGGGTCAGAGAGGACCTGGCTTCATGGAGAAAGAAATGATTAAATAGAAGCTTTAAACAAAGAGTGACACAAATAAAAAGGGGCACAACCCCAAATAAAAAGGGGTGCAAGCTGTAGCCAAAAAATACATATGCATAAAGAGATAAGAAAAGAAAAAGCTGGCTACTACAACAAGGATTATTGCACAAATAGAAAAACATTTTATTGGACACAAAATACTGTAGTACAAACACATTAAAAACATTTAAAATATACAAGAACCCAGGGGAGGACTGTGGTCCTCCCCTGGGTTCTTGTATATTTTAAGTGTTTTTAATATAGGTGTGTACTATTACGTGTCCAATAAAATAAAATAAAAAATTGTTAATATTTAATAAAAATAATTCTTGGGTGTGCATCCTTGTTATAGTAGCCAGTTTTTTATTTTATTTTCTCTTTATACATAAATAGAAGCTGTAGACACAAAGGGAGGTGTTTATCAATGCTTACATCACCTATCTGGCATAAAAATTAGCAAAGTAACACATTTTGAACAACACTCAGGAAAAGTTGCACATTTTGTGAACAAAACGAGGCTTGCTCAAAAATGTGGCTGAAAAGAAGAAAATACAATACAGGCATGCAATTGTATGTACCTCGCAGTTTGGACACACTCAAGAGACCACTGAAGACTAAGGTGAAGTAGGGGGGAAGTGGGGCCAAGATATCTTCAGCGGCAGCAGTAGGGTAAGCAGGGAGGTGTAAGGTTCTAAAAGAATAGTCCAGTCCTGAAAAACTTTTTCAGATATCAGGGGGTCTGACTGCTGGGACCTCCGCAATCTCTCATACGGGGCCCCGACTCTCCGGCCTGATAGCGTGTGTCAACCACCGCACGAATCGGTGGCCGACACGCCCCCTTCCTGCGGGCTGCCAGGGCACTGTACAGGAGTTTGCGGGGGGGTTCCCTGCAGTCGGACTCCCCCGCTATCTGAAACTTATCCCCTATCCTTAGGATAGGGGATACATTTTTCAGGACTGGACTACTCCTTTAAATCATTAGATGATAGGAATTCAAACCAAGGGCTCCACCAATACATGATGTTAAAGGGGTATTCCAGGAAAAAAACTTTCTTTTATATATCAACTGGCTCCTGAAAGTTAAACAGATTTGTAAATTACTTCTATTAAAAAATCTTAATCCTTTCAGTACTTATGAGCTTCTGAAGTTAAAGTGCTCTCTGATGACACGTGTTTCAGGAACCGCCCAGTTTAAAAGCAAATCCCCATAGCAAACCTCTTCTAAACTGGGCGGTTCCCGAGATTTGAATATTCGAAAGAGAAGAAAGGCTTTTTTACCTATGTATCTATCTATCTATCTACTATATATGAGGTAAACCTAGCAAAGTAGAAACTTAGAAAAGTCCTCGAGGAGAAATTCTGTCACATTCTCAGTGAGGGGTCTTTCATTTTTTTACCCAACTTTGCTGTATGTGCTACAATAATATTTATACTATTAAAATAATATTGAAGAAGTTTTAAAGTTTGTGATAATAGAGGTTATTTTATCTATCACAACTTCTGATGTTTTTTAATACAATGCCGCTTTCTACTTCACTGTGTAATTATTGTATAATTTTCCATTTTCACGAGTTATCGAAGTGTCAGAGCATCTTCTACCACATCTGTCCCAGTGTAACATTATTAGAAGTGTTGGAACTTGTTCTACTATATCAGTTATTTATATTATCTGTGGTCTGTTAATAAATGGTTTCCTCCAGTAAGTGACACTAATACATTCAGTATGACAAATACTGCAGTATGGTATAACCCAACATAAACAGATCATACATGAGTTATGTCCATTAGATATTAGACTCACTTTCTGTGAAAAGCTAAACCTGGCACAAGCAGGTGGTAATGGCATCGATGTTTCAATGGTTGGCAGCTTTATATTTTATACATTCACAACTATATATTGCATTTCATTCTATAAACAAGGTATATATAATAACTATGGTATTAACCCCTTAAGGACAAAGACAGTTTTGGCCTTAAAGGTGTAATCCAACCATAGACATCTTATTCCCTATCCAAAGGATAGGGGATAAGATGTCTGATCGCAGGGGGCCCGCTGCTGGGAACCCTTATAGTCTTAGGTGGGTCACTTACTGTCCTACTATTCCCCTACATCCCATAGCTTACCTCTTTTATTCTCCCCCCCCCCCCCCCCCCTGTATATTTTCTTAGCAGCAAAAACACTGATGGCAACATTTTGGAAGATACAAGTTCCTCCTTCGGTTCTTGACCATCATGCTCGCACACAAGGGAAACGCCATGTTTGGAGTCTCTCACTGCCTCTTTGAATACTAAGGTGGATTTATTCTACTTTGCTTGGGATATCTTGGAAAGTTCTCTTGAAATACTGAATCTCTGATCTCATCTCCTCCCCCTTCCTCTTTTTTCTATTTACCTTTTTTTTTTGTATCCCTTGTCTTGTCTTTTCTAAATCTTTGTCTTTTGTACTGTACCTGTTGTTCTTTATTTAGTGTCCTTGCTGTACACAATTGGATTTGTTTCATATTGCCATTTGGCCCATCTAGTCTGCCCAATATTCTGAATACTTATGAATAGTCCTTGTCCCTGCTTTATATGAAGGATAAAATGACATATATGGCACTGAGCATTAAATTCTTTTCAGCTGCATCAAAAGTCTATAATTCTGAGCTAGGAGGGGTTAATTAGGCAGTTTAACCCCTTAACGACGCAGGACGTATATTTACGTCCTGCGCCGGCTCCCGCGATATGAAGCGGGATCGCGCCGCGATCCCGCATCATATCGCGTCGGTCCCGGCGCTAATCAACGGCCGGGACCCGCGGCTAATACCACACATCGCCGATCGCGGCGATGTGCGGTATTAACCCTTTAGAAGCGGCGGTCAAAGCTGACCGCCGCTTCTAAAGTGAAAGTGAAAGTGACCCGGCTGCTCAGTCGGGCTGTTCGGGACCGCCGCGGTGAAATCGCGGCGTCCCGAACAGCTGATCGGACACCGGGAGGGCTCTTACCTGCCTCCCCGGTGTCCGATCGACGAATGACTGCTCCGTGCCTGAGATCCAGGCAGGAGCAGTCAAGCGCCGATAATGCTGATCACAGGCGTGTTAATGCACGCCAGTGATCAGCATTAGAGATCAGTGTGTGCAGTGTTATAGGTCCCTATGGGACCTATAACACTGCAAAAAAAATGTAAAAAAAAAGTGTTAATAAAGGTCATTTAACCCCTTCCCTAATAAAAGTTTGAATCACCCCCCTTTTCCCATAAAAAAAATAAAACAGTGTAAAAAAAATAAAAAATAAACATATGTGGTATCGCCGCGTGCGTAAATGTCCGAACTATAAAAATATATCATTAATTAAGCCGTACGGTCAATGGCGTACGCGCAAAAAAATTCCAAAGTCCAAAAAAGCGTATTTTGGTCACTTTTTATATCATTAAAAAATGAATAAAAAGTGATCAAAAAGTCCGATCAAAACAAAAATCATACCGATAAAAACTTCAGATCACGGCACAAAAAATGAGTCCTCATACCACCCCATACGTGGAAAAATAAAAAAGTTATAGGGGTCAGAAGATGACATTTTTAAACGTATAAATTTTCCTGCATGTAGTTATGATTTTTTCCAGAAGTGCGACAAAATCAAACCTATATAAGTAGGGTATCATTTTAACCGTATGGACCTACAGAATAATGATAAGGTGTAATTTTTTCCGAAATATGCACTGCATAGAAACGAAAGCCCCCAAAAGTTACAAAATGGCGTTTTTTTTTCGATTTTGTCGCACAATGATTTTTTTTTCCGTTTAGCCGTGCATTTTTGGGTAAAATAACTAATGTCACTGCAAAGTAGAATTGGCGACGCAAAAAATAAGCCATAATATGGATTTTTAGGTGGAAAATTGAAAGGGTTATGATTTTTAAAAGGTAAGGAGGAAAAAACGAAAGTGCAAAAACGGAAAAACCCTGAGTCCTTAACCCCTTAAGGACCGGGGGTTTTTCCGTTTTTGCATTTTCGTTTTTTGCTCCTTGCCTTTAAAAAATCATAACTCTTTCAATTTTGCACCTAAAAATCCATATGATGGCTTATTTTTTGCACCACCAATTCTACTTTGTAATGACATCAGTCATTGTGCCCAAAAATCTACGGTGAAACGGGAAAAAAAATCATTGTGAGACAAAATTGAAAAAAAAAACGCCATTTTGTAACTTTTGGGGGCTTCCATTTCTACGTAGTACATTTTTCGGTAAAAATGACACCTTACCTTTATTCTGTAGGTCCATATGATTAAAATGATACCCTACTTATACAGGTTTGAATTTGTCGCACTTCTGGAAAAAATCATAACTTCATGCAGAAAAATTTATACGTTTAAAATTGTCATCTTCTGACCCCTATAACTTTTTTATTTTTCCGTGTATGGGGCGGTATGAGGGCTCATTTTTTGCGCCGTGATCTGAAGTTTTTAACGGTATCCTTTTTGCATTGATAGGACTTATTGATCACTTTTTATTCATTTTTTCATGATATAGAAAGTGACCAAAAATGCACTATTTTGGACTTTGGAATTTTTTTGCGCGCACGCCATTGACCGTGCGGTTTAATTAACGATATATTTTTATAATTCGGACATTTCCGCACGCGGCGATACCATTTATGTTTATTTTTATTTTTATTTACACTGTGTTTTTTCTTTTATGGGAAAAGGGGGGTGATTCAAACTTTTAATAGGGAAGGGGTTAAATGATGTTTATTCACTTTTTTTTTGCACTTTTTTTTTGCAGTGTTATAGGTCCCATAGGGACCTATAACACTGCACACACTGATCTTTTACATTGATCACTGGTTTCTCATAAGAAACCAGTGATCGATGATTCTGCCGCATGACTGCTCATGCCTGGATCTCAGGCACTGAGCAGTCATTCGGCGATCGGACAGCGAGGAGGCAGGTAGGGGCCCTCCCGCTGTCCTGTCAGCTGTTCGGGATGCCGCGATTTCACCGCGGCTATCCCGAACAGCCCACTGAGCTAGCCGGCATGCTTTCGGTTTCACTTTAGACGCGGCGTTCAACTTTGAACGCCGCGTCTAAAGGGTTAATAGCGCGCGGCACAGCGATCAATGCCGCGCGCTATTAGCCACGGGTCCCGGCCGTTGTTAGAGGCCGGGCCCGAACCGCTATGACGCGGGGCCACGCCGTGGCCCCGCGTTATAGATCGGGAGTGGACACATGACGTTCCAGTACGTCATGTGTCCTTAAGGGGTTAAGGGGTTAAACATGAAAATGCACTGATTGTTAAAAAAAAGTTACAATTATACAGTAGACACAATCTACATAAACTTCACATAAGCTATTGCCATGTTTTTTAACCCCTTGGGGACAGAGGGTTTTCCAGTTTTTGCACTTTCGTTTTTTCCTCCTTACCTTTTAAAGATCTTAACCCTTTCAATTTTGCAGCAAAAAAAATCCATATCAGGGCTTATTTTATGCGCCACCAATTCTACTTTGTAATGACATCAGTCATTTTAACCAAAAATCTATGTGAAACGGAAAAAAAATCATTGTGCGACAAAATTTAAGAAAAAGTGCCATTTTGTAAATTTTGGGGGCTTCCGTTTCTACGCAGTACATTTTTTGGTAAAAGTGAAACCTTATCTTTATTCTGTAGGTCCATACGATAAAAAATATATATAGGTTGGATTTTATCGTACTTCTGGAAAAATCATAACTACATGCAGGAAAATGTATACGTTTAAAATTTTCATCTTCTGACCCCTATAACTTTTTTATTTTTCTGCGTATGGGGCGTAATCAGGACTAATTTTTTGTGTCGTGATCTGACATTTTTAGCGGTACTATTTATGTATTGATCGGACTTTTTAATCACTTTTTATCCATTTTTTTACGATATAAAAGTGACCAAAAATACAGTATTTTGGACTTTGAAATTTTTTGCCGCGTACGCCATTGACCGTGCGGTTTGATTAACAATATATTTTTATAATTCGGACATTTCCGCACACGGCGATCCCACATATGTTTATTTTTATTTAAACTGTTTTTTTTTTCTTTTATTTGGGAAAAGGAGGGTGATTCAAACTTTTATTAGGGAAGGGGTTAAATGATCTTTAATAACTTTTTTTCCCACTTTTTTTTGCAATGTTATAGCTCCCATATGGGGCTATATCACTGCACACACTGATCTTTGAGCATTGGTTTCTCATAGGAAACCATTGATCAATGATTCTGCCGCTTGACTGCTCATGCCTGGATCTCAGGAACTGAGCAGTCATTCGGCGATCGGACAGCATGGAGACAGGTAGGGACCCTCCTGCTGCTGTCTTTACAACTGTTCGGGATGCCGCAGTTTCACCGCGGCGATCCTGAACACTACTCTGAGCTAACCGGCACTGCTTAACTTTCACTTTAGACGCGAAGTTCAACTTTGAACGCTGCGTCTAAAGGGTTAATTATGCGCGGCACCGCGATCAATGCCGCGCGCTATTAGCCACGGGTCCCGGCTGTTGTTAGAGGCCAGGCCCGACCCGCTATGACGCGGGGCCACGGAGTGGCGCCGCATTATAGACAGGGAGCGGGCTGAGGGCGTATAGGTACCCAAGGATTTAAAGCACTGAGTAAACATCCACAGTGCATGGAGAAAAATTATTTAACCTTCAGATCCCAATCGTCTCCACCAAACATTTCTTGTAGTTGAAAGTAAGGTTTGCACCTTATTAGTAACATAGTAACATAGTTTGTAAGGTGGAAAAAAGACAAGAGTCCATAGAGTTCAACCTAGAACCCTACTGTGGTGATCCTGAGAAAGGCAAAAAAAAACATGAGGATAAATCCCTGGATCAACATTCTGTCCACATAAATTTAGTATCCATAACCTGTAATTTTTTATTTTTTCCAAAGAAAAAAACATCCAGGCCCCCTTTGAACTTGTCTATTGAGTCAGACATCGCTACATCATGTGGCAAAGTTCCATAGTTTCACTGCTCTTACAGTAAAGAATCTGTCTTTGATGATGGTGAAACCTTCTTTCCTCCAGACGTAGAAGATGCCCCCTTGTCATGGTTACTGACCTAGGTATAAAAAGTGGTAGTCCCTGCGGTGGTCCCTGCGGCCATCAACGTCCAGGACCCGTGGCTAATACAGGACATCACCGACCGCGGTGTTGCCCTGTATTAACCCTTCAGACACGGCGATCAAAACTGACCACCGCGTCTGAAGGGAAAGTGACACTAACCCAGCTGTTCGGGACCTCTGCGGTGAAATCACGGCGTACCGAACAGCTTACAGGACCTTACCTGCCTCAGCTCCGGGATCCCCTGCTTGGCCGGCGCTCTTCTTTGACGTCATCACGTCGTCGCACACGCCTTCCCATCATCCAATAGGAGCGTCGTGCGTAGCGACGTGATGACGGCGATGAAGAGCGTGGATCCGGGGGAAGAAGAAGCGATGGAGGGACATCCAGGGCAGCGGTGACGGGTCCGGAGCGGCGGGGACCAGTGAGTACTACCTCCTATCCAGTGGTCTTCAACCTGCGGACCTCCAGATGTTGCAAAACTACAACTCCCAGCATGCCCGGACAGCCAACGGCTGTCCGGACATGCTGGGAGTTGTAGTTTTGCAACATCTGGAGGTCCACAGGTTGAAGACCACTGTTGGGTTCAGAATCTTAATTTTTTTCGATTTTGCACCTATAAATTGGGTGCATCTTATACGCCGGTGCCCCAAGCTTGATAACCTGTCTTGGTCCTGTAATCCCCTCATACCATTCATTATCTTTTTCGCCCGCCTCTGCACCTATCCAGTTCAGCCATTTCCTTCTTATATAAAGGTGCACAAAAGTGGACACAATACTCCATGTGCGGTCTGACTAATAATTTATACAGCGGCAAAACTGTCTTCTTGTCACAAGGCTCTATGCCTCTCTTGATACATCCCATGACTTTGTTAGCATCTGCAACCACTTCCTGGCACTGATCACTAAAGTTGGGCTTACTGTCCACCAATACAACCAAGTCATTTTTTGTAATAGTTTTACTTAATGTCTTATTATTTAGCACATAATTGTATATTTTGTTTTTTACGGCCCAAGTACATAACCTTACATTTATCCACAATAATCCTAATTTGCCATGTCTGTGTCCAAGCCCCCAGCTTCCCCAGATCCCTCTGTAATATTGTTATCCTCCTCTGTTGTGATCACCTTACTCAGTTTTTTTTTTTAAATTTGTTTTATTGAAAAGTAAATAACTGTAGACCACAGGCCCATTAAAGTGAACACGAAGCATATCTACAGTACATAGAAAAGGGTCATGAGACCATACATCAAGTTACAGAATGCAAGCGACAGGATACTCCAGGTTACATCACATGGTATACATCGAAGTCATAAAACACTACCCAACTGAGGTAGGTAAACTGAAAAACAAAATAGAACAAGAAGGCGAACATTCGCCAAAATTAGCAATCGTATACCATCCCGCGAGGAGCACCAATACTATCACTAGTTAGTGGTACCATCAAACAACCCATGATAAATAACCCCGAAAGGCACCCACGCATCCAAGGAGGTAGAAAAAGAATCGACAAACGTACACAGAGAGAGAAACTAAGGTTAGTAGAGACCATAGACAGCAAGCATAGCATCAATGTATCTTACACTGTCCCAGAGGGGGTCACAGAGTACGAGCATTGAGTCAAGGGAGAGGAACACCAACCACCCCACACAGAATAAAATTTACCCTGGCACTTCCTATTTTTGTACACTATGTGTGAGAAAGGCAGTGTAGCATTTACCATAGACTTCCATTGAGTCAGGGTAGGAGAGCCGGGGTCCATCCATTTAAGAGCAATAGCCTTCCTGGCCAAGAACAGAGTTTCCCGCAAAAACGTACGTACGTGATGTGTCCATATCTCTTCATCTAAGATACCAAAAAGGCAGATCAAAGGATCAAGAGATAGGGAAGGTTGAGCCTGAGTAGCTAAAAAAGCGAGCACTGCATGCCAGAAAGCTGCGATATAGGGGCAGGCCCAAATCAAATGCCAAAAGTCTGCCCTGGCAGCGCTACAACGATGACAAGCATCGGAGTCTGAACGACCCATTCTATTGAGCCTTAAAGGAGTGATATAACTATAGTGTATAATGTTCAATTGGATCAATTTATTATTCGCTGCCGGGGACACCAACATGTGGGAGGAAAAAATGTCCTCCCATACATCCTTAGTCAAATTAGGGATATGGGATTCCCAATGCCGGACCGCCGGTACTGGATTGCGGGAGTTCTTGGCCTGAATAAGGTGCGTGTACAGGATGGACACCAGCCCCCTGGGACCCTGTGACTTCAGAACCCCAATGAGGGGAAACGCTGATATCAATGGGCTCCCCATTGGGAACTGGGCATTCAGGGCGTGTCGGAGCTGGAGGTATTTAAAAAAACTGTTTCTGGGAAGAGCATGACTGGATTGCAACTGATCAAATGAACAGAGCACATTGTCACGATAAACATGCCCCAAGGTGAGCACCCCCGCGTTCTGCCAGAAGACTGGGTCCAGAGCATCGCTCACTTGAGGAAGTTGAGGATTATGCCATAGAGGGGTATCCTCAGCGATGTCAGTATATCCATATATCCCCTTAACAGCCCGCCATACCTTTATGGCCAGCTTATGAAGTTGGAGATAAGCTCTACCACCCAGGACAGGGCTATCTAGCAGCATCCTAAGGGTCATTCTCGGGACAGATCTAGCTAGGGACTGTTCGGAATCCGGCACCACATCCCCAGAGATCCAGTGCCTGATATACCGAAGTTGACCGGCCAAATAATATAAATAAAAATCAGGGAGTGACATTCCCGCCGCCAACTTGGGGCGTTGTAACGTGGTTAGCCGAATTTTAGGTCTATTGGGTCCCCAAATAAATGGTGAAAGAAGGGAGTGAAGAGAATCAAAAAAGTGTCTAGGTACAGGCACTGAGGCATGCTCCAGCGCATAAAGGCACTTAGGTAAGACAATGAGTTTAATAAGATTGATACGGCCAGCGACCGACAATGGGAGCGTGGCCCACACCCGGAACTTCGCTTTAACATAAGGAAGTAGAGTGAGTATGTTGGCGGACAGGTCAAGCAAAGGATCTCTGTGAATGTGCACCCCCAAATACTTAAATGAGGAAACCACCGGGAGGCCATTCATTACCGGGGGCCAATCCCTAGACAGAAGCGGCATCACTGCAGACTTAGTCCAGTTGATGAGTAGACCAGAGAAATACCCAAATCGGTCCATGAGTGTCATGACATAAGGAAGCATCAATGTAGGGTCAGAGAGGAATAACACCATATCGTCGGCATAGAGGCCTATGCGCTCCTCCCGGCCCCCCGTAGACATACCTCGGAAGCCAGGATCCTGCCGAATGCGGAGGGCGAGGGGCTCCACTGCCACCGCGAACAGAAGCGGGGACAAGGGACACCCCTGACGTGTGCCCCGGCCAAGAGCAAATGGGGAAGAACACACACCATTCACCAGGATCTGGGCCTGCGGGCATCTGTACAGGAGGGACACCCATTTTCTAAAGTTAGGACCAAAACCAAATTTAACAAGGGTAGCCTGCAAATAACCCCATTCCACGGAATCAAAGGCCTTGGCGGCGTCCAGCGACGCCAAAGCCCAATCTCCCCCCAGAGCGTTTCCCACCTGGACAGCCGCTTGTACCCTACGGATGTTATCGGATGTGGATTTGCCAGGCATAAAGCCGGATTGATCTGGGTGAATTATGGATAGGATTACCTTGTTCAGTGGGTTAGCTAAAACTTTCGTAAGCACCTTATAATCCAGATTCAGCAGCGAAATGGGTCTGTAAGAACCGCACTCCACAGGATTTTTATCAGGTTTTAGGAGGACAACTATGGTTGCCTCATACATAGAGGCAGGTAAAATACCATCCTCAAATGCACGTTCAAACATTGCAAGCAGGGAAGGAAGGAGCATGTCGGAATACCGCAAGTAAACCTCCAGTGGAAGGCCATCAGGGCCCGGAGATTTACCCTTAGTCATGTCCCCCATGGCATCCTGAATCTCCAGTAAGGAGAGGGGGGCCTCCAACATCATCCGATCACTATCCGATAGTACCGGAAAGTCAATACCGTCCAGGTAGGTGTCCAACTCCTCAGCACCATACTGCACCTGTGAAGAATAAAGATTAGAGTAGTATGTGGCAAAGCAACGCGCAATGTCCGCAACCCCCAACAGCTCGGACCCATCCGAGGCCACTATCTTAAGAATCGCAGGGGCAGAAGAGTTCTGCCTGACTATATGTGCTAACAGCTTACTAGATTGATTGCCATGTTCAAAGTAGAATTGTTTTGTGAAAAACAGCTTTCTATTGGCCTTCTCCGAGAGGTGCAGCATATATTGCCGCCCCGCACACAGCCATTCAACCTTATTAGCCTCGGATGAGTCCGCAACGTATCGGGCCTCCAGCTCCGCACATCGTCCAGCCAGCTCCTCCTCCCGCCTAGACGCTGACTTTTTGAGAAAGGAGATAGTGGAGCGCAAGCACCCCCTCAAATACGCCTTCAATGTCTCCCATACCAGGATGGGAGAACTCCCAGGGGAATTGGCCTCAAGAAAGACTCGAAGCTGGTCCGGAATACGGTCGCAGGAGCCTATCTGTTCCAGCCAGAAAGGGTGGATTTTCCACCTCCGCGGTGAACCAGGATCTACCATGGAGACATCAAGCATTAGGGGGGAATGGTCTGATATAGCCCGCGGTTCATAGGAAACCGCTGAAACTTGGGGAAGAAGGAGCGAGTTGCCACATGCAAGGTCGATCCTGGACAGCGCATTTCTGCCCAGAGTGTGACAAGAGTATTGCCTAGCCTGAGGGTACCTGGCCCTAAAAATGTCCACCCATCCAACCTCCTCCAAAAACAGCGATAAAGGGCTACCCCCAACTCCCCCCGGGACCCCCCTGGGGCTATGACGATCTAGGGACAGATTCGGTACCATGTTGAAGTCCCCCATACAGAGGACACGGGCAGAGGGATAACTAGCTGCGAAGGTAACCGCCCCGTGGAGTATATCCATAGAGGCAGGGGGAGGGTTGTATATGAATAAGAAGACAAAAGGCACATTATTTAAAAATGCGTATACAAAGATAAAACGACCCTGTGAATCCTTACGTACTGTAACTGGGTCCCACCTTACTCTCCGACTAATCAGTAGGGAAACCCCCCTTGAGAAGGACGTGTGATAGGAGTGCAAGGACCATTGGACCCAGGGTTTAGAAAACTGTCCAGCTTTATCTGGGGTAAGATGTGTCTCCTGCAGTGCCACAATATGAGGCTGATACTTCCTAATATGGGAGAATATCATAGTGCGCTTGCGCGGGGTGCGTGCTCCTCTAACATTCCATGACATTATCTTAATATCAGCCATAAGAAGAGACAACACGTAAAACAGCAGGGGGAGAGGTAAAGACAGAGAAGACATACATGCCCCAGCCGGGGCGAGAAACACTGACAGGGATGCGCGGGACCATATATAGACCGTAGTACTGTAGTGGTAAGACAAAAAACCCTGCTAATAGGCGACCTCGCGGGTAGGTATCTTGGAGGCAAAATAAAACCCCAAACTAAGTAGGGGACCAGTAAATAAATCAAACAGTAAACATATCTATACCAGTGTTGCATAAGCATCAGTGGAGCAACAGCTCCAACTAGTGGGGAGAACCTGCTCATACATGCTAACAGTGGAGAACCCTGAGTATGTTCATCAATCAGTAGGAGAATATTAGTCCAACTGGGACCCGAGAGAAGAAGTGGAGGAAAAAAGGAGAAAGCAGGGAGAGAGAGGAAGGAGAGAAGGGGGGGGACGGGAGGGGGAAGAACAGGGGGTGGAGGGAGGGTCTTAAGAAGGAGAGAAGGATAGGGGAAGCAGGAGAAAGAGAGAGGAAATAGAAAATGATAAAACACATATGATCAACAGTAAATCCCATCCCCTGCTCAGGAGATTGTCTACCCGTCACCCCGACCCCCCCACAAATGGAAAAAAAAAAAAAAGTAAAAAATAAAAAACAAAAAATAATAATCCCAGCAAACAGGAGTCACACAGCAAGGGACAGTCCAGGTAATCGAGGAACAAAAGGCCTAAGGCACTATGAGGGGGGGGGGGGTTTCCGGTTAGGAAGGGAGAACGGGAAGGGGGGGGGGGAAATTGGCACATCAGGGAGGGGGGAAGGAGACCAGATAGAGATCGTGTACTAGTAGTCCAGCGGCTGATGTCCTCCAAGTCTGTGACTCAAAAATAAAAATTAAAAAAAGGGAAAAAATGAACCGATCCAGGGAAAAGGGACAGGGTGACGTTGGAGGTAGACTGGAGAGGGGCAGAGTAAATCCCTTCAGAGGGTCAGAGTAGGGCCCTCATGCAGTCCCGTAGGAACAGTCCTGAATCAGGGCACACAGCAGTCCAAAGTAAGCAACAGGATGGGGGCGAGGGAAGGGAGAGGTAAGGCCTGGGATCATTAGGGAGGCATTAGGTGCATGGGGAGAGTGAAGGGCCTAGGGAGACTAAGCTCCCGGGGAGGGGGGAGGAGGAATCACAGTACCTTGAGCTCCGCAAAGGGGTCCAGGAGACCGGGTCCATACAGGGGGATAGAGGCAAGGAGAGGGAGGGTAAAGGTCATGGCAGGAAGTCCTGTACCAGCATCTCCATCTCACCACGCAATCCGGGGTCACCTACAGGATCCGGATCAACGTTGGCGCCGTAGCCAGTCATCCGCATCCTGCGGGGAAGTAAAGAAAACCGCCCGGTCACCATCCACGATCCTCAACCGGGCAGGGTACGCCATGGAGTATGGAACCCCTCTCTCTCTCAGCCGCGCCTTGATAGAAGTAAACGAGGCCCTCCTGCGTTGAAGATCAGAGGAGAAGTCCGGGAAAATGGACACCTTTGCGTTCTGCACTATGATTTCCGGCAGCCGCCGGGCAGAGCGGAGGATCAAGTCCCGATCATTGCAGTTGAGAAACCTCGCCAATAGAGGACGAGGAGGCGCACCAGGGATCGGTGGCTTAGATGGTACTCGGTGTGCTCTCTCCACGGCGTAAGCAGCTGAGAATGGGGCATCCGGAAAGAGCTCCTTGATCCAGGACTCCACATAGGCCCCCGGGTTCTGACCCTCCGCCCGCTCAGGAAGACCGATCACTCTAATGTTATTCCGGCGCAGCCGGTTCTCGAGGTCGTCATTCTTCTGACGGGCCAAATCCAGTTGCTCCCGGACCTCGCGGAGTGAAGAGGGTAGAGGCCGTACCGTGTCTTCCAGGGTGGAGATGCGTGTCTCAGTCTCCGTCACCCGCTCCCTCAAGGTCTGAAAGTCCTGCCGTAGGAGGCCCACGTCCACCCTGACCTCTTCAAGCTTGCCGGTGAGAGAAGTGCGGCATGTCTGGATCGCCATCAGGAGGGTATCGCTCGCCTCCCGAAGGGTAAGGTCAGTAGAATCAGCGCCCTCTTCACGATGTGAAGCCTCTCCTCCCTCCGCAGCCGCTGGTGGAACACGCGCCCCGGCCTGAGCGGCGCCATCTTGCCTGACTGCGCGGGCATAGTCCCGGAGCTTTTCCACGGCCGGTCGATCCTTGTTTCTCGTCGGGTCTTGTTTAGAGGCCATAATGCGGGTCCTCAATCGAGTCTGTGGGGTCAGGGACTCCAGGATTCACCTCAGGATAAGTTAAATGCAGGTTCTAAGCGGGAGCACTCACAGCGTGCGACCGCTCATCTCAACCGCCAAGCCACGCCCCCACCTTACTCAGTTTAATGTCATCTGCAAATATAGAAATTCTAATCTGTAATCCCTCTACAAGGTCATTTATGAAGATAATAAAAAGAAGTGGACTCAGTACTAGTGTTGCTCGCGAATATTCGCAATTCGAATTTTATTCGTGAATATCGCATATTCGCGAATTCACGAATATTCGCAAATATAGCACTATATATTCGGAATTACAAATATTCGTTTGTTTTTTTTTTTTGTTTTTTTTTACTTTATTTTTTTTTTTCACAGTACACATCACAGTGATCATCCCTTTCTGCTTCCAGCTTGTGTGGTGTAAAGAAGGCTCTAATACTACTGTGTGAGACCGGTGTGCATATGCAAATTTTCGCTTATGTTAATTAATGTATATGCTAATTTTCGCATATGTAAATGTTCGCATACGCGAATATTCGTATATGCGAAAATAAATAGAGAATATTACGAATATGCGAATATTCGCGAATATATGACGAATATTCGTCCATATATTCGCGAATTCGAATATGGCCTATGCCGCTCAACACTACTCAGTACTGACCCCTGTCGTACCCCACTTGTAACTGTCACCCAATCAGAGTAAGTTCCATTAATACCCACCCTCTGCTTCCTGGCACTGAGTCAGTTGCTTACCCATTTACATATGTTTTCCCCTAGTCCCAGCATCATTTTATGTACTAACCTTTTGTGTTGCACAGTATCAAATGCCTTAGAAAAATCTTGATATACAATATCCACAGCTTCACCCAGGTCCAATCTATAACCAACCTTCTCATAGAAGCTGATCAGATTAGGCCCCATTCACACTACTGTTATCACACGGTAGTGTGACAGCCATCGGGGCCGTCGGGAAAAATAGCAAGAGAAAGAATACAGCTTGCTGCATCTTTTTTTCCTACTATTCCCGCTAAAAAACAGCGGCGCCCGACGGATCCCATTGACTATAATAGGGTCCATCGGGACCAGCTGTTGCCCGTTGAGCCCAGTCAAAAGGACGGTTATCAAACTAAAAAAAAGGGAGTTTGACACCCGTTCTTGACAGGGCGCAAAAATAGTGTGAATGTAGCCTTGGTTTGTCAGGACCGATCCCGTATAAACCCTTGTTGGTGCTCTGTTAGAAGGTTATTTTCATTAAGATACTCCAGAATAGAAGCTCTGAGAAAAACCTCAAAAATCTTACCCACCAGATGTGAAATTTATAGGCCTATAATTCACAGGATCCCTTTTTGACCCTTTTTTATATTTGCCAAGCCCCAGTCCCAGTCAGACAGCAACACTTCACACAAGGGTGAGCAGTATAATTCAGGCACTACACAGGACATTCCCAGGTGCAGGATAAAATATTTATTGGACCGACATGCAATGCGTTTTACTATGCATGGGCAGCTTCGTCAGGCATCTGTGTATTACTACTTGTTGGGTTAAACAGGTATGATTTGCTGGAAAATCTATGTTATCCCTTCTTACGTTATCCCTCTGACACTGGATATTTCTGTGTAAATACAGTAAAGAAGAAGACTTTTTTTTAAGGGACCAACAGTTTTAAGTTTCTTATTATTTATGTAGTTGAAGACTATTTTGGGTTCTTTTTACTTTCTATAGCAATTGTTCTCTCTATTGTAATTTTTGCTAGTTTTATTAATTTTTTTACAGACTTTATTCCTCTCCTTATAATTTTTTTACATTTCCCCCCTACCTTCTTGTTTTAGTAGTCTAAGTTTTTCTCTGATCATTTATTGCATCCATAACTGTTTTGGTTAACCAAATTGGGTTTCTTCTATCTCTAGCATGTACATTCCTGTAGGGTACATGTCTATCACAGGATTTATTCATGACACTCTTAGAAATGTCCCATTTAGCTTGTGTACTTTTTTTGTTTACTGAGGACAAGGTCCCAATCTATGTCACTGAGATGCCCTCTCATTTGGTGAAATTTGGCCTTCCTGAAGTTTAATGTTTTTGTAGCCCCACTAATAGACATCCTGCTATAGGATAAATGAAAACTTATTATGCTGTGATCGCTATTACCAAGATAAAACTTATCTCTACTTCGGATACTATGTCTGGCCTATTGGTTAGTATAATGTCCTGAAGTGACCCCCACCCCCCTCTTGTTGGGTCCTGCACTAGTTGGGAAAGGTTGCTGGACCTACAGGCTTTAGCTTCCCAGTTTATGTCAGTGTCATTAAAGTCCCCCATAATAATGACTTCCCCCCCCCTTTTTTTTTTGCTTCACCATCTATTTGTCTTATTAATAGGTTTTCTGCAACTTCTATTATACTTAGCAACTTATAACAAACCCCTGTCAGTAATGTAACATTTTTTTCTCTCCCCTCATTTCAACCCAGAGACCCACATGATTATTTGCCCCACCTATGTCCTTGCTCAGAATTGGCCTAAGGGAGAATTTTACATATAAGTTTACCCCTTTCCCTTTCTTACTTGCATGGTCCTTTCTGAAGAAACTATAACCCTGTATATTAACTGCCCAGTCAAAGCTCGTATACATCATGTCTCACTTGTTCCCACTATGTCATAGTCTTCTGCCAACATTTATTATTCCAATTCCTCCATCTTACTATTGAGGCTTCTGGCATTTGTATACATGCAGTTAATGTTTTCTCCTATTCCCTTTCCTCTTTTCACTTATGACTGCTCTAACCCCTCCAGAAGCCTCACCCCCATTGAGGTGCAGCCTTTCCCTACTGTAGAGCCTGTATCTGAAACAGAAGTCGGCCCAGTTCTCCATGAATAGTGATGTCACGAACATAAAATTTTCGGTTCGCGAACGGTGAACGCGAACTTCCGCAAATGTTCGCGAACCGGCGAACTGGGCGAACCGCCATTGACTTCAATGGGCAGGTGAATTTTAAAACCCACAGGGACTCTTTCTGGCCACAATAGTGATTTATAAGTTGTTTCAAGGGGACTAATACCTGGACTGTGGCATGCTGGAGTGGAATCCATGGCAAAACTTCCATGGAAAATTACATAGTCGATGCAGAGTCTGGTTTTAATCCATAAAGGGCATAAATTACCTAACATTCCTAAATGGTTTGGAATAACGTGCTTAAGCCCCCTTTAGGCAGCACATAGAGCCCCCCTTTAGGCATCACATAGTTAGATCCCCCCTTTAGGCAGCACATAGAGTCCCCAACCAGGGTGCCTCCAGCTGTTGCAAGACACAAGGGCTGAACTTATAGCCCTTTTAATACTGTAGTTAGTTGCTTGAAGGAACTTAAGTTTTACACTGGAGTACCCCTTTTAACCAGCGGTTCCCTCCCAACCAGGGTGCCTCCAGCTGTTGCAAGACACACAAACTGATATTTGAGCCCTAAAAAGGGCTTTTTTGGGTGCTGTCCTTAAAGAAGATGTTAGACTAGCGCTTTAGGAGTAAAGTGGACCCTGAATACACCACCTAGCAGCAACCTAGCTGTCGCTTTCCCTATACAGCAGGAGCAGCTTCTCTGTCCCTCCACTTTCTAAGCTTGCAGCATGCCGAATGAAGGTAAAATGGCATCCATGCAGGAGGTAGGAGGGTCTGGAAGGGAGGGACTGCTGCTGATTGGCTGTAATGTGTCTGCTGACTCTGACTCACAGGGTCAAAGTTTACCGCAATGTTAAAGTATAGGGGGCGAATCGAACTTCACATATGTTCGCCTGGCGATGCGAACATGCTAAGTTCACCGGGAACTGCTCGCCGGCGAATAATTCGCGACATCTCTATCCATGAACCCAAACCCCTCCTTCCTACACCAGCTTCTGAGACACTTGTTTAGCTCTCCTGCTGCCTCTCTGGTGTGGCTCACGGTATTAATAGTAGTTCAGAAAATACTACTGTGAAGGTCCTTGCCTTAAGTTTGTTGCCTAAGTACCTAAAATCATTTCTAATGACACTCCATTTACTCCTAACTTTGTCATTGGTGCCAATGTGCACCATGACCGACGGGTCAACTTCAGACCCTACCAGTAATCGGTCAACCTGATCCGCCATATGCCGAACTTGAGCGGAAGAGGAAATTTGAATTGTTCCTCAGTTCATAAACATTTCTGCAATGCTGTGTGTTCACTGCTCTGTTCAGGTCTTGCTACTCCATCTTGATAGAGATAACATCTCTAGTGTGCTTTGGACCATTGTCTTCTTGTATCACTCAATGTCTTTTCATCTTGAGGTCAAGGACTGTCACACTATTTTCTACTGTAAAATTTGAATACATTCTTTCTCCAATGATCTTACAGCATCCAGGCCCTGAGAAACAATGACTCATGAATAAAGTTTTTCTGTTTGTTTTATTTCCTTCTGCTTAGTGTTATTTAATCCTTTACTGTGGGTTAACAGATTGTGAAATTATTGTAAAATAGAAGAACCAAGGACAACATTATGTCAAAAGAAATACACTGCTCAAAAAAATAAAAGGAACACTAAGATAAAACATCCTAGATCTGAATGAATGAACTAATCGTATGAAATACTTTCATCTTTACATAGTTGAATGTGCTGACAACAAAATCACACAAAAATTATCAATGGAAATCAAATTTATCAACCCATGGAGATCTGGATATGGTCACACTCAAAATCAAAGTGGAAACCACACTACAGGCTGATCCAACTTTGATGTAATGTCCTTAAAACAAGTCAAAATGAGGCTCAGTAGTGTGTGTGGCCTCCACGTGCCCGTATGACCTCCCTACAATGCCTGGGCATGCTCCTGATATGGTGATAGATTGTCTCCTGAGGGATGTCCTCCCAGACCTGGACTAAAGCATCTGCCAACTCCTGGACAGTCTGTGGTGCAACATGGCGTTGGTGGATGGAGCGAGACATGATGTCCCAGATGTGCTCAATTGGATTCAGGTCTGGGGAACGGACGGGCCAGTCCATAGCATCAATGCCTTCCACTTGCAGGAAATGCTGACACACTCCAGCCACATGAGGTCTAGCATTGTCTTGCATTAGGAGGAACCCAGGGCCAACTGCACCAGTATATGGGCTCACAAGGGGTCTGAAGATCTCATCTCGGTAACTAATAGCAGCCAGGCTACCTCTGGCAAGGACATGGGGGGCTGTGCGGCCCCCCAAAGAAATGCCACCCCACACCATTACTGACCCACCGCCAAACCAGTCATGCTGGAGGAGCTGCAGGCAGCAAAATGTTCTCCATGGCTCTCCAGACTCTGTCACGTCTGTCACATGTGCTCAGTGTGAACCTGCTTTCATATGTGAAGAACACAGGGTGCCAGTGGGGAATTTGCCAATCTTGGTGTTCTCTGGCAAATGCCAAATGTCCTGCACGGTGTTGGGCTGTAAGCAAAACCCTCACCTGTGGACGTCGGGCCCTCATACCATCCTCATGGAGTCTGTTTCTGACCGTTTGAGTGGACACATGCACATTTGTGGCCTGCTGGAGGTAATTTTGCAGGGCTCTGGTAGTGCTCTTCCTTGCACAAAGGCGCAGGTAGCGGTCCCGCTGCTGGGTTGTTGCCCTCCTTCGGCCTCCTCCCTGTCTCCTGATGTACTGGCCTGTCTCCTGGTAGCTCCTCCATGCTCTGGACACTACGCTGACAGACACAGCAATCTTTCCTGCCACAGCTCACATTGATATGCCATCCTGGATGAGCTGCACTACCTGAGCCACTTGTGTGGGTTGTAGACTCAGTCTCATGCTACCTCTAGAGTGAAAGCACCGCCAGCATTCAAAAGTGACCAAAACATCAGCCAGGAAGCATAGAAACTGAGAAGTGGTCTGTAGTCACCACCTGCAGAACCACTCCTTTGTTGGGGGTGTCTTGCTAATTGCCTATAATTTCCACCTGTTGTCTGTTCCATTTTCACAACAGCATGTGAAATTGATTGTCAATCAGTGTTGCTTCCTGAGTGGACAGTGTGATTTCACAGAAGTGTGATTGACTTGGAGTTACATTGTGTTGTTTAAGTGTTCCCTTTATTTTTTTTTGAGCAGTGTAGCATGAATAGCTGACATGTCATGTCCTTGATTTGCTGTCATATTGTGTTTGCTATTTTCTTGTAACATTATTATTGTGATTTATAAAGTCAAGATTTTATCATAATGGAACACAGACCACCAGTGCAAACTTACATTCAGCAATAAAAGGATTAGCCTGTAAAATTGTTCTGCTCTGATGACTCAAACACTAAATCTAATAGTATTGCTATTAAATATTGCATCATGTCCTCATGAAACGGGTCCTTCTCATGGAACATTGCTTACCATTGCTTTTTTATTCATAAGAGTTTTATTAAATATATTATTATACAATAAAAAAAAAATAATTACAACATCAAACTTTAATGTTTATATTAGGGTTTTCTCATCAAGATAATCCCATTCGATACGTTCCGCTAGGGCCATGGACATTATGGTAAGAGGAGTCCCCCTCTCGGGAGTCTCCTCTGTAAGACAGAATGTATTTTGTATTTGAGGTCAGATGTTCCTTCTCCTCTTCTTATAGCATTTGGAAAGTTTAGACAATGTCAGGGTGAGAATGTCCTAATAAAAGAACCAGATGATCCTCCTGTAGGCCCATGCCTTCAATATATGCCCCAAAATCCTTTAGAAGACTGCACCGTTTGGAGTTTACTTTGAAGTCAATCACTTACAAGTAGATTCTAATTTTATATAGCCCTTATGAATAACACTGTCTTATGAGTTTAAAGGGGTACTCCAGTGGAAAACATTTTTTATTTAGTCAAATGGTGCCAGAAAGTTAAACAGATTTGTAAATTACTTCTATTAAAAAATCTTTATCCTTGCAGTACTTATTAGCGGCTGTTTATTACAGAGGAAGTTCTTTTTTTTTTATTTCTTTTTTTTTCTGTTCACAGTGCTCTCTGCTGACACCTCTGTCTGTATCAGGAACTGTCCAGAGCAGCATAGGTTTGCTATGGGGATTTGCTCCTGTTCTGGACAGTTCCTGATACAGACAGAGGTGTCAGCAAAGAGCACCGTGGATAGAAAAAAAAAATCCAAAAAGAGAAGAACTTTCTCTAGTATATAGCAGCTAATAAGTACTGGAAGGATAAAGATTTTTAAATAGAAGTAATATACACATCTAACGTAGGGAGATAGGAAGGAAGAGAGCACACTAAAAAGGGTTACTGCACCTGTAATGGAGATACTGCGTGGTATCGGTGGTCCGTGATAGGTCTCCTGTGGGGTGCACATACGAAATGCGTGAAGTATCAATACAAGGAATGGAAAGGGCACGTGCGTGCACTCACCGCTCAACGGAGACCGCTCGGTGTAGGAGTCCGGTCCACGGAAGACTGGGTCACAGCATCGGTGCAGGTAAGTGGGCGCTTCCGAGGCATGCTTCCGAGCGCCCACTTACCTGCACCAATGCTGTGACCCAGCCTTCCGTGGACCAGACTCCTATACCAAGCTGTCTCCGTTGAACGGTGAGTGCACGCACGTGCCCTTTCCTTACTTTAATTTACAAATCTGTTTAACTTTCTGGCACCAGTTGATTAAAAAAAAAATGTTTTCCAACAGAGTACCCCTTTAATACCGTAGTATTAAAAAGGTTTACTTAAAAGTGGACAAGTATATGTTCTTGGGCCATTGGATGGATCGTTTTATTTGCTTGGCCTGAGGGAACCTATTTTAACGTTACCCTATTTTAAAATACATTACAGATATCTAGAACATTACCTATAACATACTGTATAAACTAGAAATACTGGCCATCATTTACTAAGAGTGGAGTGAAGTTTTCTTTGTGGGTTTTTTACTTATTTATTCCGTAGGTATTTTCTCATGGTATTTTTTTGGAGTCACGTCCATTTTCTCATATGGCCACACCACCTTTTCAGGTTTTCTAAGTAAAGTGGAGAGTTTGTAGGGATTTTGGTCAGAAATTCTAGAGCATGCAACACAAAAAATCCTATAAAACCTACTTGGAAAAGCCTTAGTCTGGAGACAGTAGTGAAATAAAAGTTATCCTTTTTCAATAAATGATGGCTTCCCAGCCGCCCATGGACTGTTTATAGCTGCACGAGGTAGCCGGCAAGCTAAACACTGCCAGTCTGGCTGTCTGATTTAATTACCATTACTCTCGTTGACAACAATGGTGGTGGCACGTTACGAAATTCCCATAGGTACGCAAATTTTGTTGGATAGTTGGCCTGGCTGTTTTTGGCTTCGGGACACCTCTGGCAGCTGCAAACAGGCCAAAGGGGGCCTTTACCGACATAAAAATACCCTTTAAATAAGTCCCTGAAAAGGTTTTTCACAAAGAAATAAAGAATGAAAAAAGCTTAAAGAAAGACTTATAAAGGAACATATAAAAAGCATCTATATATTGGGGTTCACTCTAATTAACACTAGTTAGGGGGGCACTTAAAGTGGTGCGTTTGGAACAAAATGTTCCGAACGCTTAGAGCCGTCAGCTTGTGACATCATAGCCCCGCCCTCATGATATCATGTCCCGCCCCCTCAATGCAAGTCTATGGGAGGGGGCGTGTCAGCCGTCACACCCCCTCCCATAGACTTGCATTGAGGGGGCAGGGGGTGATGTCATGAGGGGGCATGGCTATGACGTCATGAGCTGCCGGCTCTAAGCGTTCGGAACATTTTGTTCCGAGCAGCGGAGCACCCCTTTAAGCTCAAATTGTTTGTGTTGTGGCTGACCATGACATTGTTACTAGACCTGTACAGCGTTATCTGGAGATGACAGTATATAGCAGTGATGGCGAACCTTTTTGAGCCCGAGTGCCTGAACCATAATGCACGCCAACTTTTTTCCCCTCAAAGTGCCAGCACAACAATTAAATCAGAATACACATTAGGGTTGGCAGTAAAGTTCCCCCACATTAGGTACAGTATAGTTCTCCACATTAGGTGCAGTATAGTTCTCCACATTAGGTTGGCAGTATAGTTCCCTCACATTGGGTATAGTATAGTTCCCCACATTATATTGGCAGTATAGTTCCCCCACATTAGGTGCAGTATAGTTCCCTGCAAATTAGGGTTGGCAGTATAGTTCCCCCACATTGGGTGCAGTATAGTTCCCCCACATTAGGTTGGCAGTATAGTTCCCCCACATTAGGGTTGGCAGTATAGTTCCCCCCACAAGGTTGGCAGTATAATTCCCCCCCACAAGGTTGGCAGTAAAGTTCCCCCGACATTAGGCAGGCAGTGTTCCCCCACATTAGGCAGGCAGTGTTCCCCCACATTAGGCAGACAGAGTTCCCCCACATTAGACAGGCAGTGTTCCCCCACAGACATACAGCCTCCAGCCATATACAGGGTATGGCTGGAGGCTGTATGTCTGTGTCGGAACACCGAATTGTCACCTATGTAAACTAATGTTTTCAGCATTAATGTGATCCATTTCAATAAAAATAATAACATGGTATATTGGAACCATGACAAGTGAACAATTTTTCTCTACTCCCCGAAGCAGAAAGGGTTAAAGAACATTCAGGTTTTTCTACTAACATCAAATCTGGCACGTCCTTTGTTCTAAAGTGAGAAGCAGGATTCTCATATCAGCAAACACTAGGGTAAGCTATGACCACTTAGGCTTACAAAATAAATTGATAAAGTAGATTATCACTTTCTCCCTGCTGCATGATATCACATTGCACTCAAACCAATGACTGGTGTAAGTATCAAATCCCATGTCCTTCATGACTGATAATCTTATTATACCGTATAGAGCATGATCCAGCGCTCAGACAGATATTCTGTTAAAGGGGTACTCCGGTAGAAAACATTTTTTTTAATCAACTGGTGCCAGAAAGTTAAACAGATTTGTAAATTATTCCTATTAAAAAAAAATCTTTATCCTTCCAGTATTATTACAGAGAAAGTTCCTTTCTTTTTGGATTTTTTTTTCTGTCTACAGTGCTCTCTGCTGACACTTCTGCTTCAGGAACTGTCAAGAGCAGGAGCAAATCTTCATAGCAAACCTAACCTGCTCTGGACAGTTTCTGATACAGAGGGGTACGGACAGAGAGCACTGTGGACAGAAAAAAAAAAAATCCAAAAAGAAAGGAAGGTAAAAAAAAGAGTCCGAACAAGATTGCACTCACCATCCACAGGCTTTATTCACAAGAGTGTAGGCATACAAGGGCAGAGGCAGGGGCACACTGGGGCAAGTTGTTTTGCGCTAGTTTGCACTTCCTCACTCCAGCTTGAAGAAGCGCAAACTAGCGCGAAAAAACTTGTCTCGATGTGCCCCTGCCTCTGCCTTTGTATCCCTACACTTTTGTGAATAAAGGCCGTGGATGGTGAGTGCAATCTTTTTTGGACTCTTTTTTTTACCTTACTTCGTTGCTTGCTTGATTTGCACCACCGATATCCACACCTGTACCTCATCTGCACCGACACCATCCCTCGTTCCTACCTACTGTCCTAGTCCTGCAGGTGCCGGATTCCTATTACTCCAGTTTTCCAAAAAGAAAGGAACTTTCTCTGTAATATACAGCTGCTAATAAGTACTGGAAGGATAAATATTTTTTAATAGAAGTAATTTACAAATCTGTTTAACTTTCTGGCACCAGTTGATTAACAAACAACATTTTTTTTTCCCACCAGAGTACCCCTTTAAAAGTTGATGCCCTTGTAATTTAGCTCAGGGCTGTTCACAATGCTGTAATAATCTTTGCCACAGTTAGACTACATAATACAGAAAGGAAGCATAACCGGAATGTCTATATCCTTCTTTATGTCGGTAACAAATGCCTGAATAATACATTAAACATTACTTTGACCATAACTGCACATTATATGCACAAGAACCACTAGCTCTGCATTTCAGCAGTAAAGGAGTTTTCAAGATAAAGTAAATAAGGTTTAAAAGCTATGTCCACGATCGTAACCAATTTTATTTATTGTTCCAACAAATCTAAAAAGAAAAAAAAAAGAAAAAATACTTAAATACTAAAATGAAAAATAGTCAAATAAAAAATTACATACAGCTACTGTACTAGGCAGACTTATAGTAAAAAGAGCACCAATGGGCCTGCAACCCTGCAGTCATACTCTATATGTCCCTTACTTTTTTTTATATAACTTTTTTCTCACTTTAGCAGAAAGCGATTGCAATATGACTGGTAGGTCAGACTTCCCTTGTAGTACCCTACCTGATGAATGGAAAATTCTGAATACAATAGTTATTTATATATATATATATATATATATATATATATATATATATATATTAGCGATCGATCGATATCGTTTTTTTAGAGCCGATACCGATAATCGGTGGAGGTTAGGGCCGATAACTTATACCGATATTCCGGTATAAGTTATCGGCTATTTATCCCCCCGCTACACCGCTGCAGATCATTGATTTAAAGCGGGCGCTTTAAATCAATGCACTGCAGTGGCTTTTGCGGTGCCATAGGCCGCCGCTGCCACCCGCTTCTCTCCCCCTGCCTGTCCGGGGGTCCTGAGACCTATCACTGCCACCGCTCCCCCCGCCGCGCCGCACCGCGCCTAGGGGTGCCTCCAGCTGTTGCAAAACTACTACTCCCAGCATGCTGGGAGTTGTAGTTTTGAAACAGCTGGAGGGCTTCAACAGCTTGAGGGCCTACTGTAAGTATAGTATATTATACAGACCCCTGTCCATCCCAGAACCCTGACTTACCTTCCCAGTTGCTGCAGAGACCGTCCGGGGAGGGTGGTCCGGGCCATCAATCCTTCCTGTAGTGTCCGGCGGCATTCCGGGTGGAGGGTGAACCGGTCCGGGCTGTCCTTCTCCGGGGGTCCTCTTCTCCACTCCGGGCAGGCTCCGGCCTAATAACGCTGCATAGACGCAGCTGCGCAGCGATGCACCTGACGTCACGGTGTAGCGGCGTCTATGCAGCGTACTAGGCCGGAGCCTGCCCGGAGTGGATAAGAGGACCCCCGGAGAAGGACAGCCCGGACCGGTTCACCCTCCACCCGGAATGCTGCCGGACACTACAAGACGGATGGATGGCCCGGACCACCCCCATTACGGGTAAGTTTAATTTTTTTTATTGACTCGGAAGGTGGGGGAGGGGCCTGACCGGTATAGCGGTATGGGCAAAAATCCATACCGTGGGAGAAAAAAAAAACGGTATCCGGTTCATACCAGTATACCGCCCAGCACTACGGTGGGGGGTGCGACGCGGTGCGGCGGGTCGGGGCGATCGCGGTGCGGTGGGGGCGGAGGGGCATTATCGGCTTATCGGCAAGGTAATTGCCAATACCGATAATGCCCAAAATCATCGGCCATACCGATAATCGGTAGATCCCTAATATATATATATATATATATATATATATATATATTTTTTTTTTTTTTTTTATTCTTCATTTTAGATGTTTTGAAGAAAGTAAAATGGTTGCAAAGGCATAATTGTATAATTGTACAGTTGTATGATTTTCTAATATACTTTGTGTCAATGACATATATTTTATAAAGGGATTATCCAGGATTAGAAAATCAGAACAGGTTCTGTGTGGTAGTGCAGCTCAGTTCCATTAAAGTAGTAGTAGTAATACCACACATAACCTGAGGACAAGTGTGGTGCTGTTTCTGGAAGAATCTAGCTCTGTCTATGGTGGCCCAAGTCAGCACAATCACTCTTGTCCTTTAGGTGGGATGTGGCAGTGATGTCACCTTTAGAATGGCTGTCATTGGTGGGTCCAACCGGCTTGTTGAGCTCTGCCCACTCGCACCTGGAAGAAGGTAAGTGGGGGGGGGAGACCGAGCACTCAGTGTGTACTGTGCCCCCTTTGTGCTCAATCCTGTGTCATTATCTGCCATCTGGCATCCTAATTAGTTAGAGACAGTGTAAAACAGGCAGAGCAAGGTAGGGGTACTGAAGCATGCCCCCAGACTTTTTTTGGGGTGCAGACATATACATTTTTATAACTTTTCTTTTTCACAAACTTTGTGGGGGAACCCTTTTCATTATAAAAGAGCAAATGGCCACTGTTAGTAAATCGCCATTCCCCATTGCTAATCAGTGTAGTACCACCAATCAGCTTTTTTTAGGCATGTAGGATTATTTGGGGGTATAACTTTTATTTTTATCTGTAGCACATTTTTTTTTAGGTCTGTGACACCAGCAGCCATGTTTGTGCTGTCTGGTCCGACTGTAACCGTGTGCAGTCTGCACTGACCGCTGACCAGTATTGTATTACTGTTCAGCATTTTTCTTACTGTTCAGTGTTTTATTTGGTTTTTTTTAGGTGGAGGAGCGCCTTTGCAGTTTGCCACCAGCAATTGTTTTGCGCTGTGTGACCAGACCGTACCCCTCGTGCAGCCTGCCCTGATTAATGACCAGTGATTTGTGTTGGTGCAACTTTTTTCTCCCCTGTTTTGTTTTAGAATAAAACAATTTTACCGTAAATGCACTGTATAAAAACAAAATCCTCCCAAAAGTTGTCTCCAAGCAGAAATCTTCAAAACCATAAAGAATGGATGCAATAGAATACTTGAATGCATTTTAGTTCTAACTAACTGATATGTATTGATGTAATGTTTACGATAATGAGCATTGTGCCATAAACAAACCAAACTGAGGAGAAAAGCACGCACCAGGTATGCTTAAAGGAGTACTCTGGTGGACAAGAAAGTTATACAGATTTATAAATTACTTCTATTTAGCAATCTTAATCCTTCCAGTACCTTCCAGCAGTCCAGCTGCTTTATGCTCAAGAGGAAGTTATGTAGTTCTTTCCAGTCTAACCACTGTGCTCTCTGCTGACACCTCTGTCCGTGTCAGGAACTGTCAAGAGTAGAAGCAAATCCTCATAGCAAACCTCTTCTGTTCCAGATGGTTCCTGACACAGACAGAGGTGTCAGCAGAGAGCACTGTGGTCAGGCTGGAAAGAATTAGACAGTTTCTCTGTAGCAGCTGATAAGTACTGGAAGGATTAAGATTTTTAAACATAAGTAATTTACAAATCTGTTTAACTTTCTGGCACCAGTTGATTTATTTTATTTTTTTGGTTTTAACCCCCACCTGCCCTAGGACATATGCATACGTCCAAGTTGCTAGCTAGTTAGCGCAACTGGATGTATGCATACGTCCTAGTGATCTCCTTCACAGCATGATGCGCTGCGAAGACCGCCGTCAGGACCCGGCTGTCAATCACAGCTAGGGTCCCGCCACAGCTGCCAAGACCAGGATGACGCCGTTCTCGGCAGCATTAATCCTAAAGATGCTGTGATCAGTCCTGATCACTGCATCTATGGAGTTGACAGGGGGAGAGGGTTCCCGCCATACTCCAATGGCGATCCCACAATATGATTATGAGATACCGTTGGTTGCCATGGCAGCAGGTGGCTAGCTGATGGCCTCCTGTCTGACAAGTACGGCAGCCTGTGAGGTCGAGTCAAAACTTACAAAATGGCGTTTTTTTTCCCATTTTGTCGCACAATGATTTTTTTTCCCGTTTCACTGTAGATTTTGGGGTTAAATGACTGATGTCATTACAAAGTAGAATTGGTGGCGCAAAAAATAAGCCATCATATGGATTTTTAGGTGCAAAATTGAAAGGGTTATGATTTTTAGAAGGTGATGTGGAAAAATTGAAAATGCAGAAACGGAAAAATGCTGAGTCCTTAAGGGGCTATACATAATAGGTATTGCCACATCTGTAATGACTTGTACAGTAAAACAATAATGGTGTTTACCCCCCATGATGACAGTGTAGATCAGAATTCACATTGCAGTAACCTGGATTTCTCTGTGTCGTGACAACACACTGATAAACTAGAGTTGTGCAGTTTTTAAGGTTATACTTTTCATTTTAGGAAAGGCTGTCAGAAAGTCTGTGCAGAATCAGTTCTCCAAGCCTCTACCGTACGTGCAACTGGAAAGAGTGAGATGTCTCCCTCGAGGCAGCCAAAATGACCATTCTATGATATACTGCTGTCCCCCCTGCCCAATAGGAAGCTCCACCCATTATAACAGAATACTTTAAATCTTATTTTATAATTTTTGTATTATGTGGTAATACTTTTTATTCCACAGCTTTGAAGACAATTATAGAAAATTAAGAAGCCTGGCATAGGCCCCTGCTGTACAAGTGGAGCAACAGTAAAGGGAAAGGGTGTCCACTCCAAAAACAACCAGAGGCCACAGTAGAAGGAGACCCAGGAGACTTGGTTGGACCAGCAGAGAAAACCTGTGACAATCCGCTGTAAATTCTATGTACTAAATTGCAAAGCTGCAACAGGAATCTGCATGAATACTTGTAGATTTCTGACATGGATTCTCTTGAAATTCAGAATTATGGAATAACCAAAAAATCTGGAAATTTAAAGCAAACACTTGGCCTACAGATGAAAGATGCTTTATTCAGAACCATTTAAAGCAATAGGATAAGACGTATTAAGTTGTTAATGTATTCATTTTAATGCAACAATATACTCGCTGTCTCTTTCCCTCTTCTTTTCAGAATTTGTAAGACAGTATAATTGACTACTTGTAAGACGGAGGTGGAGTAGGTAAGAACGACTCTGTTCTCTTACATCTTCAGGTCCCTGGTCACATAAATAACATGCACTATTGTAGTAGTACATTTAATCCTCAAGCAGTACAATAAAGGTATTCAGAACCTGACAGTCGGGCCAATAGATGAATAGTATTGAAAATTGACAAGCGTATCTCTGAGCCTTCAACTTCATCAAGCAGTTGTGACTTTCCTCCCCTTTATTACATTAGCAGATAAGATGGTTGGAGGTGTAAAAGAATCGGGAGATTCATTAAAATAGCATCTGAATTAGGCTGGAGCTGCACAGTAATTTTGAGTGCGACAGAGATCTACCTCATCCTAGATGAGTTATGCAACGTTACGGCTAAGCATAGCGAATGCCATACATAAGTGGCCATGACTGTGACCCAACAGTCACAAGAAATCTCTCCAACTGTGGTCACATGAGGAAAGTGCTCTTGTAGACAACTTGTCAACTACTCCACAAGCAATTTCAGCAACTGATGACTTCCTTGACTGAAAATTGTGGGGAATACATTATATTAAAGGGGTTATCCACCATACTGTGATTTTAGTACTTACCTGCCAGACAGTAATGGACATGTTTAGCAAGGATCCTTGCTTGTCTTGGGGCTAAATTGCAGTGTTGTGAGTCCACCATAACGCTGCTAATTTCTTTTTGTGAAATGGCTATTTCCTGTTGGAGTTCCCTCCGTCCAACTACAAGTCCCAGTATCCCTTATTTGTAAGTGTGAGGTCACTCCCCACCCCTCCACCATAACAGCACATGTAGGTGCTAGGTTCCCTTCCATGCTTGCTGTTCTTGAAACTACAATTCCCTACAGCCCTGTCGAGAATAATATCTCCTTCCCACCCCGCAGTCGCTCCACCCATTGAAGCAGACAGGTGCCTTTCAACACCTGACTTATCATGTAATGTCTCGGGCTGCACTGCAACCTGGGAAAACATGAGACAGCACTCATTTTGTATCCTGTTAAAAATAAACACTAAAGAAACAAAAAAAAAAAAAAATACTCAAGTTGAAAATAAAATCCATTTCACATGGTGACTATAAACCCCACAAAAGAAAATAACTCGTCACTTGCTGATATACTGCAGGAGGGACTCCGAAATGGCTGCTCTACAGGGTAAAATACGCTGTCCTCTGTGGTGTTAAGTTCTGTGTAAAAGGCGCTGTGAACAGCTGATTTCAACATTTGAGCAAAAATTACTAACAACTTGCACCAAATGATAAATTTGGTGCATGTCCACGAAAACCAAAGTGAAAAAACAAAGGGTAAAAAGAAACTGTCAACAGGCAAAATTGATAAATAACCCCCTATGTGCAATTCTGAAACTCTATAAAATATTAGAACGAGTTATGAGGTTTCGTGGCTGATACTCAGGGCTCAAGTTCTGCAGGGACGCGTGGGAACGAAGTTCCTGCACTTTTTTCACAGCAGGAACACTGTTCCCATTAGCAGGAGTCCTGCAAGACCAGCCCTTGAGTGGAAAGACCAGCCCTTGAGAGAAAGACCAGCCCTTGAGTGGAAAGACCAGCCCTTGAGTGGAAAGACCAGCCCTTGAGTGGAAAGACCAGCCCTTGAGTGGAAAGACCAGCCCTTGAGTTATTTCATTGGGAACACAATTTGTATTTCCTACAACAGCTATATTAGGTGAGATGTAAATATCCTCTATGAGTGAAGAGCCTAACATACTGCCACCTAAACAACACAACATATTGCATTACAGAGCTTTAGGAGAATTACAAGACAAGTATGCTTTCTTGACACACAGTATACTGAACAGTAACTTTTTATTCGTAGCATATAAAAAGATCCATGCAATGTTATGAATAAATTTGTAATCCTAAAATATGTTTCATTGCTATGTAATCTGTTTTTATTAACTTGTTTGATTTGTTTAAGACTACATAGTAATGATGCTCAGACAGATGGTGCTGTAATGTAATTCTCCTAATCTAAAGGTTAAAATGACAATTTTGCTGAAATAAAGACAAAATGTGCTACTTAACAGTCATTATGGTCTTGATGACAAGGATATAATGGTTTTCATTACCTGCTTGGTATAATTCCACAGGCGGTGCATGGTTAAATAATGCGTTCATTGTAGAGATTTCAATATTGATCGTTCCAGTAGATCTAGAAAACTATACAATCATTCCCCTTCCTTTAATGTATCTAGAAAACACTAAACTTTCAGTATGCTTTCCACAATGGACTTTATTTGCACAGAACCGTGTATTAAGGCTAATGGCTGAATAACAGACTGAAACAATCTATCTACTTGTTGTGACGGCATTTTATGACCGTAAATATACAGTCATCATTGCTATCTGCACGGAAATTCATTGTCACATGCAAAGTGAAGCTCTTGCTCCATTACCTAAGCATGATGTAACCTGACAACTTCATGGTTGCACATTTATTTGGCAAATATAAAGGAATTATGCTTTACTATAGTCATCGTTACTTCGTTGTAGGCATTAACATGTAACCTCTACTGACTTGTGCGCATTGACATCACTCCATAATATGAACTTTGCTCTTTGACAAAACAGAAACAACGTGTATTTTTCTCATTTCTAGTCAAAATGATTTCAACAGAGCTTACATAAAGGTATGAACCGTGCAATAGCAAAGGAAGCTACATGTAACCTCCATGACTTTTATCTCAATACTGTTCATTAACCTGTTAAGTATCCATACGCCCCCGTTTTAAAGTCCTTAAGGACTAAGGGCGTATGGATACGCCCAGCCGGTTGGGGACCGGATCAGGGTGCCTGCTGAAATCATTCAGCAGGAATCCCGGCACATCGCCGAGGGGGGTCCTGAGACCCCCCCCATGTCGGCAATCGGAGAAAACCGCATGTCAATTCAGACATGCGATTTTCTCCAATTACGGGCTGATCGGGTCTCTGGTGACCCGATCACCTGGAAAATAGGGATAATCGGAGTTGTCAGTGACAGCCCCCATCATCCTAAGGGATAGGAGTGAGGTCGCAGTGCTGCGATCTCCTCCTATCCCCTGCCATTAGTCAGAACTGAGTTCTGACCAATGGCAGCGCAGGACAGGGGGTTGCCATGGAAACCCCCCGTTCTGCCCACCCCTAGATGTCGGGCAGAGCGGGGGGGAGAAGATGGAGGCCTGTACCTGAGGAGAAGATGCGTGGGGCCCGGCGATCATCGCAGACATCCAGCGGAGATCATGGCTCAGGTAGGGAATCGACGGTGGGGGGGAGAAATGAAAGTGAAAATAAAGTGATCTTTACTGTGGTAACCACTAGGAAGGCCGGACTGCAACTCCCAGCATGCCCAGACAGCCAAAAGCTGTCTGGGCATGCTGGGAGTTGTAGTTTTGCAACATCTGGAGGGTCACAGTTTGGTGACCACTGTTTACTGGCCCCTGTTTTGCTTATCACGCACAGGTTGGTTAGGGTTAGGTCCCGTGCCATTTGAGAAACCTTGGCGTTGGTGTGCGGGCTCTGGTATGTCCTTCATACAAGGATATACTGGCGAATGTCTCAATTTTAACATCAGTGTTGAGGGATAGCCAATGTCATTGTATATATCTACCACAGTAGTGCACCTAAATTCCTGTATTGTATTATTCTAATTGTTACACATCCTCACCGTCTATCTGGTGTAGGATTCTATTGTGGCACTTGTAGTCCACTGCAGGCATCCTCCATTGTATGCATTTTTATGCTGGGGATCGCCCCTAGCAACGGACTACAAGGGCAGGATCTGCTCCCCCAGCAAAAATGCACAACCGCATTTGGGGTTGAGCACCTCCAGCCATTTGAGACCACGTTTTTTGTCGTTTGTTTAAATTTTATACTTGGAGGTGTGTAAACTCCATAGTTTATGCGCCTTGAATATCTTCAAGGCAGCATTAGGGTAGCACCTGTGAGGCCATGCACCTATATTAGCCAACTCAGGTGGGGCTTGCAGCTTGCCTCCCTCCTCCCATTGCATGTGTGCTCAGTCACGCTGGAGGGTACCTGGGAGGAGCTTGTGAGTCGACCGAATGCTGCCGTAATTGCCCACTAGCCCCTGTTTTGCTTATCACGCACAGGTAGGATTAATGTTAGGTCCCGTGCCATTTTGAGAAACCTTGGCGATGGTGTGCGGGCTCTGGTATGTCCTTCATACAAGGATATACTGGCAAATGTCTCAATTTTAACATCAGTGTTGAGGGATAGCCAATGTCATTGTATACATCTACCACAGTAGTGCACCCATATTCCTGTATTGTATAACTCTCAGCATACCTAGACCGCCCAGGCATGCTGGGAGTTGTAGTTCTGTAACATCTGTCCCTTCAGATTTTGCAAATTTCATGACATTTTTGAAAATTGCTGCTCTACTTTGAAGCCCTCTAATTTTTTCAAAAAGTAAAAATATGTCCATTTTATGATGCCAACATAAAGTGGACATATTGTATATGTGAATAAAAATAAAAAATTTTGGGAATATCCCTTTTTCTTACAAGCAGAGAGTTTCAAAGTTAGAAAAGTGCAAAATTTTCAAAATTTTCATGAAATTTTGTGATTTTTCACCAAGAAAGGATGCAAGTAACGCCGAAAACAATCTCAGAATCAGAATATTCGGTAAAAGCGTTTTAGAGTTATTAACGCTTAAAGTGACGGTGGTCAGAAGGGCTCAGTCCTTAAGGTGAAAAAGGGCTCAGTCCTTAAGGGGTTAAAAGAGGGTTAAAGGGGTACTTCACTGTAAACTTCTTATCCCCTATCCAAAGGATAGGATGTCTGATCGTGGGGGTCCCACCGCTAGAGACCCCCACGGTCTCCGGGCTGACAGCTGGGTGTCGGAAGCTTGGAGTTTCCGCCTTTGTGACGTCATACCACGCTCCCTCCATTAGTGTCTATGGGAGGAGCATGACGGCTAATATGTAGGCATCACTCCTCCTCCCATAGACATGAATAAAGGGGGTGTGGCGGCTGTAGCCGACAGTCATTCAGCACAGAGTGGAGTTCACTCTGTGCACGGATGAAAGGGTTGCCGCGACAGAAATCGGACATCTTATCCCCTATCCTTTGGATAGGGGATAAGATGTTTTTCGGCAGAGTAAAGATTTTTACTATACACTGATACCCTAGGTACTCATCAGGAGTATGAAGGCTGCAGTTTTACAAGCAGCCTGTATTCTGTTAAAGAAAACCAAGCATTTCTAAGGATGGTCAGAAAGGAGAATAATTTTGGCATTCCAAGAGGTATTAAAGAGGTATTCCCATCGCAACGTACATATTTTAACTTACACATACTAACCCTGACCACTGCTGCTAGAGTGGGGTGGTGGTCTGTAACCTAGCCAATGAGCTGTCAACAAGGGGAGAAAAGAGCAGGAATATTAGGGAGAGGAAGCACATTTTCTGAATAAATGAATTTGCAAAAGTATTCAACTTGACGTGCCCTACAAGTTGAATTAAAAAATACTCTTAACAGGTGAAAAAACATTAATTCAGTAATGTCTAATAATGAATGTACAACAGTGGGTTATTCATGAATATAATGAAAAACTGTGCACATCACATATAAGGGATAAAACTACAATAGAAAACACCTTAAATTGACATTTGTGAAAACTTGACACTTCCCATTATTCTTGAAGTAGATGAACACTAATAAACGCTATACAATTTTAAATGGAAGACATATTACATTAATGGGTATTATTACTGCACTAAAGAATTCATTGTAGCCCTTGTGACTCCAAATCTTGGGATCTCAAGCTATACATAATTATACTGACCATTAACCGACATAGAAAGTAGCAATTTAACAAATATTAATGGTGTAAAGGTCTGATGTTATGAAGGTATGAATATAAACGCTTGACCTTGTTAATTCTATGCAGCTGAGCATGCCTGTTGGTTAGGACGACTAATTAATAGACAGAAATAGAAAAGTTTTGCATGGGCAAGGAAGCAAATTTTCAATTAGAGGATATTTGGTCAGAGAACATTATTTTACGTGTCATGTATTTGACTATGGAAATTGTGGTGACATAATTGTGATTTTTGTGGGTTCAATAACAATTATAGTCATTTATCATTAATGATATATTGTACATAACTATTTACTTCTATACACTGTTTTATGTGCAGTATTATTTATTGCCACACATGTTGCATTTTCACTGTAGGTTTCTATATCATACGAATGTGTCCCTATATTTGTGATTTTTAAATGTCAATTTATAAATCATTTGAAATGTCATAGTGTTCAGACCCCGACCGATTGCTAGAGCAAGCCAGGAGAAGTGTGCGCTAAGAACATTTCCCTACAGCTCTTTGGGACTGTCTAGGTTGTGCGCACAGAGAGCCAATCAATCATAAAGATGTTCAGTGCAACAGCGTACCTGGTCAAACACTGTTCTACTGACTCTCTATATGACTTCTAACAATTGCAGTACAACTTTTGGCTAAGTCTAAAAACCCCATAGACAGTGATTCATGTGGTCACTGACCATGCTCTCTGCTATACTATTCAGCAGGGACCTCTGTGGGGTAACAGCAGTTGGACACCATTCAGCCAGTTATTACTTACAGTATCTTGTGGACAGGTGCCAACTTTTAATCTTGGTATAACTTGGTATAACTTTAATAACCATCAACATAGGTGCTTGTAGCCTTATCAGAGTTATGGTCATGTGCTTGTGCTCTTTTATTGTAACGTGCCACTTTCTATACATACTCACTAGTCAGCTGATGACCGGGAGCCTGTCTGCTTCAATGGGTGGAGCAATCGCTTGGTGGGAGAGAGATCAATCTGCAACTAATGCAACAGCTGTAGGCACCCTGATTGAAAACCACAGGTCCTTTGACTGGATGCAGCTCATTTATATTTCAATGGGTGGGGTGGCTGATGTGTTGGAGGGAAGTAAATGGAATTATGGGATTTGTAGTCAAAAAAAGAAAACAGAAACAGGAAATACCAGTTCACAAAAAGCTAGCTACAGTGTTATGGTAATCTCCCCACATAGCCATTTAGCCCCAAGACAAGCGCAGATCCTTCCTAACCATGTCCATTACTGTTTGCCAGGTACGTACTAAAATAGCCTTATGGTGGATAACCCCTTTAACCATCATAGCTACACTGTAAGGATTTATTCATATAAACTATGCTTTTTTGGCTCATTATTTGCTGCTGAATACAGACCCCTGTGGCCTGCTGTAATTCAGATAAAAATTGTTAGATATTGGTTTACATATTGAATTAGATTGCCAGCATTTGTGCAGCTGTTTTACAGACCTATTACATTTATGAACCAGTCAATGGGTTAATTACTAACAAACAACAAAATGTTCAGTAAGCACGATATATATATATATACCTTTGTGATACACCTGCTGTAAATTACAAAGTACATTTTTATTTAGGTAATAAAATGCAATATAAAAAATGTTAAAAATGAAATAAGCATCCACACCAAAGTGCCTCTTTAGATACATCTAAAAATTGCCATAAATGTATACCACAAAGCCAAAGACCACCAGTGATCAATATGCAGAATAGTTTTCATATGCAAAACAAGAACCCAAATTGACACCCTTTTAGTCTATGTATCATCTTATATAATAGGTGTCTATCATGATCCTGCAATATATAATGGTCACTCCCTTAATTATAACAACACCAAAGAAAGAAAACTGGAGTATATATACCATATAAAATCTAAATGTCTTAATTGATCCAAATATAAAATACAGTGGTCCCTCAACATACGGTGGTAATCCGTTCCAAATTAACCATCGTTTGTTGAAACCATCGTATGTTGAGGGATCCGTGCAATGTAAAGAATAGGAAGTTGTACTCACCTGTACCCGCTGCTCCGGACCCGTCACCGCTGCCCTGGATGTTGCGCTCCATCGCTGTCGCCGCATCCCCGTGGTGTCCCCACCACTCCGGAACGTCTCTGCTGCCCAGGATGGTCACTCTCACGTCGCCGTCATCACGTCACTACGCACGCCGCTCCTATTGGATGACGGGATGGCGTGCGAGGCGACGTGATGACGATGATGGAGAGCGCCGGCGATGGAGGGGATCCCGAAGAGGACGCTCCGGAGCCCCGAGAACAGGTAAGAGACCATCACCTGATCACACATGGCACCATAAACGGCTATCCGGCAGCAGCTGAAACAGTCAGCGCTGCCGGATAGCCGTTTATGCGATGGCCCCGACATACAAAAGCATCGTATGTTGATGCTGCCTTCAACATGTGATGCGATGCCATCAACAGGCCATCGCATGTTGAAATTATCGTATGTCGGGGCCATCGTAGGTCGGGGGTCACTGTACACTACATAAGGACGAGATGAACAATAGCACAATTCCTGGACTGCTGCCGAGGTACAATATCATATAGCCTTGCGCACTAATACCATGAATAAAATAATATCCAAAAATTGTCCAATAGATCACACATAACAGAAAACAACACTAGGCTAGAAAATATCAATATGCATATAACAGAGAAGAGGCTAATATAGTGTCAGAATCAGAAACTCTAAGGTGCAACCTGCATGCCACTGTGAAATAACGAGTCCTGCTGCAACAAACCTGTCTCTTATGTGCAAAGAAGCAATATGTAAACACAATGGAAAAAGGTGTCTAGTGCTGTAAAGTGTATTTCTAGTAAAGTGCCTAGTGCTTACCCATGTTTGGTCAGCGTACCTCGGCACCCCAATGCCGTTTCGTATCACACTTTCTCAAGGAGCCGCCGTCTATTCTTTGTTATTGGGATGGAGTTTTTATATCCGGTGAACTGGAAGTTGCTGTCACAGGATTGCGACTCTATTGGCGCAGGCACGGAGTCGAGTCCCGCTCCACACTGCCCCACTTCCGTTGCGTGCTTCGGAGAGCGCAGGCCCGGGCTGACAACTGGTACGCTGACCAAACATGGGTAAGCAGTAGGCACTTTACCAGAGATACACTTTACAGCACTAGACACCTTTTTCCATTGTGTTTACATATTGCTTCTTTGCACATAAGAGACAGGTTTGTTGCAGCAGGACTCGTTATTTCACAGTGGCATGCAGGTTGCACCTTAGAGTTTCTGATTCTGACACTATATTAGCCTCTTCTCTGTTATATGCATATTGATATTTTCTAGCCTAGTGTTGTTATCTATGTGTGATCTATTGGACAATTTTTGGATATTATTTGATTCATGGTATTAGTGCGCAAGGCTATATGATATATGATTACTATTGTACCTCGGCAGCAGTCCAGGAATTGTGCTATTGTTCATCTCGTCCTTATGAAGTGTATTTTATATTTGTATCAATAAAGACATTTTGATTTTATGGTATATATACTCCAGTTTTCTTTCTTTGGTGTTGTCAGAATAGTTTTCATGTAGAAAAGAAGCATTGAACCCCCAATTCTAGTTGGCTCTTACTTCATCTAGGAGAAAATGACACTTTGGTGTGGTCGTTTTTTCTCATGTTATTTTTAATAACTAAATAAGAAGGTATGTATTAATATATACTAGATAGATGTACACATTTTTGTTTTCTTATGTGTCGGCTTTTTACACTGTCACGCTGAGCTGATTCATACATTAGAAACCTAAAGGTGACATTGTGACCTAACCAGCAGATCTGGCAGGATGCACATCTCTATTCTTCTGCTCATCTTTGTCGTTTAGATGTCTTGCTACATTTACATTCACATGGATCGCAGGACACCATGAATAAATAAAAAGCCTATGTGAAGGTTTTTATTTTATTGACATTAAATCCAGAAATATGCTGATGTGTCGATGGCATAGTTTACATCAGGCCACACTTCTGTGGTTAGACAATGGAGCTGGAACACTTGGCAGTACAGGTTGAGTATGCCATTGGGGATCATCAAGTACAAAGTCAAGTATACTAAAAACATTTACAATAAATACTTTCAACAGCTCTATTAAAGGGGTTGTATTTCATGTTACCTAATATACTTTACTTTATTACTTAGTCGCTAAACCCTAATCCCGAAGGGGTGGGAAATACTTTGCTTTGTGTACTTAAAAAATGTTTATTAGTCTTTTTTATAATGTCCATACAACTAGGAAATATATGAACAAACCGCAAAGTTACAAAAATAAACAAATTATAATATATACAGTACATGTATGTAAGAAGTTAAACCTTAATGACGTGATCAGCAAAACATTCTTCTTTCTTGAAGTCCTCTTGTTTCTACACCATTATTTCTGTCTGCCACTGCTTGCTGAGGCATACACAGATCTCATGTCTTTAATTTCTATCAGTTATTTCCATGGAAATGTGCCATCTTGTGTGCCACCAAGTCTATCGTTTACATTAATGTCAAGGGGAGGAAAAGATAACAGTGGGCTCATGGGACCTGTAGTTTCAGAGCAGCACTGTCAAGCTTTAATAGCTATATACACTTGTCAAGGACGTAGAGTCTAGTCATGTTCATGTTTTTTTTCCACTTCCTTTATAATTTCCTTATATTTAGTAGGTAGCCCCAGCAATGATTCCTACTAAAAATTTCAATGTGACAATGGGAAATGCACACAGTCAAGTAGGAGATGAATGTAAACAAAGCATCTCAAATTGTTCAATTATGTTTGTCTAGGAAATTGTACCCCTCATCCACCATATCTCCATCACAGGTGTACGTACCTGTAGTTCGAACTACTTCTTAGATGCTTCACAATGATGTTATTATTTGAGAAACTCTCACAAAAATGTCACTTTTTGATTGTAAGATGAATTTGGACGAGTAGAAAATCTTGATTCTAGTAGTGTCGCTTCTCCAACATCAAAATGTAATGTGCTGTTTTAGTTCATACTGAACTCTTTGTCAAGTGCCTGCTCACACTTGAGAAAGAGTTCTGTATGAACTCAAAACGTGTTGGATGTGCTAATACTTGCAATTTTATGTAACCATTCCTATAAACACATTTTAATGTTGGAGAAGTGACACTACTTAAAGTGGTACTCTGGTGGCCAATGTGTTTTTTCAGTTTCTACTTACCCTTGCAGGTGAGTTTTCTTCTTATCTCTGGTCTCGTGCTTGCTCTTTGTTTGTCTTTCTTTTCCTTTCTTTGCACAAGTGTGTCCATGTAGTGTAGCATCTATTTCCATTTTGCCTTTGTTATAGAAACTACAGCTCCCAACATGCCTTGTAGCCTGTCACGTCTTTCAGTGCCCTGCCCAACTTGTTTTGTGTTGCTACCCAGCCCTGTTTGTGGGCGGCATTTTTTTTTCTTTCCCCTTTAGCACTCCCTTTCCCCACCCACATCAGGGAATGAATGAATTGTTAGCTGGGGGAACTAATCATATGTGACCCACGGGCGCTGCTCTCTTTTTCCTCCCCCCCAATAACTTGTCATCAGCAGCGTGCTGTCCGCACATTAGGGAACTAATCATATGTGACCCACGGGCGCTGCTGCGTTCCCCCATTGCTACGGTAATGGCCTCACGGTCCTCCGCTGCGATCCTCATGCAGGGACAGCACACTGCGGATGACAATTCATTGGGGGGGGGGGGAGGAGAGAAGTTCCCTGCGGGTCACATATGATTAGTTCCCTGATGTAGGGACAGCACGCTGTGGATAACAATTCATTCATTCCCTAATGTGGGGACTGCGGGGTGAGAAGCTGACAGTGCGCAGCGAGGGGAATCATGATAGCACTGCAGCTGACATGTTACTAATTCCCCCACCATGGGCACCGTGCGCCCACAGGGGGAATCATGATAGGTCATTACCACGGTACCCATGGCTGGGAAGGGGTTACATGTCAGCCGCAGCGCTGATACAGGGTATTCAGTACACTGTGAGCCGGGCACAGGGCAGGCTGACAGAAGGAGGAGACATCCATCCTCCCGCAACAATTCAATGAATATTCATTACAGGGATGTGGAAAAGGGGCAAAACCATTGCAGGAAAAAAAAAAACAGCAACGCCTGCCGCACTGACGTCTTGTCCACAACAGTGAACAAACATGTCCGCAGGTGTGGACAACAGTAAAAAGCAACCAGAAAACTACTGAACTTCCCTCACAGAAATGAGGTCAGTATAAAACATATATGCTGTGGACAGATGTATAACATGTGAATTACAAAAGTGCTAAACTCGCTACAAACATGCTAGATAACCATAAAACTGTGGTACCGGAGTACCCCTTTAATCCAAGACTTTCTACTCATCCAAATTCATCTTATTTTTACTACCAAAACTCCAGAGGAGATTGGGCTGCTCCAGGGCTGCTGACAGACACTGTCTCTGTGATATACCGATGGAAATATTATGCTCTGAGCACAACACATTCTGGGAAGTGTTACTGCATAATACTCTACTGCTCCTTACAGCTGGGTAATGCACTATGAGCGAGATCCCGTTTTTTTTTTTTTTTTTTTTCCCCTCTTTTTAGTAACCTTTTAACTGTAGACTTTGAATATAGCTGATGCTTCAGGGGCCTTAAATACATTTTAATCCCTAGGTGACATTACTAATTTTAGCCTGAAAGGTGTATTCTGAGCAGTAGGGTCTGCCACTGGGATGCCCACTTATCCCTAAAGGCCAAATGTCTTTAGAATGAATGGAACAGCAGTACGCATGCGTAGCTAGTGCCTTATTTATTTTCTATAGGGCTTCTGAATGTATGCCAAGCCACAAATCTCTCCAGAAGGAGAGAATACCCATCTGCAGACAGCTGTTTCATAGTGGTTGCCCCTCGTCAGTACAGAGCAGGGTGCTGGCTTGGCTGATGAGAGTCTTGTAGGCGTGGATCCAAAAGGGGTAAGGTTTTGCTTGAGGAGCATGTCAATGCAATGTGTAGAGACTTACAGGCCATTCATGTTCCACAGTGGTTGGAGTGAAACACTGGCTTTAAAGAGAAAAATACATGGAAAAGGTGGCTGAGAGAGCTATTTGCATATCTGTACTTCACGTGACTTGATCACTAACCCTAACCTATGGCTCCAAAGCCGTGACCATGATTAACCCACTTCAACTTACCCAAGTTCACAGCACATAGATAAACTTGCATTTTTATTAGCATTAGTCCTGTTTTACAATATAAAAATAACCTTCCCTAAATGTATTCTTTAATTCTTTAATTCTTTAAGTTCAGTTAGGGCAAAATCCAATTCATTCCCAGTTCTCCTGTCTGAAGCCAGCAAATCAATATTAACCAAAATTAGCAAGTAATTTAACTTGTTTTAACCTGTCACTGTAAAGTATGCTGAATGTTTTCTGATCACTTTAATTTTGATTTATGAGTCAAATATTCACTTGTACTTCTGAGATTCCTCCGAGACTCCCGCACTCATATCCAGATCTTCTCCACTAAACATTTCTTATTCACCAAGTCCCCTGTGCCATCACCAATCAAAGAAATTCTGCTCTGATGTTTTTACAGATTTTGTTCTAATTATTTAGAAAGAATCATTTTGTTGTAAGCTTCAGACTTAAAAACTGCAGAAAGAAAAGTACATTATACATTGAACTGTAACTTGTATTAGATAGAGCCTGATCTAATGTTCACATTGGAACATATGGGGCAGGTCTAAAATACTGGGCACAGCATTGATACAAATTATTATTTAAAGTGTTACTGTCATTTCAAAAAACTTTTGACATGTTGTCTAGGATATGCAAAAAAATTAAAGTGCACCCCGGGTCTCCGTCTTAACCCTGTGAAGTGTGTGGCAGAGCTCTTCACTCCCCAGCCTGATGTGTGGGATGGAAAAAATGACCTCACACTTACAAACAAGGAATCATGGCAATTGTAGTTAGAGAATTCCAAAAGGAAATAGCCATTTCACAAAAGGATAGCCACAGTGTTATGGTTGACTCAGAGCAGTTTTGCTATTTTAGTTTAGCTCCAAGACAAGCACAGATACTTCCTAAGCATGTCCATTACTGTCTGCCAGATAAGTGCTAAAATCACCTTATGGTGGCTAACCCCTTTAAAGTCTATAACAGTGCACTCCTTGGCAGCCCATTTAAAAAAAAAAAATTGATCCCCCTGTATTAGCGACAGGTTTGCAATGAATACAGTTGATGTTTTTTTAAATGTACATTATTTTCTTTACTTCATATCTCTCCTCAAGCCCCCTGCTCCTTTCCCTATCTTCCCAGGTCCTCTGCTCTTTACCCTATCTGCCCATGTCCCTGCTCCTTTTCCTATCTGCCCATGTCCCTGCTACTTTTCCTATCTGCCCATGTCCCTGCTCCTTTTCCTATCTGCCCATGTCCCCTGCTCCTTTCCCTATCTGCCCAGGTCCTCTGCGCTTTACCCTATCTGCCCATGTCCCTGCTCCTTTTCCTATCTGCCCATGTCCCTGCTCCTTTTCTTATCTGCCCATGTCCCTGCTCCTTTTCCTATCTGCCCATGCCCCTGGTCCTTTTCCTATCTGCCCATGTCCCTGGTCCTTTCCCTATCTGCACAGGTCCCCTGCTCTTTACCCTATCTTCCCAGGTCCTCTGCTCTTTACCCTATCTTCCCAGGTCCTCTGCTCTTTACCCTATCTGCCCATGTCCTCTGCTCTTTACCCTATCTGCCCATGTCCCTGCTCCTTTTCCTATCTGCCCAGGTCCTCTGCTATTTACCCTATCTACCCAGGTCCTCTGCTCTTT